>NC_092753.1:104479407-104809346 GCF_047496795.1 Chiloscyllium punctatum | reverse complement strand
ATGGGAGGGGGGGTTACAGAATCGGAAGGGACTGAGTGAAACACTGGCAGTGTCACCGCGCTCTGGTTGGACAGTGAGTGGACTCTGACCGTGGGCTGGAGTATGGGAGCAGACCACCACTAGGCCTCTGTGCTGTGTCCCTCAGACAGCCCCTTGGTTAAGGCAGCCTGACCTGGTGCTGGGTTTCCCTTCTCGGTTTCCATGGGCAGCCTACAAAGGTGAGGAGCCCCCTCCCACAGCGTTACCATGGGCTCAGGGAGCAGCCTGCTGTACTGGCACTGACCGACCCCACCCACTCCCCAACACCCACCCTCGGGCTGTGGGGGGGAATTACCTGATTGGAGAATCTGTGACACTCAGTCAGACTCCCACTTACTGAAGCCTGAATGTTTTTATAAGCACATGGGAAAGGTCCTGTTTAAATTCTGCTGCTTTTCTCCCTGACCATTCCCCAGTCAGTGACTCCAATATTAGTCTCTGAGCCTTGGGAGGATTGGATTGGTGCTCCTTCCAAATCACGCCAGGGGCCATCACAGTTGGCGAGGGGCTGAATGGACAGTAATAGTGTGGGGGTTAGGTGGGTGGGATTTCCAAGCAGAGTGTCAGAGCCTCTTGAGATTTCTCTGAGTGAGTCAGCAACATTAAAACTGACCTTCCCCACAGTGTGCATCTCCCCCCTGTCTCTGGGATTCAGGTTTGATGATAAGGTACAGTCTCCAGATCCCACAAGCCCTTGCTGGCTTCCACATGGACGTTACATTGAGGCAGTGCTATTGCTTCTCCAATGTCCCAGCGGTCAGCTCATTGCAGCAGAGCAGAGGCATCCATGGGTTCAGACGCTGGGCACCTGCCCTCAGCCTGATCACAGATCACCATCTCCACCCCACTCACCCTCCAACCCCACACCAGCCCTAACCACCCAATTCCAGCCAACACCAAGGCCCCCTCCTCGACCAGTCAGGACTCCAGCAAACGCCGAAGAATGGGTGAAATTTACTGGGAGTGTCACTGGTCTCCCTCCAGCTGCCCTCCCCAGATCGTGCTGAGAGCTGGTGGAAGGTGAGCTGGTGCTGGGGACGCTGTTGTTGAAGTGCAGGGCTTCAATCCTGGCCTTGGGTCTGTCACAGATACAGATTGCTGATGGCCTGAATCCTGTTCCCAGGGTGTCAGCACTGGGAGGGTTTACAGGAGAAACTATAGGGACCATGAAACAGGACTTAACTTAAAAAAAACCAAGAAAAGTGACATAAAAAGGAAAAGCTCATCACCAATTTATAGCCAACACATCAATAACCACATCACTGCTTTTCTTTGTAATTCTTAGTGTTTTTTGCCAGAATTATCGCTTGTGTTTGAACAGCTGTAGCAATGGAGGAAGTTGCAGACTATTCAGGAAACTGAAAACAAAACTCCATGCAATATGTATCCGATGGATGTACAACTGTTTTCAAATCTGAGACAGCCACATATATATTGTATTAAAAACCATGCTTTTTATTAACATATAATAATGCTTTATATAAATAGGAGGAGTTAGAAATGGCTTTTTTTTTGACCAAGAGTGGAATGTGATATCGCAGAATCTGTTTCTATTGTGTGAAATGGAGATGTTTGCCAAGTACTGAACTTGAATGTACTCACTCACCACATAAATGTCACCATCAGTTTGCATGAATTCTGGGCAGAATGGACATCAGTATTTTTTTGTTTTCAGTGGGTCTGGGAGGGTTAGGGAGGGTGCACATTCCATTGACACACCTTGTACTTTTAAAACTCTGTTGGAGAAAACAATTAAGACACATCATGGAGTCACTTCACACACGATTATAATTTGTACTAATCCTGTGTCTTGCAGACCTTTTGTTGATTATTTTGTAGGGGGTTTTACTGCAACGCAGCAACTTGCTACATAAACATGTGTCATTAAAAAAAAGAAAAAAAACCCTTAGAACATACTGTACTGTAATTCAGCTGTTCCATGTTAGTGAAATTTCTTGCATCTCAGGAATATGTTTCAATGAGGGTCCAGTCTGGAAGGAAAGCAGCTTCAGCTCACACAGAGTTTGGGGAAAGGCCGGACTGTCACAAGGAGTTATGTCTTCTTCTTTCTTTTGTTAATCATCAAACTGTTAATAAAAAGAATTAAGATGCTCTCATGATCTAAAATGACAGCTTGGCAGAGGTTTATTTACAGACATGGTGGTTTCCAAAAATAATTATCATCTTGAAAAGGGGAGCAGCCCCAGTGTTGATCATCCTGGCCATTCTGAGACACCCACAGTGGGACAGGGCAGCAGGAGAGTTGCAGTGGGAGAGGGACTCCCTGAGATTCTTGTAGAGAGAGGAGGAAAACTTCTTCAAGGCAGGCATCCTTGCAAGAGGATTCGCAGTAGGGTTAAAATCAACTAGGTAAAACCAATGACTGCAGATGCTGAAAATCAAATACTGGATTAGTGGTGCTGGAAGAGCACAGCAGTTCAGACAGCATCCAACGAGCAGCGAAATCAACGTTTCGGGCAAAAGCAGTCATTGTTTTTACCCAGCAGGAGAGCTCCCAGCTCACGGTGCAGGTGCTCGGAAAACCCGGGAGATTGCCAGAGGAACGAATGAGCCATTCGGTCCCTCAGCTCTGTCCGACTGTGCAGACTCAGGGGAGGTTCAGACTACTAAACCCTCTTCTCCATTTCTTTTAAAAACTTACCAATCCCCTTCATTTCAATTGATTTAGGGGGACAGAGGGAGTCTCGGGTGTCCAAAAGGGGGAGGGGGGCAATTCTTGTGATTGGCTGGGCAGCGGGCAGACTCTGTTGGTGTTCACCCTGGGCGGGGATTCTACAGTCGGTGCAAGTGGAAATGCTTCACACAGCATCCGACCGAGAACCAGATCTCATTTTCAATCCTTCCCAGGCAACAGCAAAACAGAATGTTCCAATCGTTAGTCCTTAGGATGTTCCCGGTCACCGTGCAGTCTAGAACCACACTCTCAATCTCTGGATAGGAGGCAGGCCATGTACAAACTATCCCCAATTGATGGAAAAACCCATCTGGACCTGATCTGACCTACATGTCACTCCAGAACCACAGCACTGTGATTGACTCTCAGCCACACTTTAAAACAGCCCAGTCAGTCAAATCAGTAAAATAGCAGGCACCCAGCATTGACCCCGGGTCCATAACAGACAATGGCAGAAACAGCCCTGTTGACCCTGCGGGTCGCCCTCACTAACATCGAGGGGCTGGTGCCAACACTGGGAGAGCTGTCCCACAGACTGGGCAAACAACAGCCTGATACAGTCAGACACACAGAACCCTACCACACAGACACTGTCCCAGACCCCACTGTCCCCATCCCTGGGTATGTTCTGTCCCACACTCTGTTGGGCAGACCCAGCAGAGGGGGCATCACAGTGGGGTACAGTCGGGAGGGAATTGCTCTGGGAGTCCTGAACATTGACACTTGGACCCCATGAAGTCTCATGGCTTCAGGTTAAACATGGACAAGGAAACCTTCCACTGATTACCATGTACCATCTTCCCTCAGCTGATGAATCAGTTCTCCTCCATGAGAAAGCACTGAGGGTGGTAAGGACACAGAATGCCCTCTGGGTGGGTAATTTCAATGTCCCTCACCAACTGTGTCTCAGCAGCAGTATTACTGATTGAGCTGATCAGGTCCTAAGGGACATCGCTGCGAGACCGGGTCTACTGCAGGTGGTGAGGGAACCAACTACAGGGAGAAACATCCCTGACCTCATCCTTACCAACCTGCCAGCTGCAGATGTATCTGTCCATGACAGTATCGGTAAGAGTGACCACTGCACTGTCCTTGTGGAGATGAAGTCCTGCCTTCACATTGAGAATCCCCTCCATCGTGTTGTGTGGCACTATCACTGTGCTCAATGGGACAGACTTCAAACAGATTGAGCAGCTCAGGACTGGGCATCCCTGAGGCGCTGTGGGTCACCAACAGCAGCAGAACTGTACTCCAACACAATCTGTAACCTCATGACCCAGTATATCCCCCACTCAACCATTACCATCAAGCTAGGGGATCAACCCTGGTTCAATGGGCAGTGCAGGAGGGGATGCCAGGAGCAGCACCAGGCAGACCTGATGACCACGTGCCAACCTGGTGAAGCTACCAAACAGGACTACCTGGTAAACAGCAGAAGCAGCAAGTGCTAGACAGAGCTAAGGGATCCCACAGCCAACGAATCAGATCGAAGCTCTGCAGTCCTGCCCCATCCAGATACGAATGGTGGTGGACAATTAAACAGCTCATTGGAGGAGGGGGCTCCACAAATATCCCCATCCTCAATGATGGAGGAGCCCAGAACATCAGTATCAAGATAAGGCTGAAGCTTTCAGAATAATCTTCAGCCAGAATTACTGATCCATCTCGGCCTCCTCCAATGGTTCCCAGCATCACAGGTATCAGTCTCAGCCAATTCGATTCACTCCATGTTATCAAGAAATGTTTGGAGACACTAGATATTGCCAAGGCTATAGGCCCTGTCGACATTCCAGCAATTGTACTGAAGACTTGTGCTCCAGAACGTGTTGCTCCCCGAGCCAAGCTGTTCCAGTACAGTTACAACACTGGCATATACCCAATAATGTGGAAAATTGCCCAGGTATATCCTGTGCATAAAAAGCAGGACAAATCCAAACTGACCAATTCCCGCCTCATTGGTCTACACTCAATCATCAGTAAAGTGATGGAAGGTGTCACCAACAGAGCTATCAAGCAGCACCTGCTCAGCAATAACCTGCTCAGTGACCTGCCCAGTTTGGGTTCCCCCAGGGCCACTCAGCTCCTGACCTCATTACAGCCTTGGGTCAAACATGGACAAAAGAGCTGAATTCCAGAGGGGAGGGGGGAGGGACAGCCCTTAACATCAAGGCTGCATTCGACCAAGTGTGGCATCAAGGAGCCCTGGCAAAACTGGAATCAGTGGGTATCAACAGTATTGAGTTTCAACACTATTATCCCCTCAGACTGATGACTAAACTTAGTGATCTCGGATTAAGCTCCACTCTCTGCAACTGGATCCTTAGTTTCCTTACCCACAGGCCACAATTAGTGAAGATTGGGGACAATATTTCATCCTCACTAACACTCAACACTGGAGGCCCCCAGGGATGTGTACTCAGCCCCCTACTGTACTCACTGTATACCCATGACTGCGTCGCCAAATACCAGACTAATGCCATTTACACGTTCACTGATGACACCACCATAGTCAGTCGAATCTCAGATGGCGACGAAACAGACTACAGATGGGAGGTGGAAGACCTGGAAAAATGGTGAACTGAGAACAACCTAGCTCTCAACGCCAGCAAAACCAAGGAACCCATTATTGACTTTTGGTGGGATGTTACTCATGCCCCCCCACACATTAACAGCACAGAGGGGGAATGAGTGGAGAGTGTCAAACTCTTGAGAGTGGTCATCCTCAACAAACTTTCTTAGACTCTTCATGTGGATGCACAGGTTACAAAGGCCCAACAACGTCTCTTCTTCCTCAGGCAGCTGAGGAAATTTGCCATGACGGTGAATACCCTTGCCAACTTTTATAGGTACGCCATCGAGAGCATTCTGTCTGGATGTGTCACTACCTGGTATGGCAACTGTACCATTCAAGATCGGAGATGGTTACAGAGAGTGGTGAACTCGGCCCAGACAATCACAAAGTCCAACCTCCCATCTATAGAATCCATCTACCAGGCCCGCTCTCAAGGAAAGGCCACCAGCATTCTCAAAGATCCATCCCACCCTGGCAATGTTTTTCTACAACCTCTACCATCAGGGAGAAGGTACAGAAGCCTGAACACACGCACCAGCTGGTTTTGAAACAGTTTCTACCCTATTGTTGTTCGAATACTGAATGGACTCTCAAACTCTTAACATTTGCCTGTGTTTTTGTTTTTGCCGCTTGTTTCCCTATTATTTACTATCCATACTATTTAACTTTGTGATCGGCCTGTATTATTGCAAGACAAAGCTTTTCACTGGGCCTCGGTACACGGGACAATAAATTCAATTCAATATCAGGGGCAAACTCTCCGCTGGTTAGAGTCATACTTGGCACACAGGAAGATGGTCATGATTGTTGGAGGTCATTAATCTCAGCTGCAGGACATCTCTGCAGGAGTTCCTCATGGTAGTGGCCTAGGCCCAACCATCTTCTGCTTCATCAATGATCTTCCCTCCATCATAAAGTCAGAAATGGGGATGTTCACTGATGATTCACAACATACAACACCATTCACGACTTCTCACATACTGAAGCAGTCCACATTCAGATGCAGCAAGATCTGGACAAAGTCCAGGCTTTGGCTGACAAATGCCAAGTAATATTCTCACCAGACAATTGCCAGGCAATGCCAATCACAAATAAAAAACAATCCTACCATCACCCTTAGACATTCAATGATGTTACTTCCCCACCATCTCCAAGACATAAGTCAGGAGTGTGATGGAATACTCCCCACTTGCCCTGGATGGGGGCAGCTCCAACAACACTCAGGAAGCTTGACACCATCCAGGTCAAAGCAGACACTTAATTGGCACCATATCCACAAACACCCACTCCCTCCACCACAGATGCTCAGTAGCAGCATTGTGTACCATTTACAAGATACACTGCAGAAAATCCTCAACCAGCACCTTTGAAACCCACAACCACTTCCATTGAGAAGGACAAGGGCCGCAGATACATAGGAACACCATCACCTACAAGTTCCCCTCTAATCCACTCACCATCCTGACATTGCCGTTCCTTCCCTGTGTCTAGGTCAACATCCTGGAATTCCCTCCCTAAGGGCATTGTGGGTCACCCTACAGCACATGGACTGCAGTGGGTCAAGAAGGCAGCTCACCCCCACCTTCTCAAGGGGACAACTAGAGATGGGCAATAAATGCTCAAAACCTTAGTATGTTTGTGGAAGTCAGCCGTCCTGAACTCCAAACGTTGTTCATTTGTAAAGCCCATTTTGAATGTGTTTACTGTGGCCTGTAATTGACTATCACGGTGAGTGCTCGTTATCATATATCCACATCAGAAATCCTTGACTGGGAATGGTGCCGACACTGTGGGATGCAGCCAATGCAGCTGTCCCTCTGCAATATTAATATTCTCTCTCGGTCGCCTTTAGCTAAGTAGAGCTTGAACTTATTAAGTGAGAGATCTGGCTATTGGCATCAATTATGGATATTAATGGTACACTTATCCTTTCAAATGTTTTCTGAATCTATTACTGAATAAGGGTTTAACACCTCCTTCTACCTTGCTCTCAATTACTACCCGCAGTGATAAAATTAAACAAACATCTCCAATTTATTCTGGTTTAAACTTGGTTCAATATGAATTGTTTCTGAGGCCAGAGTTTATGTTCCAGAAGGAAACTGCCATTTTGCTTCCATGGAAACAATGAAATCTTCAGTTCTGAGTCTCCATAACCTCATCACAGGCTGGAATTCCAATTATCAAATGAAATCACTCAGACTTTGCTTGTATCCATGTGGGAGTATTTCTAAGCCTGTCACCTCCGAGCCAGACTCTAACACTGTGTTGGTGTTGGGTTATAGTCCATGGCAGGAGACTGAACTGTGCCATAATTGGGTGAGATCATGGCTAATCCGATTCTGATCTCCATCCACTCCTCTCACTTTCAGAATCTTTAATCCCTTTTACCTCACAAAGAGAATCCATCCATCTCGAAGCTTCAGTGTTAGTAGCCATTTAGTGGGCGAGACTCCCAGAATCCCTTTGGTGTGTAGTCATGACATCAGACTACCTCATGAACAAACCAGTTAGGAGCAGGAGTTGGCCATTCAGCCCCTTGAGCATGCTGCACCTTTCAATAAGCTCATGCCTGTTTGGGTAGTAAAAGTTCTGAAAGGGTTATATGTTGGAGACTGCATTCAGCTCCCCCAAATCTGATTATTTCAAACTGACGTGGGTGGGGGAGAGCAGCTGAGGATCTCATGGAGTAAAGATCTTTACCGTAGGCCCCCACACATCTTCTAACAATCTCTCACCTACTCATGTGACCCCCTAACAGAAACAGAGTGTTCCTATCTGATCTTGTTTAAAAGCTCACCCTCCCACCCAGCTTTGTATTGTCTCCAACCGTGGAGATATTACAAATAGTTCCTTATCGGAATCATTCCTATCGATGGTGAATAGCTGGGCCCTGGGCACTGATCCCTGCTGTATCCCACCAGTCACTGGCTGTCAATATTAAAATGTCCCACTTATTCCTGGTGTCTGTTTCCTGCCTCCCAGCCAGTTCTCTATCCACGTCAGTGCACTGACCCTGAACTCAGTTCATTTTACACAGGACTCTCTTGTGTTGGACTTTATTGAAAACCTTTTGAAAATCCAATAAACTACATCCACTGGCTCCCCTGCATCAACTATACTGGCTACACCCTTGAAAAATTCCAGTCAATTTATCATTCCCCTTTCGTAAATCCATGCTGACTCTGACCCATATTGTCCCTGTTTTCCAAGTGCTCTGCTATTAAATCTTTTATTATGAACTCTAACACTTTCCCCAAGACTGATGCCAAGCTAAACAGTCTTTCCTATCCTCGGTTTACTTCCTATCTTCTTTTTTAAAAGGTGGGGTCACATTAGACACCTATCAGTCTGTAGGAAAAGCCCATCAAAAGCCCACATAACTGTCAGAGTCTCTGTTGAATTTCTGTTGAACCTTGTCTGCTCTAGGGAGAGCAGCTGTCAGTCCCTCCACCTTCCTGTAACCATTCAGAGCCACTCTCATTGTTATTGAAGAGACTGAATGTTTGTTGCGGGGCACACCCAGCAGGAAGACATCACACCTTCAATCTTTACTCCTCTACCGGCCCCAGGAACAGCTCCTCTTTCACCAGTTGTCTTATTTTAATCATCAACTTTGAAAAAGAGAACAGGTGATTTGTTCAAAGACTGACTTTCGATTGTAATGTGCTGTCTGTATAAACACCGCAGTCAGATAGATTTCCTGATAATTTGCCAGCATTGCCTGTCACAATCACTGCTTCAGCAAACTCCTGACAAACAGCTCCCCTCTGTCACCCTGCTCCCCTCCAATTAGGGAAAACCAGGCCTCCGGGCTCTTTAGTTATGCCATCAAATGTTGATTTACATTGTTAATGACTGACACACCCACACACACACCCACACCCACACCCACACACACTCACACACACACACCCACACCCACACACACTCACACACACACACTCACACCCACACACCCACACCCACACACCCACACCCACACACACACACACACACCCACACCCACACACACACCCACACCCACACCCACACACCCACACCCACACCCACACCCACACACCCACACCCACCAACACACCCACACCCACACACACACCCACACCCACACACCCACACCCACACACCCACACCCACACCCACACACACACCCACACACACACCCACACCCACACACACACCCACACACACACCCACACCCACACACACTCACACACACACACTCACACCCACACACCCACACACACACACACCCACACCCACACCCACACCCGCACCCACACACCCACACCCACACACACACCCACACCCACACACACACCCACACCCACACACACCCACACCCACACACCCACACCCACACACACACCCACACACACACCCACACCCACACACCCACACCCACACACACACCCACACCCACACACACACCCACACCCACACACACACCCACACACACACCCACACCCACACACACTCACACACACACACTCACACCCACACACCCACACCCACACACCCACACCCACACACACACCCACACCCACACACACACCCACACCCACACACACCCACACCCACACACCCACACCCACACACACACCCACACCCACACACACACCCACACCCACACTCACACCCAAACACACCCACACACACACTCACACCCACACACACTCACACCCACACACACACCCACACCCACACCCACTCACACCCACTCACACCCACCCACACACTCACACCCAAACACACCCACACACACATTCACACCCACACATACACTCACACTGACACACCCACACACCCACACACACTCACACCCACACTCAAACCCACACAGACACACACATAGACACACCCGCACACACCAACCCACACACACACCCACACACACTCAAAGCCACACATACACTCACACACACTCACACCCACACACACACACTTGCACCCACATCCACACTCACACCCACCCACACACACCCACACTCAAAATCACGCACACTCACACTGACACATCCACACACTTACACCCAAACACACCCACACAACACACTCATACCCACACACACACTCACGCTGACACACCCACACACACACACCCACACCCACACCCACACCCACACACACAGACACACCCACACACACACTCACACCCACACATAGACACACCCACACTCACACCCACACACCCACTCACGCCCACACACACACTACACACTCACACACTCACACCCCCACACACACACTCACTCACACACAGAAACTCACACACACCCACACACTCACACACAGACACACCCACGCACACTCACTCCCACGCACACCCACATCCACACACACAAACTGACACACCCACACACACACCCCCAAATACACACACACCCAAATACACACACACACACTCTCTCTCTCTCTCTCTCACACAAACACAGACACACACACACACCCTCACACACACTGGCCGGTTTTGCAGCAGTTTCTACCCTAGATTAGATTACTTACAGTGTGGAAACAGGCCCTTCGGCCCAATAAGTCCACACCGCCCCGCCGAAGCGTAACCCACCCATACCCCTACATCTACCCCTTACCTAACACTACGGGCAATTTAGCATGGCCAATTCACCTGACCTACACATCTTTGGACTGTGGGAGGAAACCCACGCAGACACGGGGAGAACGTGCAAACTCCACACAGTCAGTCGCCTGAGGCGGGAATTGAACCGGGTCCCTGGTGCTGTGAGGCAGCAGTGCTAACCACTGAGCCACCATGCGGCCCACACACTCATACTCATACCCATACACACACTCTCACACACAGACACAAACCCACACACACAGTAACACCCACACACACACTCACACCCATACACACACCCACAAATCCACACACACCCACGCACACACACACACACACACTGACACACACACCCGCACACACATACAATCACACACACACTCTCTCACACACCACACAGATACACAGACATCCACGCACACACACCCACACATACACCCACACACACACCCACACATACACCCACACACACACCTGACACACACACACACCCACACACACACCCAATACACCCACGCACACTGACATACCCATACACACACAGACACACCCACACCCACACACACACCCAGACACACTCACACCCACACACTCACACTGACACACCCACACACTCACACCCAAACACACACATACATTCACACCCACACACACTCACGCTGACACACCCACACACACACACAAACACACCCACAGACACCCACACACACACTCAAAATCACGCACACTCACACTGACACACCCACACACTTACACCCAAACACACCCACACACACACACTCACACCCACACACACACTCACGCTGACACACCACACACACACAAACGCACCCACACACACACCCACACACACCCCACACACACACCCACGCACATAGACACACCCACACACACACTCACACCCACACACACACACACTCACACCCACACACACACACCCACACACACCCCACACACACACACCCACGCACATAGACACACCCACACACACACTCACACCCACACACACATAGACACACCCACACACACACACTCACACCCACACACACACATAGACACACCCACACACACACTCACACCCACACACACTCACGCTGACACACCCACACACACACAAACACACCCACACACACACACACCCACACACACCCCACACATACACCCACGCACATAGACACACCCACACACACACTCACACCCACACACACATAGACACACCCACACACACACTCACACTCACACACACTCACTCCCACACACACACCCACACACATACCCACACACAGACACACCCACACAAACACTCACACCCACACACACCCACACACCCACACACACCCACACACACACATACAATCACACACACACCCACACACCCACACACACACACATACACACACACACACACATACAGTCACACACACACCCACACACACAGACACACACACACCCACACACACCCCCACACACACACAGACAGACACGCATTAAAAATATTTTTGACAAACTACTGTCAGTGAAAGATGAAGTGCCCAGCTTTTAGGGTCTGGTCTTGTCCTGACTGAAGCAATGAGCTCTGAGGAAATCTTGGTGATACTGCCTAATGACCCTGCCTTGCCCGATTCCCCATGCCTACTGGGCTTAGTGTTGTGTAATAAGGCAGACTTGAGAAGGGAGTTTAAGGTGAGGTGAGCCCTGCGGAGACAGTGAGCATCATGTAATTGAAGTTACTCTGCAATTTAAGAGGGAGAAGGTGGAATCAGTGTAACAGATTTACAGCTGCATAAAGGCAACGAGAGAGGCACGAGGGAGGAGTTGGGTAGAATTGACTGGGAGATCAGAGTCACAGTGTGATGCTGGAAAAGCACAACAGGTCAGGCAGCATCCGAGGAGCAGGAGAATCGATGTTTCGGGCAAAAGCCCTTCATCAGGAATAAAGGCAGGGAGCCTCGAGGGTGGAGAGATAAATGAGAGGAGGGATGGGGCTGGGGAGAAGGTAGCAAAGAGTACAATAGGTGAATGGGGGTGGGGATGGAGGTGATAGGTCAGGGAGGAGGGTGGGGGGGAAGGTAGACAATGGGTGGATGGAGGTGGGAGAGGAGCCTGGCAGGAGAGAGTGTGGAACAGCCAATGGCAGGGGTTTCTGGGAGTCATTCAGGAGACACAGCAGAGATACATCCCCGAGGATAAAGAAGCAGAGTACAGGGAGGGTGAGGCAAACATGGCTGACGATCGGGGATCGCATAACAGCAAAAGAGTGAACATATATAATGTGGCGTAGGGCAGTGGGAATCCAGAGGATTGGGAAATTTACAAAGACCAACAGAGAGCAACAAGAAAAGAAATAAGGAAGAAGAAGACTAAATATGAGAGTAAGCTAGCCAGTAATATAAAGGAAGATTTTCAGAGTTTCTTTCGATATATAAAGGGCAAAAGAGAGGCAAGGGTGGACATTGGGCCACTGGAAGATAATGCTGGAGAGATAGTCGTGGGGAACAAGGAAATGACTGAGGAACTGAGCAATTACTTCACATAGTAATGGAAGGACTCGGCGTGGTGGAAGACAAGAATAAAATCCCAAACATTCCAGAGAGTGAGGGGGCAGAACTGAGTATGGTGGCCATCACCAAGGAGAAGGTGCTAAAAAGACTGAATGGCCTGAAGGTGGATAAATCACCTTGACCAGGTGGCCTACACCCCAGAATTCTAAGGGAGATCGCTGAATAGATAGTGGAGGCATTAGTGGTGATCCTTCAGGAATCACTAGAAACAGGACAGTCTCAGAGAACTGGAAAATCACTAATATGACACCTCTGCTTAAGGGAGTAAGACAACAAAAGGGAAATTACAGACCGATTAGCCTAACCTCGGTCCTGGGTAAGTTCCTGGAATCCATTGTGAAGGATGAGATTTCTGAATACTTGGAAGTGCATGGTAAAATAGGGTAGAGTCAGCATGGTTTCGTCAAGGGAAGGTCATGCCTGACAAATCTGTTAGAATTCTTTGAAGAGGTAATGAGCAGCTTAGACCAAGGAGAACTGTTCTATGTTTTTCACTTGGACTTCCAGAAGCCCTTTGACAAGGTGCTGGATAGGAGGTTACTGAGTAAGGTAAGGACCATGGTGTTAGCCGCAAGCTGCTAGCATGGAGAGAAGCTTGGCTGTCTGGCAGGAAGCAGAGAGTGGGGATTAAAGGATCCTTCTCAGGATGACAGCCAGTGACAAGTGGTGTTCCGCAAGGCTCAGTGTTGAGACCACAATTTATCACTTTATATATTAATGATCTAGATGAAGGAACTGAGGGGATTCTGGCTAAACTTGCAAATGATACAAAGTTAGGTAGAAGGACAGGTAGCATTGAGGAGGCGGGGAGGCTGAAGAAGGATTTGGACAGGTGAGGAGAGTGAGTAAAGAAATGGCAGATGGAGTACAATGTCGAAAGTGTGAGGTCATGCACCTTGGTAGGAAGAAGAGGCATAGACTATTCTCTAAATGGGGAGAAAATTCAGAAACCGGAGTGCAAAGAGACTTGGGAATTCTAGTCCTGGATTCTTTCAAGGAAATCTTGCAGGTTGAGTCAGTAGTTAGGAAGTCAAATGTAATGATGGCATTTATTTTGAGAGGTCTTGAATATAAAAGCAGGGATGTATTTCTGAGGCTCTATAAGGCTTTGGTCAGATCACAATTGGAGTATTGTATACAGTTTTGGGCCCATATCTCAGGAAGGATGTACTGGCCCTGGAGTGTGTTCAGAGGAGGTTCACAAGAATGGACCGAGGAATAAAAAGCTTAACATATGAGGAATGTTTGAGGACTCTGGGTCTATACTCAATGAAGGATGAAGGGAGATCTGACTTAAACGTAAACAATACTGAATAGCTTGGACAGACTGGATGTTGGGAAGATGTTTCCATCGGTAGGAGAGATTAGGACCTGAGGGCACAGCCTTAGAGTAAAGGGAAAACCCTTTAGAACTGAGATAAGGAGAAACTTCTTCAGCTAGAGAGTGGGGAATCGATGGAATTCATTGCCACAGAATGCTGTGGAGGCCAGGTATATTTAAGACGGAGAGAGCTAGGTTCCTGAGTGTAAAGGGGATCAAGGGTTAGGGGGAGAAAGTGGGAGACTGAGGTTGAGAAGCTTGTCAGCCATGATTGAAAGGTGCAACAGACTCGATGGGCTGAATGGCCTAATTTCTGTTCCGAGGTCTTATGGTCATATGGTCTTATGCCCTGCCCCACTGTCCTGTCCCACTGCCCTATCGCACTGTAATATCTCACTGTAATGTCTCACAGAACACAGAACTATACAGCACAAAACAGGTCCTTCAGCCGACCATGTCTGTGCCAGCCATGATGTTATTCGAAGCTAACCCCATCTGCCTACATGGTCCATATCCCTGCATTCTCTGTCTGTTCATGAGTCTGTCTAAATGCCTCTGAAACCTTGCTGTCATATCCAGTTCTCCCATCTCCCTTGACAGTGTGCTCCAGGTACTGACCACCCTCTGTGTGAACAAACTTGCTTCACACATCTCCTGTAAACTTTCCCCCTCTTCAGGTTAGACCTATGTCCCAGAGTATTTGACATTCCGATCTTGGGAAAGAGACTCTGAGTGTCCACCCTATCCATGCCCATCATGATTTTATACACTTCTACCAGGTCACCCCTCAGCCTTCGACACTCTAGTGAAAACAATCCAAGATTGTCCATCCCCTCCTTATCGCTAAAACCCTCCAATCCAGGCAACACTCTGATAAACGTGTTGGATACCTTCTCCAAAGCCTCCAGATCCGTCCTATCGTGTGGTGACTAGAACCATACACAGGAACTCCAAATGTGGCCTGACTAAAGTATTTTACAGCTGCAACATGAATTGCCAATTTTTGTATTCAGTGCCCGAACGATGAAGGCAAGTGTGCCATGTGCCTTCTTTACCACCTTGCCCACATGTGTTGCCTATTTCGGAGATCACCCTGTATACAATCCCACTGTATACAATCCCCCTGTATGCAATCCCACTGTATACAATCCCCCTGTATACAATTCCCGTATATCAATCCCCCTGTATACAATCCCCTATATACAATCCCCTGTATACAATCCCCTGTATATCAATCCACTGTATACAATCCCCTGTATATCAATCCCCTGTATATCAATACCCCTGTATATCAATCCCCTGTATACAATCCCCTATATACAATCCCCTGTATACAATCCCCTGTATATCAATCCACTGTATACAATCCCCTGTATATCAATCCCCTGTATATCAATCCCCTGTATATCAATCCCCCTGTATATCAATCCCCTGTATATCAATCCCCTGAATACAATTCCCCTGTGTACAATCCCCCTGTATATCAATCCCCTGTATACAATCCCCTGTATACAATCCCCTGTATATCAATCCCCCTGTATATCAATCCCCTGTATACAATCCCCTGTATACAATCCCCTGTATATCAATCCCCCTGTATATCAATCCCCTGTATACAATCCCCTGTATATCAATCCCCCTGAATATCAAACCCCTGTATATCAATCCCCCTGTATACAATCCCCTATATACAATCCCCTGTATATCAATCCCCTGTATATCAATCCCCTGTATATCAATCCCCCGTATATCAATCCCCTGTATACAATCCCCCTGTATAACAATCCCCTGTATACAATCCCCTGTATATCAATCCCCTGTATACAATCCCCTGTATATCAATCCCCCATATATCAATCCCCTGTATATCAATCCCCTGTATACAGTCCCCCTGTATACAATCCCCCTGTATACAATCCCCCTGTATATTAATCCCCCTGTATACAATACCCCTGTATACAATCCCCTGTATACAATCCCCCTGTATACAATCCACCTGTATACAACCCCCCTGTATACAATCCCCTGTATATCAATCCCCCTGTATTTCAATCCCCTGTATACAATCCCCTGTATACAATCCCCCGGTATATCAATCCCCTGTATACAATCCCCTGTATACAATCCCCCTGTATACAATCCCCTGTATACAATCTCCTGTATATCAATCCCCTGTATACAATCCCCTGTATATCAATCCCCCTGTATACAATCCCCCTGTATACAATCCCCCTGTATACAACCCCCCTGTATACAATCCCCCATGTATCAATCCCCTGTATACAATCCGCGGTATATCAATCCCCCTGTATACAATCCCCCTGTATACAATCCCACTGTATGCAATCCTCCTGTATACAATCCCACTGTATATCAACCACTGTATACAATCCACTGTATATCAATCCCCTGTATACAATGCCCTGTATACAATCTGACTGTATACAATCCCCTGTATATCAATCTCCTGTATACAACTCCCTGTATATCAATCCCCTGTATATCAATCCCCCTGTATACAATCCCCTGTATATCAATCCCCTGTATATCAATCCCCTGTATACAATCCCCCGTATATCAATCCCCTGTATATCAATCCCCTGTATATCAATCCCCTGTATATCAATCCCCTGTATACAATCCCCCTGTATATCAATCCCCCTGTATATCAATCCCCTGTATACAAACCCTGTATACAATCCCCCTGTATATCAATCCCCTGTATACAATCCCCCTGTATATCAATCCCCTGTATACAAACCCCTGTATACAATCCCCCTGTATACAATCCCCCTGTATATCAATCCCCTGTATACAATCCCCTGTATATCAATCCCCTGTATATCAATCCCCTGTATATCAATCCCCTGTATACAATCCCCCTGTATATCAATCCCTTGTATACAAACCCTGTATACAATCCCCCTGTATATCAATCCCCTGTATACAATCCCCCTGTATACAATCCCCCTGTATATCAATCCCCTGTATACAATCCCCTGTATATCAATCCCCTGTATATCAATCCCCTGTATACAATCCACTGTATACAATCCCCCTGTATATCAATCCCTTGTATACAAACCCTGTATACAATCCCCCTGTATATCAATCCCCTGTATACAATCCCCCTGTATATCAATCCGCTGTATACAATCCCCTGTATACAATCCCCTTTATATCAATCCCCTGTATACAATCCCCTGAATATCAATACCCTGTATACAATCCCCTGTATATCAATCCCCTGTATACAATCCACTGTATACAATCCCCCTGTGTATCAATCCCACTGTATATCAATCCCCTGTATACAATCCCCCTGTATATCAATCCCCTGTATATCAAACCCCTGTATACAATCCCCCTGTATACAATCCCCTGTATACAATCCCCCTGTATATTAATCCCCTGTATACAATCCCCCTGTATACAATCCCCTGTATATCAATCCCCTGTATATCAATCCCCCTGTATATCAATCCCCTGTATACAATCTCCTGTATACAATCCCCCTGTATACAATCCCCCTGTATATTAATCCCCTGGATACAATCCCCCTGTATATCAATCCCCTGTATATCAATCCCGTGTATATCAATCCCCTGTATACAATCCCCCTGTATACAATCCCCTGTATACAATCCCCTGTATATCAAACCCCTGTATACAATCCCCCTGTATATTTAACCCCTGTATACAAACCCCCTGTATATCAATCCCCGTATACAATCCCCTGTATATCAATCCCCTGTATATCAATCCCCTGTATACAATCCCCTGTATATCAATCCCCTGTATATCAATCCCCTGTATACAACCCCTGTATACAATCCCCCTGTATATCAATCCCCTGTATACAATCCCCTGTATATCAATCCCCTGTATACAATCCCCTGTATATCAAACCCCTGTATACAATCCCCTGTATACAAACCCTGTATACAATCCCCCTGTATATCAATCCGCTGTATACAATCCCCTGTATACAATCCCCTGTATATCAAACCCCTGTATACAATCCCCTGTATATCAATCCCCTGTATACAATCCCCCGTATATCAATCCCCCTGTATATCAATCCCCTGTATACAATCCCCCTGTATATCAATCCGCTGTATACAATCCCCTTTATACAATCCCCTGTATATCAAACCCCTGTATACAATCCCCTGTATATCAAACCCCTGTATACAATCCCCCTGTATATCAATCCCCTGTATACAATCCCCTGTATACAATCCCCTGTATATCAAACCCCTGTATACAATCCCCCTGTATATCAATCCGCTGTATACAATCCCCTGTATACAATCCCCTGTATATCAAACCCCTGTATACAATCCCCTGTATATCAATCCCCTGTATACAATCCCCCGTATATCAATCCCCCTGTATATCAAACCCCTGTATACAATCCCCCTGTATATCAATCCGCTGTATACAATCCCCTGTATACAATCCCCTGTATATCAAACCCCTGTATACAATCCCCTGTATATCAATCCCCTGTATACAATCCCCCTGTATATCAATCCCCTGTATATCAATCCCCTGTATACAATTCCCCTGTATATCAATCCCCTGTATACAATCCCCTGTATATCAATCCCCTGTATACAATCCCCCTGTATACAATCCCCCTGTATATCAATCCGCTGTATACAATCCCCTGTATACAATCCCCCTGTATATCAATCCCCTGTATACAGTCCCCTGTATATCAAACCCCTGTATACAATCCCCCTGTATATCAATTCCCTGTATACAATCCCCTGTATATCAATCCCCTGTATATCAATCCCCTGTATACAATCCCCTGTATACAATCCCCTGTATATCAATCCCCTGTATATCAAACCCCTGTATACAACCCCTGTATACAATCCCCCTGTATATCAATCCCCTGTATACAATCCCCTGTATATCAATCCCCTGTATATCAATCCCCTGTATACAATCCCCTGTATATCAAACCCCTGTATACAATCCCCTGTATACAAACCCTGTATACAATCCCCCTGTATATCAATCCGCTGTATACAATCCCCTGTATACAATCCCCTGTATATCAAACCCCTGTATACAATCCCCTGTATATCAATCCCCTGTATACAATCCCCCGTATATCAATCCCCCTGTATATCAATCCCCTGTATACAATCCCCCTGTATATCAATCCGCTGTATACAATCCCCTGTATACAATCCCCTGTATATCAAACCCCTGTATACAATCCCCTGTATACAATCCCCCGTATATCAATCCCCCTGTATATCAATCCCCTGTATACAATCCCCTGTATACAATCCCCTGTATATCAAACCCCTGTATACAATCCCCCTGTATATCAATCCGCTGTATACAATCCCCTGTATACAATCCCCTGTATATCAAACCCCTGTATACAATCCCCTGTATATCAATCCCCTGTATACAATCCCCCGTATATCAATCCCCCTGTATATCAAACCCCTGTATACAATCCCCCTGTATATCAATCCGCTGTATACAATCCCCTGTATACAATCCCCTGTATATCAAACCCCTGTATACAATCCCCCTGTATATCAATCCCCTGTATACAATCCCCCTGTATATCAATCCCCTGTATATCAATCCCCTGTATACAATTCCCCTGTATATCAATCCCCTGTATACAATCCCCTGTATATCAATCCCCTGTATACAATCCCCCTGTATACAATCCCCCTGTATATCAATCCGCTGTATACAATCCCCTGTATACAATCCCCCTGTATATCAATCCCCTGTATACAGTCCCCTGTATATCAAACCCCTGTATACAATCCCCTGTATATCAATCCCCTGTATACAATCCCCTGTATATCAATCCCCTGTATATCAATCCCCCTGTATACAATCCCCCGTATATCAATCCCCCTGTATATCAATCCCCCTGTATACAATCCCCTGTATACAATCCCCCTGTGTATCAATCCCACTGTATATCAATCCCCTGTATACATTCCCCCTGTATATCAATCCCCTGTATACAATCCCCTGTATACAATCCCCCTGTATACAATCCCCTGTATACTATCCCCCTGTATATCAAACCCCTGTATACAATCTCCCTTTATACAATCCCCCTGTATATCAATCCCCTGTATACAATCCCCCTGTATATCAATCCCCTGTATATCAATCCCCTGTATACAATCCCCTGTATACAATCCCCTGTATATCAATCCCCTGTATATCAATCCCCTGTATACAATCCCCCGGTATATCAATCCCCTGTATACAATCCCCTGTATACAATCCCCCTGTATACAATCCCCTGTATACAATCTCCTGTATATCAATCCCCTGTATACAATCCCCTGTATATCAATCCTCCTGTATACAATCCCCCTGTATACAATCCCCCTGTATACAACCCCCCTGTATACAATCCCCCATGTATCAATCCCCTGTATACAATCCGCGGTATATCAATCCCCCTGTATACAATCCCCCTGTATACAATCCCACTGTATGCAATCCTCCTGTATACAATCCCACTGTATATCAACCACTGTATACAATCCACTGTATATCAATCCCCTGTATACAATGCCCTGTATACAATCTGACTGTATACAATCCCCTGTATATCAATCTCCTGTATACAACTCCCTGTATATCAATCCCCTGTATATCAATCCCCCTGTATACAATCCCCTGTATATCAATCCCCTGTATATCAATCCCCTGTATACAATCCCCCGTATATCAATCCCCTGCATATCAATCCCCTGTATATCAATCCCCTGTATATCAATCCCCTGTATACAATCCCCCTGTATATCAATCCCCCTGTATATCAATCCCCTGTATACAAACCCTGTATACAATCCCCCTGTATATCAATCCCCTGTATACAATCCCCCTGTATATCAATCCCCTGTATACAATCCCCCTGTATACAATCCCCCTGTATACAATCCCCCTGTATATCAATCCCCTGTATACAATCCCCTGTATATCAATCCCCTGTATATCAATCCCCTGTATATCAATCCCCTGTATACAATCCCCCTGTATATCAATCCCTTGTATACAAACCCTGTATACAATCCCCCTGTATATCAATCCCCTGTATACAATCCCCCTGTATACAATCCCCCTGTATACAATCCCCCTGTATATCAATCCCCTGTATACAATCCCCTGTATATCAATCCCCTGTATATCAATCCCCTGTATACAATCCACTGTATACAATCCCCCTGTATATCAATCCCTTGTATACAAACCCTGTATACAATCCCCCTGTATATCAATCCCCTGTATACAATCCCCCTGTATATCAATCCGCTGTATACAATCCCCTGTATACAATCCCCTTTATATCAATCCCCTGTATACAATCCCCTGTATATCAATACCCTGTATACAATCCCCTGTATATCAATCCCCTGTATACAATCCACTGTATACAATCCCCCTGTGTATCAATCCCACTGTATATCAATCCCCTGTATACAATCCCCCTGTATATCAATCCCCTGTATATCAAACCCCTGTATACAATCCCCCTGTATACAATCCCCTGTATACAATCCCCCTGTATATTAATCCCCTGTATACAATCCCCCTGTATACAATCCCCTGTATATCAATCCCCTGTATATCAATCCCCCTGTATATCAATCCCCTGTATACAATCTCCTGTATACAATCCCCCTGTATACAATCCCCCTGTATATTAATCCCCTGGATACAATCCCCCTGTATATCAATCCCCTGTATATCAATCCCGTGTATATCAATCCCCTGTATACAATCCCCCTGTATACAATCCCCCGTATATCAATCCCCCTGTATATCAAACCCCTGTATACAATCCCCCTGTATATCAATCCGCTGTATACAATCCCCTGTATACAATCCCCTGTATATCAAACCCCTGTATACAATCCCCCTGTATATCAATCCCCTGTATACAATCCCCCTGTATATCAATCCCCTGTATATCAATCCCCTGTATACAATTCCCCTGTATATCAATCCCCTGTATACAATCCCCTGTATATCAATCCCCTGTATACAATCCCCCTGTATACAATCCCCCTGTATATCAATCCGCTGTATACAATCCCCTGTATACAATCCCCCTGTATATCAATCCCCTGTATACAGTCCCCTGTATATCAAACCCCTGTATACAATCCCCTGTATATCAATCCCCTGTATACAATCCCCTGTATATCAATCCCCTGTATATCAATCCCCCTGTATACAATCCCCCGTATATCAATCCCCCTGTATATCAATCCCCCTGTATACAATCCCCTGTATACAATCCCCCTGTGTATCAATCCCACTGTATATCAATCCCCTGTATACATTCCCCCTGTATATCAATCCCCTGTATACAATCCCCTGTATACAATCCCCCTGTATACAATCCCCTGTATACTATCCCCCTGTATATCAAACCCCTGTATACAATCTCCCTTTATACAATCCCCCTGTATATCAATCCCCTGTATACAATCCCCCTGTATATCAATCCCCTGTATATCAATCCCCTGTATACAATCCCCTGTATACAATCCCCTGTATATCAATCCCCTGTATATCAATCCCCTGTATACAATCCCCCGGTATATCAATCCCCTGTATACAATCCCCTGTATACAATCCCCCTGTATACAATCCCCTGTATACAATCTCCTGTATATCAATCCCCTGTATACAATCCCCTGTATATCAATCCTCCTGTATACAATCCCCCTGTATACAATCCCCCTGTATACAACCCCCCTGTATACAATCCCCCATGTATCAATCCCCTGTATACAATCCGCGGTATATCAATCCCCCTGTATACAATCCCCCTGTATACAATCCCACTGTATGCAATCCTCCTGTATACAATCCCACTGTATATCAACCACTGTATACAATCCACTGTATATCAATCCCCTGTATACAATGCCCTGTATACAATCTGACTGTATACAATCCCCTGTATATCAATCTCCTGTATACAACTCCCTGTATATCAATCCCCTGTATATCAATCCCCCTGTATACAATCCCCTGTATATCAATCCCCTGTATATCAATCCCCTGTATACAATCCCCCGTATATCAATCCCCTGTATATCAATCCCCTGTATATCAATCCCCTGTATATCAATCCCCTGTATACAATCCCCCTGTATATCAATCCCCCTGTATATCAATCCCCTGTATACAAACCCTGTATACAATCCCCCTGTATATCAATCCCCTGTATACAATCCCCCTGTATATCAATCCCCTGTATACAATCCCCCTGTATACAATCCCCCTGTATACAATCCCCCTGTATATCAATCCCCTGTATACAATCCCCTGTATATCAATCCCCTGTATATCAATCCCCTGTATATCAATCCCCTGTATACAATCCCCCTGTATATCAATCCCTTGTATACAAACCCTGTATACAATCCCCCTGTATATCAATCCCCTGTATACAATCCCCCTGTATACAATCCCCCTGTATACAATCCCCCTGTATATCAATCCCCTGTATACAATCCCCTGTATATCAATCCCCTGTATATCAATCCCCTGTATACAATCCACTGTATACAATCCCCCTGTATATCAATCCCTTGTATACAAACCCTGTATACAATCCCCCTGTATATCAATCCCCTGTATACAATCCCCCTGTATATCAATCCGCTGTATACAATCCCCTGTATACAATCCCCTTTATATCAATCCCCTGTATACAATCCCCTGTATATCAATACCCTGTATACAATCCCCTGTATATCAATCCCCTGTATACAATCCACTGTATACAATCCCCCTGTGTATCAATCCCACTGTATATCAATCCCCTGTATACAATCCCCCTGTATATCAATCCCCTGTATATCAAACCCCTGTATACAATCCCCCTGTATACAATCCCCTGTATACAATCCCCCTGTATATTAATCCCCTGTATACAATCCCCCTGTATACAATCCCCTGTATATCAATCCCCTGTATATCAATCCCCCTGTATATCAATCCCCTGTATACAATCTCCTGTATACAATCCCCCTGTATACAATCCCCCTGTATATTAATCCCCTGGATACAATCCCCCTGTATATCAATCCCCTGTATATCAATCCCGTGTATATCAATCCCCTGTATACAATCCCCCTGTATACAATCCCCTGTATACAATCCCCTGTATATCAAACCCCTGTATACAATCCCCCTGTATATTTAACCCCTGTATACAAACCCCCTGTATATCAATCCCCGTATACAATCCCCTGTATATCAATCCCCTGTATATCAATCCCCTGTATACAATCCCCTGTATATCAATCCCCTGTATATCAATCCCCTGTATACAACCCCTGTATACAATCCCCCTGTATATCAATCCCCTGTATACAATCCCCTGTATATCAATCCCCTGTATACAATCCCCTGTATATCAAACCCCTGTATACAATCCCCTGTATACAAACCCTGTATACAATCCCCCTGTATATCAATCCGCTGTATACAATCCCCTGTATACAATCCCCTGTATATCAAACCCCTGTATACAATCCCCTGTATATCAATCCCCTGTATACAATCCCCCGTATATCAATCCCCCTGTATATCAATCCCCTGTATACAATCCCCCTGTATATCAATCCGCTGTATACAATCCCCTTTATACAATCCCCTGTATATCAAACCCCTGTATACAATCCCCTGTATACAATCCCCCGTATATCAATCCCCCTGTATATCAATCCCCTGTATACAATCCCCTGTATACAATCCCCTGTATATCAAACCCCTGTATACAATCCCCCTGTATATCAATCCGCTGTATACAATCCCCTGTATACAATCCCCTGTATATCAAACCCCTGTATACAATCCCCTGTATATCAATCCCCTGTATACAATCCCCCGTATATCAATCCCCCTGTATATCAAACCACTGTATACAATCCCCCTGTATATCAATCCGCTGTATACAATCCCCTGTATACAATCCCCTGTATATCAAACCCCTGTATACAATCCCCTGTATATCAATCCCCTGTATACAATCCCCCTGTATATCAATCCCCTGTATATCAATCCCCTGTATACAATTCCCCTGTATATCAATCCCCTGTATACAATCCCCTGTATATCAATCCCCTGTATACAATCCCCCTGTATACAATCCCCCTGTATATCAATCCGCTGTATACAATCCCCTGTATACAATCCCCCTGTATATCAATCCCCTGTATACAGTCCCCTGTATATCAAACCCCTGTATACAATCCCCCTGTATATCAATTCCCTGTATACAATCCCCTGTATATCAATCCCCTGTATATCAATCCCCTGTATACAATCCCCTGTATACAATCCCCTGTATATCAATCCCCTGTATATCAAACCCCTGTATACAACCCCTGTATACAATCCCCCTGTATATCAATCCCCTGTATACAATCCCCTGTATATCAATCCCCTGTATATCAATCCCCTGTATACAATCCCCTGTATATCAAACCCCTGTATACAATCCCCTGTATACAAACCCTGTATACAATCCCCCTGTATATCAATCCGCTGTATACAATCCCCTGTATACAATCCCCTGTATATCAAACCCCTGTATACAATCCCCTGTATATCAATCCCCTGTATACAATCCCCCGTATATCAATCCCCGTGTATATCAATCCCCTGTATACAATCCCCCTGTATATCAATCCGCTGTATACAATCCCCTGTATACAATCCCCTGTATATCAAACCCCTGTATACAATCCCCTGTATACAATCCCCCGTATATCAATCCCCCTGTATATCAATCCCCTGTATACAATCCCCTGTATACAATCCCCTGTATATCAAACCCCTGTATACAATCCCCCTGTATATCAATCCGCTGTATACAATCCCCTGTATACAATCGCCTGTATATCAAACCCCTGTATACAATCCCCTGTATATCAATCCCCTGTATACAATCCCCCGTATATCAATCCCCCTGTATATCAAACCCCTGTATACAATCCCCCTGTATATCAATCCGCTGTATACAATCCCCTGTATACAATCCCCTGTATATCAAACCCCTGTATACAATCCCCCTGTATATCAATCCCCTGTATACAATCCCCCTGTATATCAATCCCCTGTATATCAATCCCCTGTATACAATTCCCCTGTATATCAATCCCCTGTATACAATCCCCTGTATATCAATCCCCTGTATACAATCCCCCTGTATACAATCCCCCTGTATATCAATCCGCTGTATACAATCCCCTGTATACAATCCCCCTGTATATCAATCCCCTGTATACAGTCCCCTGTATATCAAACCCCTGTATACAATCCCCTGTATATCAATCCCCTGTATACAATCCCCTGTATATCAATCCCCTGTATATCAATCCCCCTGTATACAATCCCCCGTATATCAATCCCCCTGTATATCAATCCCCCTGTATACAATCCCCTGTATACAATCCCCCTGTGTATCAATCCCACTGTATATCAATCCCCTGTATACATTCCCCCTGTATATCAATCCCCTGTATACAATCCCCTGTATACAATCCCCCTGTATACAATCCCCTGTATACTATCCCCCTGTATATCAAACCCCTGTATACAATCTCCCTTTATACAATCCCCCTGTATATCAATCCCCTGTATACAATCCCCCTGTATATCAATCCCCTGTATATCAATCCCCTGTATACAATCCCCTGTATACAATCCCCTGTATATCAATCCCCTGTATATCAATCCCCTGTATACAATCCCCTGTATACAATCCCCCTGTATATCAATCCCCTGTATATCAATCCCCTGTATATCAATCCACCTGTATATCAATCCCCTGTATACAATCCACTGTATACAATCCCCCTGTATATCAATCCCCTGTATATCAATCCCCTGTATACAATCCCCCTGTATATCAATCCCCCTGTATATCAATCCCCTGTATACAATCCCCCTGTATACAATTCCCTGTATACAATCCCCTGTATACAATCCCCTGTATATAAGTCCCCTGTATACAATCCCCTGTATACAATCCCCTGTATATCAAACCCCTGTATACAATCCCCTGTATATCAATCCCCTGTATACAATCCCCCGTATATCAATCCCCTGTATATCAATCCCCTGTATACAAACCCTGTATACAATCCCCCTGTATATCAATCCCCTGTATACAATCCCCCTGTATATCAATCCCCCTGTATATCAATCCCCTGTATACAAACCCTGTATACAATCCCCCTGTATATCAATCCCTTGTCTACAATCCCCCTGTATACAATCCCCCTGTATACAATCCCCCTGTATATCAATCCCCTGTATATCAATCCCCTGTATATCAATCCCCTGTATACAATCCCCCTGTATATCAATCCCTTGTATACAAACCCTGTATACAATCCCCCTGTATATGAATCCCCTGTATACAATCCCCCTGTATATCAATCCGCTGTATACAATCCCCTGTATACAATCCCCTTTATATCAATCCCCTGTATACAATCCCCTGTATATCAATACCCTGTATACAATCCCCTGTATATCAATCCCCTGTATACAATCCACTGTATACAATCCCCCTGTGTATCAATCCCACTGTATATCAATCCCCTGTATACAATCCCCCTGTATATCAATCCCCTGTATATCAAACCCCTGTATACAATCCCCCTGTATACAATCCCCTGTATACAATCCCCCTGTATATCAATCCCCTGTATACAATCCCCTGTATATCAATCCCCTGTATATCAATCCCCCTGTATACAATCCCCCTGTATACAATCCCCCTGTATATCAATCCCCTGTATATCAATCCCCTGTATATCAATCCCCTGTATACAATCCCCCTGTATACAATCCCCTGTATACAATCCCCTGTATATCAAACCCCTGTATACAATCCCCCTGTATATTAAACCCCTGTATACAATCCCCCTGTATATCAATCCCCGTATACAATCCCCTGTATATCAATCCCCTGTATATCAATCCCCTGTATACAATCCCCTGTATATCAATCCCCTGTATATCAATCCCCTGTATACAACCCCTGTATACAATCCCCCTGTATATCAATCCCCTGTATACAATCCCCTGTATATCAATCCCCTGTATATCAATCCCCTGTATACAATCCCCTGTATACAAACCCTGTATACAATCCCCCTGTATATCAATCCGCTGTATACAATCCCCTGTATACAATCCCCTGTATATCAAACCTGTATACAATCCCCTGTATATCAATCCCCTGTATACAATCCCCCGTATATCAATCCCCCTGTATATCAATCCCCTGTATACAATCCCCCTGTATATCAATCCGCTGTATACAATCCCCTGTATATCAATCCCCTGTATATCAAACCCCTGTATACAATCCCCTGTGTACAATCCCCCGTATATCAATCCCCCTGTATATCAATCCCCTGTATACAATCCCCTGTATACAATCCCCTGTATATCAAACCCCTGTATACAATCCCCCTGTATATCAATCCGCTGTATACAATCCCCTGTATACAATCCCCTGTATATCAAACCCCTGTATACAATCCCCTGTATATCAATCCCCTGTATACAATCCCCCGTATATCAATCCCCCTGTATATCAAACCCCTGTATACAATCCCCCTGTATATCAATCCGCTGTATACAATCCCCTGTATACAATCCCCTGTATATCAAACCCCTGTATACAATCCCCTGTATATCAATCCCCTGTATACAATCCCCCTGTATACAATCCCCCTGTATATCAATCCGCTGTATACAATCCCCTGTATACAATCCCCCTGTATATCAATCCCCTGTATACAGTCCCCTGTATATCAAACCCCTGTATACAATCCCCTGTATATCAATCCCCTGTATACAATCCCCTGTATATCAATCCCCTGTATATCAATCCCCCTGTATACAATCCCCTGTATATCAATCCCCTGTATGTCAATCCCCTGTATACAATCCCCCGTATATCAATCCCCCTGTATATCAATCCCCCTGTATACAATCCCCTGTATACAATCCCCCTGTGTATGAATCCCACTGTATATCAATCCCCTGTATACATTCCCCCTGTATATCAATCCCCTGTATACAATCCCCTGTATACAATCCCCCTGTATACAATCCCCTGTATACTATCCCCCTGTATATCAAACCCCTGTATACAATCCCCCTGTATACAATCCCCTTTATACAATCCCCCTGTATATCAATTCCCTGTATATCAATCCCCTGTATACAATCCCCCTGTATACAATCCCCTGTATACAATCCCCTGTATATCAAACCCCTGTATACAATCCCCCTGTATATTAAACCCCTGTATACAATCCCCCTGTATATCAATCCCCGTATACAATCCCCTGTATATCAATCCCCTGTATATCAATCCCCTGTATACAATCCCCTGTATATCAATCCCCTGTATATCAATCCCCTGTATACAACCCCTGTATACAATCCCCCTGTATATCAATCCCCTGTATACAATCCCCTGTATATCAATCCCCTGTATATCAATCCCCTGTATACAATCCCCTGTATACAAACCCTGTATACAATCCCCCTGTATATCAATCCGCTGTATACAATCCCCTGTATACAATCCCCTGTATATCAAACCTGTATACAATCCCCTGTATATCAATCCCCTGTATACAATCCCCCGTATATCAATCCCCCTGTATATCAATCCCCTGTATACAATCCCCCTGTATATCAATCCGCTGTATACAATCCCCTGTATATCAATCCCCTGTATATCAAACCCCTGTATACAATCCCCTGTGTACAATCCCCCGTATATCAATCCCCCTGTATATCAATCCCCTGTATACAATCCCCTGTATACAATCCCCTGTATATCAAACCCCTGTATACAATCCCCCTGTATATCAATCCGCTGTATACAATCCCCTGTATACAATCCCCTGTATATCAAACCCCTGTATACAATCCCCTGTATATCTATCCCCTGTATACAATCCCCCGTATATCAATCCCCCTGTATATCAAACCCCTGTATACAATCCCCTGTATATCAATCCCCTGTATACAATCCCCCTGTATATCAATCCCCTGTATACAATCCCCCTGTATATCAATCCCCTGTATATCAATCCCCTGTATACAATCCCCTGTATACAATCCCCTGTATATCAATCCCCTGTATATCAATCCCCTGTATACAATCCCCTGTATACAATCCCCCTGTATATCAATCCCCTGTATATCAATCCCCTGTATATCAATCCACCTGTATATCAATCCCCTGTATACAATCCACTGTATACAATCCCCCTGTATATCAATCCCCTGTATATCAATCCCCTGTATACAATCCCCCTGTATATCAATCCCCCTGTATATCAATCCCCTGTATACAATCCCCCTGCATACAATTCCCTGTATACAATCCCCTGTATACAATCCCCTGTATATAAGTCCCCTGTGTACAATCCCCTGTATACAATCCCCTGTATATCAAACCCCTGTATACAATCCCCCTGTATATCAATCCGCTGTATACAATCCCCTGTATACAATCCCCTGTATATCAAACCCCTGTATACAATCCCCTGTATATCAATCCCCTGTATACAATCCCCCTGTATACAATCCCCCTGTATATCAATCCGCTGTATACAATCCCCTGTATACAATCCCCCTGTATATCAATCCCCTGTATACAGTCCCCTGTATATCAAACCCCTGTATACAATCCCCTGTATATCAATCCCCTGTATACAATCCCCTGTATATCAATCCCCTGTATATCAATCCCCCTGTATACAATCCCCTGTATATCAATCCCCTGTATGTCAATCCCCTGTATACAATCCCCCGTATATCAATCCCCCTGTATATCAATCCCCCTGTATACAATCCCCTGTATACAATCCCCCTGTGTATGAATCCCACTGTATATCAATCCCCTGTATACATTCCCCCTGTATATCAATCCCCTGTATACAATCCCCTGTATACAATCCCCCTGTATACAATCCCCTGTATACTATCCCCCTGTATATCAAACCCCTGTATACAATCCCCCTGTATACAATCCCCTTTATACAATCCCCCTGTATATCAATTCCCTGTATATCAATCCCCTGTATACAATCCCCCTGTATACAATCCCCTGTATACAATCCCCTGTATATCAAACCCCTGTATACAATCCCCCTGTATATTAAACCCCTGTATACAATCCCCCTGTATATCAATCCCCGTATACAATCCCCTGTATATCAATCCCCTGTATATCAATCCCCTGTATACAATCCCCTGTATATCAATCCCCTGTATATCAATCCCCTGTATACAACCCCTGTATACAATCCCCCTGTATATCAATCCCCTGTATACAATCCCCTGTATATCAATCCCCTGTATATCAATCCCCTGTATACAATCCCCTGTATACAAACCCTGTATACAATCCCCCTGTATATCAATCCGCTGTATACAATCCCCTGTATACAATCCCCTGTATATCAAACCTGTATACAATCCCCTGTATATCAATCCCCTGTATACAATCCCCCGTATATCAATCCCCCTGTATATCAATCCCCTGTATACAATCCCCCTGTATATCAATCCGCTGTATACAATCCCCTGTATATCAATCCCCTGTATATCAAACCCCTGTATACAATCCCCTGTGTACAATCCCCCGTATATCAATCCCCCTGTATATCAATCCCCTGTATACAATCCCCTGTATACAATCCCCTGTATATCAAACCCCTGTATACAATCCCCCTGTATATCAATCCGCTGTATACAATCCCCTGTATACAATCCCCTGTATATCAAACCCCTGTATACAATCCCCTGTATATCTATCCCCTGTATACAATCCCCCGTATATCAATCCCCCTGTATATCAAACCCCTGTATACAATCCCCTGTATATCAATCCCCTGTATACAATCCCCCTGTATATCAATCCCCTGTATACAATCCCCCTGTATATCAATCCCCTGTATATCAATCCCCTGTATACAATCCCCTGTATACAATCCCCTGTATATCAATCCCCTGTATATCAATCCCCTGTATACAATCCCCTGTATACAATCCCCCTGTATATCAATCCCCTGTATATCAATCCCCTGTATATCAATCCACCTGTATATCAATCCCCTGTATACAATCCACTGTATACAATCCCCCTGTATATCAATCCCCTGTATATCAATCCCCTGTATACAATCCCCCTGTATATCAATCCCCCTGTATATCAATCCCCTGTATACAATCCCCCTGCATACAATTCCCTGTATACAATCCCCTGTATACAATCCCCTGTATATAAGTCCCCTGTGTACAATCCCCTGTATACAATCCCCTGTATATCAAACCCCTGTATACAATCCCCTGTATATCAATCCCCTGTATACAATCCCCCGTATATCAATCCCCTGTATATCAATCCCCTGTATACAAACCCTGTATACAATCCCCCTGTATATCAATCCCCTGTATACAATCCCCCTGTATATCAATCCCCCTGTATATCAATCCCCTGTATACAAACCCTGTATACAATCCCCCTGTATATCAATCCCTTGTCTACATTCCCCCTGTATACAATCCCCCTGTATACAATCCCCCTGTATATCAATCCCCTGTATATCAATCCCCTGTATATCAATCCCCTGTATACAATCCCCCTGTATATCAATCCCTTGTATACAAACCCTGTATACAATCCCCCTGTATATGAATCCCCTGTATACAATCCCCCTGTATATCAATCCGCTGTATACAATCCCCTGTATACAATCCCCTTTATATCAATCCCCTGTATACAATCCCCTGTATATCAATACCCTGTATACAATCCCCTGTATATCAATCCCCTGTATACAATCCACTGTATACAATCCCCCTGTGTATCAATCCCACTGTATATCAATCCCCTGTATACAATCCCCCTGTATATCAATCCCCTGTATATCAAACCCCTGTATACAATCCCCCTGTATACAATCCCCTGTATACAATCCCCCTGTATATCAATCCCCTGTATACAATCCCCTGTATATCAATCCCCTGTATATCAATCCCCCTGTATACAATCCCCCTGAATACAATCCCCCTGTATATCAATCCCCTGTATATCAATCCCCTGTATATCAATCCCCTGTATACAATCCCCCTGTATACAATCCCCTGTATACAATCCCCTGTATATCAAACCCCTGTATACAATCCCCCTGTATATTAAACCCCTGTATACAATCCCCCTGTATATCAATCCCCGTATACAATCCCCTGTATATCAATCCCCTGTATATCAATCCCCTGTATACAATCCCCTGTATATCAATCCCCTGTATATCAATCCCCTGTATACAACCCCTGTATACAATCCCCCTGTATATCAATCCCCTGTATACAATCCCCTGTATATCAATCCCCTGTATATCAATCCCCTGTATACAATCCCCTGTATACAAACCCTGTATACAATCCCCCTGTATATCAATCCGCTGTATACAATCCCCTGTATACAATCCCCTGTATATCAAACCCCTGTATACAATCCCCTGTATATCAATCCCCTGTATACAATCCCCCGTATATCAATCCCCCTGTATATCAAACCCCTGTATACAATCCCCCTGTATATCAATCCGCTGTATACAATCCCCTGTATACAATCCCCTGTATATCAAACCCCTGTATACACTCCCCTGTATATCAATCCCCTGTATACAATCCCCCTGTATACAATCCCCCTGTATATCAATCCGCTGTATACAATCCCCTGTATACAATCCCCCTGTATATCAATCCCCTGTATACAGTCCCCTGTATATCAAACCCCTGTATACAATCCCCTGTATATCAATCCCCTGTATACAATCCCCTGTATATCAATCCCCTGTATATCAATCCCCCTGTATACAATCCCCTGTATATCAATCCCCTGTATGTCAATCCCCTGTATACAATCCCCCGTATATCAATCCCCCTGTATATCAATCCCCCTGTATACAATCCCCTGTATACAATCCCCCTGTGTATGAATCCCACTGTATATCAATCCCCTGTATACATTCCCCCTGTATATCAATCCCCTGTATACAATCCCCTGTATACAATCCCCCTGTATACAATCCCCTGTATACTATCCCCCTGTATATCAAACCCCTGTATACAATCCCCCTGTATACAATCCCCTTTATACAATCCCCCTGTATATCAATCCCCTGTATATCAATCCCCTGTATACAATCCCCCTGTATACAATCCCCTGTATACAATCCCCTGTATATCAAACCCCTGTATACAATCCCCCTGTATATTAAACCCCTGTATACAATCCCCCTGTATATCAATCCCCGTATACAATCCCCTGTATATCAATCCCCTGTATATCAATCCCCTGTATACAATCCCCTGTATATCAATCCCCTGTATATCAATCCCCTGTATACAACCCCTGTATACAATCCCCCTGTATATCAATCCCCTGTATACAATCCCCTGTATATCAATCCCCTGTATATCAATCCCCTGTATACAATCCCCTGTATACAAACCCTGTATACAATCCCCCTGTATATCAATCCGCTGTATACAATCCCCTGTATACAATCCCCTGTATATCAAACCTGTATACAATCCCCTGTATATCAATCCCCTGTATACAATCCCCCGTATATCAATCCCCCTGTATATCAATCCCCTGTATACAATCCCCCTGTATATCAATCCGCTGTATACAATCCCCTGTATATCAAACCCCTGTATACAATCCCCCTGTATATCAATCCGCTGTATACAATCCCCTGTATACAATCCCCTGTATATCAAACCCCTGTATACAATCCCCTGTATATCTATCCCCTGTATATCAAACCCCTGTATACAATCCCCTGTATATCAATCCCCTGTATACAATCCCCCGTATATCAATCCCCCTGTATATCAATCCCCTGTATACAATCCCCCTGTATATCAATCCGCTGTATACAATCCCCTGTATACAATCCCCTGTATATCAAACCCCTGTATACAATCCCCTGTATATCTATCCCCTGTATATCAAACCCCTGTATACAATCCCCTGTATATCAATCCCCTGTATACAATCCCCCGTATATCAATCCCCCTGTATATCAATCCCCTGTATACAATCCCCTGTATACAATCCCCTGTATATCAAACCCCTGTATACAATCCCCCTGTATATCAATCCGCTGTATACAATCCCCTGTATACAATCCCCTGTATATCAAACCCCTGTATACAATCCCCCGTATATCAATCCCCCTGTATATCAAACCCCTGTATACAATCCCCTGTATATCAATCCCCTGTATACAATCCCCCGTATATCAATCCCCCTGTATATCAAACCCCTGTATACAATCCCCCTGTATATCAATCCGCTGTATACAATCCCCTGTATACAATCCCCTGTATATCAAACCCCTGTATACAATCCCCTGTATATCAATCCCCTGTATACAATCCCCCTGTATACAATCCCCCTGTATATCAATCCGCTGTATACAATCCCCTGTATATCAATCCCCTGTATACAATCACCTGTATATCAATCCCCTGTATATCAATCCCCCTGTATATCAATCCCCTGTATACAATCCCCTGTATATCAATCCCCTGTATATCAATCCCCAATATACAATCCCCTGTATACTATCCCCATGTATATCAATCACCTGTATATCAATCCCCTGTATATCAATCCCCTTTATACAATCCCCTGTATATCAATCCCCCTGTATATCAATCCCCTGTATATCAATCCCCTGTATATCAATCCCCTGTATACAATCCCCCTGTATATCAATCCCCTGTATACAATCCCCTGTATATCAATCCCCTGTATATCAATCCCCCTGTATATCAATCCCCTGTATACAATCCCCCTGTATATCAATCCTCTGTATACAATCCCCCTGTATATCAATCCCCTGTATACAATCCCCTGTATATCAATCCCCTGTATACAATCCCCTGTATACAATCCCCCTGTATATCAATCCCCTGTATATCAATCCCCTGTATACAATCCCCTGTATATCAATCCCCTGTATACAATCCCCTGTATACAATCCCCTGTATACAATCCCCTGTATATCAATCCACCTGTATATCAATCCCCTGTATACAATCCCCTGTATACAATCCCCCTGTATATCAATCCCCTGTATATCAATCCCCTGTATATCAATCCCCTGTTTATCAATCCACCTGTATATCAATCCCCTGTATACAATCCCCTGTATACAATCCCCCTGTATATCAATCCCCTGTATATCAATCCACCTGTATATCAATCCCCTGTATACAATCCCCTGTATATCAATCCCCTGTATATCAATCCCCTGTATATCAATCCCCTGTATACAATCCCCTGTATATCAATCCCCTGTATATCAATCCCCTGTATATCAATCCCCCTGTATATCAATCCCCTGTATATCAATCCCCTGTATATCAATCCACCTGTATATCAATCCCCTGTATACAATCCACTGTATACAACCCCCCTTTATATCAATCCCCTGTATATCAATCCCCTGTATATAATTCCCCTGTATATCAAAGCCCTGTATACATTCCCCTGTATACAATCCCCTGTATACAATCCCCTGTATATCAATCCACCTGTATATCAATCCCCTGTATACAATCCCCTGTATACAATCCCCCTGTATATCAAACCCCTGTATACAATCCCCCTGTATATCAATCCGCTGTATACAATCCCCTGTATACAATCCCCTGTATATCAAACCCCTGTATACAATCCCCCGTATATCAATCCCCCTGTATATCAAACCCCTGTATACAATCCCCTGTATATCAATCCCCTGTATACAATCCCCCGTATATCAATCCCCCTGTATATCAAACCCCTGTATACAATCCCCCTGTATATCAATCCGCTGTATACAATCCCCTGTATACAATCCCCTGTATATCAAACCCCTGTATACAATCCCCTGTATATCAATCCCCTGTATACAATCCCCCTGTATACAATCCCCCTGTATATCAATCCGCTGTATACAATCCCCTGTATATCAATCCCCTGTATACAATCACCTGTATATCAATCCCCTGTATATCAATCCCCCTGTATATCAATCCCCTGTATACAATCCCCTGTATATCAATCCCCTGTATATCAATCCCCAATATACAATCCCCTGTATACTATCCCCATGTATATCAATCACCTGTATATCAATCCCCTGTATATCAATCCCCTTTATACAATCCCCTGTATATCAATCCCCCTGTATATCAATCCCCTGTATATCAATCCCCTGTATATCAATCCCCTGTATACAATCCCCCTGTATATCAATCCCCTGTATACAATCCCCTGTATATCAATCCCCTGTATATCAATCCCCCTGTATATCAATCCCCTGTATACAATCCCCCTGTATATCAATCCTCTGTATACAATCCCCCTGTATATCAATCCCCTGTATACAATCCCCTGTATATCAATCCCCTGTATACAATCCCCTGTATACAATCCCCCTGTATATCAATCCCCTGTATATCAATCCCCTGTATACAATCCCCTGTATATCAATCCCCTGTATACAATCCCCTGTATACAATCCCCTGTATACAATCCCCTGTATATCAATCCACCTGTATATCAATCCCCTGTATACAATCCCCTGTATACAATCCCCCTGTATATCAATCCCCTGTATATCAATCCCCTGTATATCAATCCCCTGTTTATCAATCCACCTGTATATCAATCCCCTGTATACAATCCCCTGTATACAATCCCCCTGTATATCAATCCCCTGTATATCAATCCACCTGTATATCAATCCCCTGTATACAATCCCCTGTATATCAATCCCCTGTATATCAATCCCCTGTATATCAATCCCCTGTATACAATCCCCTGTATATCAATCCCCTGTATATCAATCCCCTGTATATCAATCCCCCTGTATATCAATCCCCTGTATATCAATCCCCTGTATATCAATCCACCTGTATATCAATCCCCTGTATACAATCCACTGTATACAACCCCCCTTTATATCAATCCCCTGTATATCAATCCCCTGTATATAATTCCCCTGTATATCAAAGCCCTGTATACATTCCCCTGTATATAATCCCTTGTATACAATCCCCTGTATGCAACCCCCTGTATATCAATCCCCTGTATACAATCCCCTGTATGCAACCCCCTGTATATCAATCCCCTGTATACAATCCCCCTGTATATCAATCCCCTGTATATCAATCCCCTGTATACAATCCCCCTGTATACAATTCCCTGTATACAATCCCCTGTATACAATCCCCTGTATATAAGTCCCCTGTATACAATCCCCTGTATACAATCCCCCTGCATATCAATCCCCTGTTTACAATCCCCCTGTATACAATCCCCTTGTATACAATCCCCTGTATAATGTCCCCCATGTATAACAACGTTCTGAAGAGTCCTGCCATTTACTGTACACTTTCCTCTTGCATTTGACCTCCCACAGTGCATCTCCTCACACTTGTCCAAATTCAATGCCATCTGCCACTTCTAGCTCTAACATTCCAGCTGATCTATATTTCTCTGTGACCTTCAACAGCCTTCCTCACGATCCACATACCCCTCCCCAATCCTCCATGTAGAGTTCCTCTCCTGAGTGAATACTGCTGTGAATACTCATTAAAGAGTCACTGCTCTTTCTCAGTGTCATATCTCACTGTGAGGTCTCACTGTGAAGTTTCATTGCTCCGTCTCATGGTCTAACTGTAATGCCATGTCTTTCTGCTTTATCGCTTTTGCTTTGTAAATGGAGACAAAGATTCATCGTCACCCCTGGTTCTCCAGAACCTTCTTTTGGAAGGGGCTGTCGACGTGAGGACAGACAAGGGAAGCCATTGTTTTTAATTTGAGGTTACCCTCAACAAAATCTCCAAACTTCTGCTGTTCCTCGATTGGATCCTGTTTTGTCTAATGAGCAGTGAGTGAAGAGAGTGAGTGCGCAGAGTGTTGAAGAGTGAGGAGTGGAATGGGGCAGAGATGTGGGGTGTTAAAGATATCACCTTCCTGACAGCAGAAGAAGATTAAAAAGAGATTGGTTCAAGGAGTTCAAAATCACAAGAGACTTTCCATCGTTTCGAATTGCGAAGAGTCTCTGCATCATCAACACTGCAAGCCCCTCTTATTAGGATCAGGCTCAGGAGAATAAACTGCCCATTCAGGAGACAGGCACGGAGAAAAGTCTCCATTCCAGGGGATTATGAATCCTCTGTACTCTCTCCCCATGGGGGATTCTGGGTACTGAGTTGATAAACATATTTCAGCTGAGATCAGTGTTGGGGAGTGTCAAGAGATTGTGGGATGGGGGGGAACGTACAGCTCATTGAAGCGAATGTTAAAGGTCACCATTTTCTGCCCAAATGGTTAAGGTAGGAATGAGCTGTTCTCCTCCAGCTCAGGCCTCCTTTCCCATTGAGAATGGTTCCATTGTGCACTGACCTGGCAGGAAAGCTCAGGCTGGAGCAGGTGTCAGAGCCTCCTCTGCTGGTCTCTGGGGTGGGGGGTGGAGGTGGGGACAGACTGCTTCAGCAGGAACTCAGGACCCTGCCCATGAAATCGGACATTAATTTCCACTTGTCTGCCATGTCCAGGGCAAAGGAAGTGTACAGGACAACTCTGGTCTGGGCGCACGACGGCCTTTTTAAGATGGCTGTCATGTTGAATGTTGATCCAATCTGGGAAATCCCGGGAATGTGAAAGTCTTCCAAACATTGGAAAATTGACTGGCATTGGACACAAAGAGGAGTGTGGTTTTTTGGTAATGAGGTGGGTATTGGATGATGAGAAAACCATCTCGGCCTCACAGAGAGGACCCCTCTGTCAAACCCAATCCAATGAACACTTTCCCAAAAGTGTCAGATTCAGCCCAATGTTTCAGAGTAAACCCGTTCTGTGTACACAGGGACCCTGCCCAAGCTCTCTCTCTCTTCCAACCTTACATTCACCTGACAAAATTAAACCCAGGCTTCACTAGTTTCAGGCCAGTGACCCTTCGGATTGTTAATGACAGGAGGCTTATGGACGGACAAGTTGGTGCAGCCGGGGTCCTCTGCTGTCCCAATACCCACATCCAGACCCCCCTGACTCCCCCATTCCTGTCATATCCCACTCTCGCTCCAGCTCTCACATTGTCCGTGTGGGATGTGAAAGGGAGCTATATAAACAGTGGATGATCTGTTTTACCTGATCTCAATGTTTGGAACACAAGTGTACCCCCCTCAGGTGTCCTGTAACCTGACAGGTTATGGTCAGGTGAAGTGTGTGGGCTGTGTTGAGCAGGGAGTGAGTGTGGTTTTGTAGTGGCTGAGGGTTGAGATGATGAAGGGCTGTGCTATCACAATGGTATTACTATCACAGCCTGGTGGAGTTACAGAAACACATCGACTTCATCATTCTGCTCAGCTCACAACAAGACCTCGCCGCTCACCACAAGAAATGAACAGAAACATGTTTTTCTCTCCACATAAAGTGACAATAATAATCATCATGATCTTTAATAGAAACCTCTCACTCAGTAACCCTGTGTTCTTTATGAGTGTTAGTGGAAATTCAATTAGGAACATTGCTGAATTAAAGAAATTACAGCCATTAACTCGATGGTTAAGCATGGCCATGGGTTGCTGGGATTTATAAATTAGGACTTATAAATTGCTGGGTTTTTCACATCTCACAGAACAATTGAAGGTTAGAGTTGAGTAAAGCAACATTACAAGAGACAAAAATTTGAATTAAAAGACAGCACGGGGTTGATTGGTTAGTAATATTGTAATTTTACAATGGCTCAGCCAGATCCTTCCCTGTTCTTCCTGAAAAAAATCAAACAAAGAACATAATTCCCAAAGCACCCCATAAACCAGAGCCACCCCCTGCCATCTCACCAAACACACACACAGCAACACGATGTGACCACTCAGCCCTTTGAATCCCAACTTTAATTCTGTTCAATCATTCCATTGACACACCAGTTCCAACAAATACCCACTCACCCTCAGGGCTGGAAGTTGTCAGACCCAGGGATTTGTCACTGAGGGGGAGTCAGGCCTGTGACCTCCATTACCTGAGCTAAGGTCAATGGCAGCTACTGTCAGACACACAAGACATCAGTTCATGGGGCTGCTGTGACCTTTCATCCCACAACTCATGTACTTCCAGGCCAACACCCCACATCCCCCCCACATCCCCCCCCACATCCCCCCCCACATCTCCCCTACATCCCAACCCCCACATCCCCCCACATCCCCCCCACATCCCCCCCCCACATCCCCCCCCACATCTCCCCTACATCCCAACCCCCACATCCCCCCACATCCCCCCCCACATCCCCCCCCACATCCCCCCCACATCTCCCCTACATCCCAACCCCCACATCCCCCCACATCCCCCCACATCCCCCGACATCCCCACCCCCACATCCCCCCCACATCCCCCCCCACATCCCCACCCCCACATCCCCACCCCCACAACCCCCCACATACCCCCCATATCCTCCCTACATCACCCCCACATCCCCCCCACATCACCCCGCATCACCTCCATATCCCCCCAACACCCCCTACCTCACCCTGCATCCCCCCCATATCCCCCCACATCCTCCCCCACATTCCCCCCACATTCATCTCCACATCACCCCCACATCACCCCACATTCCCCCACATCACCCCCACATCGCCCCCAAATCTCCCCCACATCCCCCTCACATTACCCCCCACATTTCACCACATCCCCCCACATTCCTCCCAACAACCCCCAGCCCCCCAACCCCCCCCACATCCCCCCCACATCTCCCCAAAATCTTCCCAACATCTCCCCCACATCACACGCACATCCCCCCCACTTCCCCCCACATCGCCCCCACATCTCCCCCACATCTCCCCCACATCACCCCCACATCACCCCCACATCTCCCCCACATCTCCCCCACTTCCCCCCACATCACCCTCACATCACCCCCACATCACCCCCACATCTCCCCCCATCCCCCCATCCCCCCACATTCCCTTACATGCCCCCACATCCCCCACATCCCCCCATATGCCCCCCACATCACCCCCCAAATCCCCCCCACATTCACTCCCAACATGCCCCCCACATTCCCCCAACATCCCTCTCACTTCCCCCCACATTCCCTCCACATCCCCCATACCGCCCAACATCCCCTAACATGCCCCCATCCGCCCACATTCCGCCCACATCCCCCCCACATTCCCCCTCATTCTCCCCACAACCCCCCACATTCCCAACATTCCCCCCAACATCCCCCCACACCCCCAACATCCCCCCACACATCCCCCCACATTCCCCCCACAACCACCCCAACATTCCCCCCAACATTCCCCCACAACCCCCACACCCCCCAACAACCCCCCACACCCGCCAATATCCCCTCAACATCCACCCCAACTTTCCCCCCAAAATTCCCCCCCAACATCCCCCCACACATCCCCCCACATCCACCCCAACATTCCCCCAAAACGCCCTCCCAAAATCCCCACAACATTCCCCCCACATTCCCGCCAAACATCCCCCCAACATCACCCCCACATTCACCCCACATTTCCCCCCATATGTCCCCAAAACATCTCCCCCACACTTTGCCCCACATTCCCCCCACATTCCCCCTACATCCCCCACATCCCACAACAATCCCCCACATTCCCCCACATTCCCCACAATACGCCCACGTTCCACGCACATTCCGCCACATGGTCCCACATTCCCCCACATACATGCCACACACCCGCACATAGCCCCCACATCCCACCCGACAGCACCCCCCACATCACCCCATTACCCCCACATATCCCCACATACACCCCACATACCCCCACATCCTCCCCACATCACATCTCCCAGTGCGGTGTTACAGTGTGTGCTGTTATTCTCACACCCCAGTAAAGTGTTACAGTGTGTGCTGTTATTCTCACTCCCAGTGCAGTGTTACAGTGTGTGTTGTTAGTCTCCCTCCCCAGTGCAGTGTTTTTAGTGTGTGCTGTTTGTCTCACTCCCCAGAGCAGTGTTACAATGTGCGCTGTTAGTCTAACTCCCCAGTGCAGTGTTACAGTGTGTGCTGTTCGTCTAACTCCCCAGTGCAGTGTTACAGTGTGTGCTGTTAGTCTCACTCCCAGTGCAGTTACAGTGTGTGCTGTTAGTCTCACTCCCAGTGCAGTGTTACAGTGTGTGCTGTTAGTCTCACTCCCAGTACAGTGTTACAGTGTGTGCTGTTAGTCTCACTCCCCAGTGCAGTGTTACAGTGTGTGCTGTTCGTCTAACTCCCCAGTGCAGTGTTACAGTGTGTGCTGTTAGTCTCACTCCCAGTGCAGTTACAGTGTGTGCTGTTAGTGTCACTCCCAGTGCAGTGTTACAGTGTGTGCTGTTAGTCTCACTCCCAGTACAGTGTTACAGTGTGTGCTGTTAGTCTCACTCCCCAGTGCAGTGTTACAGTGTGTGCTGTTCGTCTAACTCCCCAGTGCAGTGTTACAGTGTGTGCTGTTAGTCTCACTCCCAGTGCAGTTACAGTGTGTGCTGTTAGTCTCACTCCCAGTGCAGTGTTACAGTGTGTGCTGTTAGTCTCACTCCCAGTGCAGTGTTACAGTGTGTGCTGTTCGTCTAACTCCACAGTACAGTGTTACAGTGTGTGCTGTTAGTCTCACTCCCCAGTGCAGTGTTACAGTGTGTGCTGTTAGTCTCACTCCACAGTGCAGTGTTACAGTGTGTGCTGTTAGTCTAACTCCCCAGTGCAGTGGTACAGTGTGTGCTGTTAGTCTAACTCCCCAGTGCAGTGTTACAGTGTGTGCTGTTAGTCTCACTCCCCAGTGCAGTGTTACAGTGTGTGCTGTTAGTCTAACGCCCCAGTGCAGTGTTAGTGTGTGCTTTTAGTCTCACTCCCCAGTGCAGTGTTACAGTGAGTGCTGTTATTCTCACCACCCCAGTGCAGTGTTACAGTGTGTGTTGTTTGTCTCACTCCCCAGTGCAGTCTTACGGTGTGTGCTGTTATTCTCACCCCAGTGCAGTGTTACAGTGTATGCTGTTATTCTCACCCCCAGTGCAGTGTTACAGTGTGTGCTGTTATTCTCACTCCCCAGTGCAGTGTTACAGTGTGTGCTGTTATTCTCACCCCCAGTGCAGTGTTACAGTGTGTGCTGTTAGTCTCCCTCCCCAGTGCAATGTTACAGTGTGTGCTGTTAGTCTCCCTCCCCAGAGCAGTGTTACAGTGTGTGCTGTTAGTCTCCCTCCCCAGTGCAGTGTTACAGTGTGTGTTGTTGGTCTCCCTCCCCAGTGCAGTGTTACAGTGTGTGTTGTTGGTCTCCCTCCCCAGAGCAGTGTTACAGTGTGTGCTGTTAGTCTAATTCCCCATTGCAGTGTAACAGTGCGTGCTGTTAGTTTCACTCCCAGTGCAGTGTTACAGTGTGTGCTGTTATTCTCACTCCCCAGTGCAGTGTTACAGTGTATGCTGTTAGTCTCACTCCCCAGTGCAGTGTTACAGTGTGTGATGTTAGTCTCCCTCCCCAGTGCAGTGTTACAGTGTGTGCTGTTAGTCTCACTCCCCAGTGCAGTGTTACAGTGTGTGATGTTCGTCTAACTCCCAGTGCACTGTTACAGTGTGTGCTGTTCGTCTAACTCCCAGTGCAGTGTTACAGTGTGTGCTGTTAGTCTCACTCCCCAGTGCAGTGTTACAGTGTGTGCTATTAGTCTCACTCCCAGTGCAGTGTTACAGTGTGTGATGTTAGTCTCCCCCAGTGCAGTGTTACAGTGTGTGCTGTTAGTCTCACTCCCCAGTGCAGTGTTACGGTGTGTGCTGTTAGTCTCACTCCCCAGTGCAGTGTTACAGTGTCTGTTGTTTGTCTCACTCCCCAGTGCAGTGTTACAGTGTGTGCTGTTAGTCTCACTCCCCAGTGCAGTGTTACAGTGCGTGTTGTCTGTCTAACTCCCCAGTGCAGTGTTACAGTGTGTGCTGTTAGTCTCACCGACCCAGTGCAGTGTTACAGTGTGTGCTGTTATTCTCACTCCCCAGTGCAGTGTTACAGTGTGTGCTGTTATTCTCACTCCCCAGTGCAGTGTTACAGTGTGTGCTGTTAGTCTCACTCCCCAGTGCAGTGTTACAGTGTGTGATGTTAGTCTCCCTCCCCAGTGCAGTGTTACAGTGTGTGCTGTTAGTCTCACTCCCCAGTGCAGTGTTACAGTGTGTGATGTTAGTCTCCCTCCCCAGTGCAGTGTTACAGTGTGTGCTGTTAGTCTCACTCCCCAGTGCAGTGTTACAGTGTGTGCTGTTAGTCTCACTCCCCAGTGCAGTGCTACAATGTGTGCTGTTAGCCTCTCTCCCCAGTGCAGTGTTACAGTGTGTGCTGTTCGTCTAACTCTCAGTGCAGTGTTACAGTGTGTGCTGTTAGTCTCACTCCCCAGTGCAGTGTTACAGTGTGTGCTGTTAGTCTCACTCCCAAGTGCAGTGTTACAGTGTGTGCTGTTAGTCTCCCTCCCCAGTGCAGTGTTACAGTGTGTGCTGTTAGTCTCCCTCCCCAGTGCAGTGTTACAGTGTGTGCTGTTAGTCTGCCTCCCCAGTGCAGTGTTACAGTGTGTGCTGTTAGTCTCACTCCACAGTGCAGTGTTACAATGTGTGCTGTTAGTCTCATTCGCCAGTGCAGTGTAACAGTGTGTGCTGTTAGTCTCACTCCCCAGTGCAGTGTTACAGTGTGTGCTGTTATTCTCACTCCCAGTGCAGTGTTACGGTGTGTGATGTTAGTCTCCCCCAGTGCAGTGTTACTGTGTGTGCTGCTAGTCTCACTCCCCAGTGCAGTGTTACAGTGTGTGCTGTTAGTCTCACTCCCCAGTGCAGTGTTACAGTGTCTGTTGTTTGTCTCACTCCCCAGTGCAGTGTTACAGTGTGTGCTGTTATTCTCACTCCCAGTGCAGTGTTACAGTGTGTGCTGTTATTCTCACCCCCAGTGCAGTGTTACAGTGTGTGTTGTTGGGCTCCCTCCCCAGTGCAGTGTTACAGTGTGTGTTGTTGGTCTCCCTCCACAGTGCAGTGTTACAGTGTGTGTTGTTGGTCTCCCTCCCCAGTGCAGTGTTACAGTGTGTGCTGTTAGTCTAATTCCCCATTGCAGTGAAACAGTGTGTGCTGTTAGTTTCACTCCCAGTGCAGTGTTACAGTGTGTGCTGTTAGTCTCATTCCCCAGTGCAGTGTTACAGTGTGTGCTCTTAGTCTCACTCCCCAGTGCAGTGTTACAGTGTGTGCTGTTCGTCTAACTCCCAGTGCAGTGTTACAGTGTGTGCTGTTAGTCTCATTCCCCAGTGCAGTGTTACAGTGTGTGCTGTTAGTCACTCTCCCCAGTGCAGTGTTACAGTGTGTGCTATTAGTCTCACTCCCAGTGCAGTGTTACAGTGTGTGATGTTAGTCTCCCCCAATGCAGTGTTACAGTGTGTGCTGTTAGTCTCACTCCCCAGTGCAGTGTTACAGTGTGTGCTTTTAATCTCACTCCCCAGTGCAGTGTTACAGTGTCTGTTGTTTGTCTCACTCCCCAGTGCAGTGTTACAGTGTGTGCTGTTAGTCTCCCTCCCCAGTGCAGTGTTACAGTGTGTGCTGTCAGTCTCACTCCCAAGTGCAGTGTTACAGTGTGTGCTGTTAGTCTCCCTCCCCAGTGCAGTGTTACAGTGTGTGCTGTTAGTCTCCCTCCCCAGTGCAGTGTTACAGTGTGTGCTGTTAGTCTCACTCCCCAGTGCAGTGTTACAGTGTATGCTGTTAGTTCCCTCCCCAGTGCAGTGTTACAGTGTGTGCTGTTAGTCTCCCTCCCCAGTGCAGTGTTACAGTGTGTGCTGTTAGTCTCACTCCCCAGTGCAGTGTTACAGTGTGTGCTGTTAGTCTCATTCGCCAGTGCAGTGTAACAGTGTGTGCTGTTAGTCTCACTCCCCAGTGCAGTGTTACAATGTGTGCTATTAGTCTCACTCCACAGTGCAGTGTTACAGTGTGTGCTGTTATTCTCACTCCCAGTGCAGTGTTACAGTGTGTGATGTTAGTCTCCCCCAGTGCAGTGTTACAGTGTGTGCTGTTATTCTCACCCCCCCAGTGCAGTGTTACAGTGTGTGTTGTTAGTCTCACTCCCCAGTGCAGTGTTACAGTGTGTGTTGTTAGTCTCACTTCCCAGTGCAGTGTTACAGTGTGTGCTGTTAGTCTCACTTCCCAGTGCAGTGTTACAGTGTGTGCTTTTAGTCTCACTCCCCAGGGCAGTGTTACAGTGAGTGCTGTTATTCTCACCCCCCCCAGTGCAGTGTTACAGTGTGTGTTGTTAGTCTCACTCCCCAGTGCAGTGTTACAGTGTGTGTTGTTAGTCTCACTTCCCAGTGCAGTGTTACAGTGTGTGCTGTTAGTCTCACTCCCCAGTGCAGTGTTACAGTGTGTGCTGTTAGTCGCACTCCCAGTGCAGTGTTACAGTGTGTGTTGTTTGTCTCCCTCCCCCGTGCAGTGTTACAGTGTGTGCTGTTAGTCTCACCGACCCAGTGCAGTGTTACAGTGTGTGCTGTTAGTCTCACCAACCCAGTGCAGTGTTACAGTGTGTGCTGTTAGTCTCCCTCCCCAGTGCAGTGTTTTTAGTGTGTGCTGTTTCTCTCACTCCCCCGTACAGTGTTACAGTGTGTGCTGTTAGTCTCACCAACCCAGTGCAGTGTTACAGTGTGTGCTGTTAGTCTCACTCCCCAGTGCAGTGTTACAGTGTGTGCTGTTAGTCTCACTCCCAGTGCAGTGTTACAGTGTGTGCTGTTAGTCTCACTCCCCAGTGCAGTGTTACAGTGTGTGCTGTTAGTCTCACTCCCCAGTGCAGTGTTACAGTGTGTGTTGTTAGTCTAACTCCCCAGTGCAGTGTTACAGTGTATGCTGTTAGTCTAACTCCCCAGTGCAGTGTTACAGTGTGTGCTGTTAGTCTCACTTCCCAGTGCAGTGTTACAGTGTGTGTTGTTTGTCTCACTTCCCCGTGCAGTGTTACAGTGTGTGTTGTTAGTCTCACCCCCCAGTGCAGTGTTACAGTGTGTGTTGTTAGTCTCACTTCCCAGTGCAGTGTTACAGTGTGTGTTGTTAATCTCACTCCCCAGTGCAGTGTTACAGTGTGTGCTGTTAGTCTCACTCCCAGTGCAGTGTTACAGTGTGTGTTGTTTGTCTCCCTCCCCAGTGCAGTATTACAGTGTGTGCTGTTAGTCTCACCGACCCAGTGCAGTGTTACAGTGTGTGCTGTTAGTCTCACCGACCCAGTGCAGTGTTACAGTGTGTGCTGTTAGTCTCACTCCCCAGTGCAGTGTTACAGTGTGTGCTGTTAGTCTCCCCCCAGTGCAGTGTTACAGTGTATGCTGTTAGTCTCACTCCCCAGTGCAGCTTTACAGTGTGTGCTGTTAGTCTCACTCCCCAGTGCAGTGTTACAGTGTGTGCTGTTAGTCTAACTCCCAGTGCAGTGTTACAGTGTGTGCTGTTAGTCTCACTCCCCAGTGCAGCGTTACAGTGTGTGCTGTTAGTCTCACCGACCCAGTGCAGTGTTACAGTGTGTGCTGTTAGTCTCACTCCCCAGTGCAGTGTTACAGTGTGTGCTGTTAGTCTCACCGACCCAGTGCAGTGTTACAGTGTGTGCTGTTAGTCTCACTCCACAGTGCAGTGTTACAGTGTGTGCTGTTATTCTCATTCCCCGTACAGTGTTACAGTGTGTGCTGTTAGTCTCACCAACCCAGTGCAGTGTTACAGTGTGTGCTGTTAGTCTAACTCCCCAGTGCAGTGTTACAGTGTGTGCTGTTAGTCTCACTCCCAGTGCAGTGTTACAGTGTGTGCTGTTAGTCTCCCTCCCCAGTGCAGTGTTACAGTGTGTGCTGTTAGTCTAATTCCCCATTGCAGTGTTACAGTGTGTGCTGTTAGTCTCCCTCCCCAGTGCAGTGTTTTTAGTGTGTGCTGTTTCTCTCACTCCCCCGTACAGTGTTACATTGTGTGCTGTTAGTCTCACCAACCCAGTGCAGCGTTACAGTGTGTGCTGTTAGTCTCACTCCCAGTGCAGTGTTACAGTGTGTGCTGTTAGTCTCACTCCCCAGTACAGTGTTACAATGTGTGCTGTTAGTCTAACTCCCCAGTGCAGTGTTACAGTGTATGCTGTTACTCTAACTCCCCAGTGCAGTGTTACAGTGTGTGCTGTTAGTCTCACTACCCAGTGCAGTGTTACAGTGTGTGCTGTTAGTCTAACGCCCCAGTGCAGTGTTAGTGTGTGCTTTTAGTCTCACTCCCCAGTGCAGTGTTACAGTGAGTGCTGTTATTCTCACTCCACATTGCAGTGTTACAGTGTGTGCTGTTATTCTCATTCCCCGTACAGTGTTACAGTGTGTGCTGTTAGTCTCACCAACCCAGTGCAGTGTTACAGTGTGTGCTGTTAGTCTAACTCCCCAGTGCAGTGTTACAGTGTGTGCTGTTAGTCTCCCTCCCCAGTGCAGTGTTACAGTGTGTGCTGTTAGTCTAATTCCCCATTGCAGTGTTACAGTGTGTGCTGTTAGCCTCCCTCCCCAGTGCAGTGTTTTTAGTGTGTGCTGTTTCTCTCACTCCCCCGTACAGTGTTACATTGTGTGCTGTTAGTCTCACCAACCCAGTGCAGCGTTACAGTGTGTGCTGTTAGTCTCACTCCCAGTGCAGTGTTACAGTGTGTGCTGTTAGTCTCACTCCCCAGTACAGTGTTACAATGTGTGCTGTTAGTCTAACTCCCCAGTGCAGTGTTACAGTGTATGCTGTTACTCTAACTCCCCAGTGCAGTGTTACAGTGTGTGCTGTTAGTCTCACTACCCAGTGCAGTGTTACAGTGTGTGCTGTTAGTCTAACGCCCCAGTGCAGTGTTAGTGTGTGCTTTTAGTCTCACTCCCCAGTGCAGTGTTACAGTGAGTGCTGTTATTCTCACCCCCCCAGTGCAGTGTTACAGTGTGTGTTGTTAGTCTCACTCCCCAGTGCAGTGTTACAGTGTGTGTTGTTAGTCTCACTTCCCAGTGCAGTGTTACAGTGTGTGTTGTTAGTCTCACTCCCCAGTGCAGTGTTACAGTGTGTGCTGTTAGTCTCACTCCCAGTGCAGTGTTACAGTGTGTGTTGTTTGTCTCACCGACCCAGTGCAGTGTTACAGTGTGTGCTGTTAGTCTCACCAACCCAGTGCAGTGTTACAGTGTGTGCTGTTAGTCTCACTCCCCAGTGCAGTGTTACAGTGTGTGCTGTTAGTCTCCCCCCAGTGCAGTGTTACAGTGTGTGCTGTTAGTCTCACTCCCCAGTGCAGTGTTACAGTGTGTGCTGTTAGTCTCACTCCCCAGTGCAGTGTTACAGTGTGTGCTGTTAGTCTAACTCCCAGTGCAGTGTTACAGTGTGTGCTGTTAGTCTCACTCCCCAGTGCAGCGTTACAGTGTGTGCTGCTAGTCTCACCGACGCAGTGCAGTGTTACAGTGTGTGCTGTTAGTCTCACTCCCCAGTGGAGTCTTACAGTGTGTGCTGTTAGTCTCACTGACCCAGTGCAGTGTTACAGTGTGTGCTGTTAGTCTCACTCCACAGTGCAGTGTTACAGTGTGTGCTGTTATTCTCATTCCCCCGTACAGTGTTACAGTGTATGCTGTTAGTCTCACCAACCCAGTGCAGTATTACAGTGTGTGCTGTTAGTCTCCCTCCCCAGTGCAGTGTTTTAGTGTGTGCTGTTTCTCTCACTCCCCCGCACAGTGTTACAGTGTGTGCTGTTAGTCTCACCAACCCAGTGCAGTGTTACAGTGTGTGCTGTTATTCTCACTCCCAGTGCAGTGTTACAGTGTGTGCTGTTAGTCTAATTCCCCATTGCAGTGTTACAGTGTGTGCTGTTAGTCTCCCTCCCCAGTGCAGTGTTTTTAGTGTGTGCTGTTTCTCTCACTCCCCCGTACAGTGTTACATTGTGTGCTGTTAGTCTCACCAACCCAGTGCAGTGTTACAGTGTGTGCTGTTAGTCTAACTCCCCAGTGCAGTGTTACAGTGTGTGCTGTTAGTCTCACTCCCAGTGCAGTGTTACAGTGTGTGCTGTTAGTCTCACTCCCCAGTACAGTGTTACAATGTGTGCTGTTAGTCTCACTCCCCAGTGCAGTGTTACAGTGTATGCTGTTACTCTAACTCCCCAGTGCAGTGTTACAGTGTGTGCTGTTTGTCTAACTCCCCAGTGCAGTGTTACAGTGTGTGCTGTTAGTCTAACGCCCAAGTGCAGTGTTATTGTGTGCTTTTAGTCTCACTCCCCAGTGCAGTGTTACAGTGAGTGCTGTTATTCTCACCGCCCCAGTGCAGTGTTACAGTGTGTGTTGTTAGTCTCACTCCCCAGTGCAGTGTTACAGTGTGTGTTGTTAGTCTCACTTCCCAGTGCAGTGTTACAGTGTGTGTTGTTAGTCTCACTCCCCAATGCAGTGTTACAGTGTGTGCTGTTAGTCTCACTCCCAGTGCAGTGTTACAGTGTGTGCTGTTAGTCTCACTCCCCAGTGCAGTGTTACAGTGTGTGCTGTTAGTCTCACTCCCCAGTGCAGTGTTACAGTGTGTGTTGTTAGTCTAACTCCCCAGTGCAGTGTTACAGTGTATGCTGTTAGTCTAACTCCCCAGTGCAGTGTTACAGTGTGTGCTGTTAGTCTCACTTCCCAGTGCAGTGTTACAGTGTGTGTTGTTTGTCTCACTTCCCCGTGCAGTGTTACAGTGTGTGTTGTTAGTCTCACTCCCCAGTGCAGTGTTACAGTGTGTGCTGTTAGTCTCACTCCCAGTGCAGTGTTACAGTGTGTGTTCTTTGTCTCCCTCCCCAGTGCAGTGTTACAGTGTGTGTTGTTAGTCTCACCCCCCAGTGCAGTGTTACAGTGTGTGTTGTTAGTCTCACTTCCCAGTGCAGTGTTACAGTGTGTGTTGTTAATCTCACTCCCCAGTGCAGTGTTACAGTGTGTGCTGTTAGTCTCACTCCCAGTGCAGTGTTACAGTGTGTGTTGTTTGTCTCCCTCCCCAGTGCAGTATTACAGTGTGTGCTGTTAGTCTCACCGACCCAGTGCAGTGTTACAGTGTGTGCTGTTAGTCTCACCGACCCAGTGCAGTGTTACAGTGTGTGCTGTTAGTCTCACTCCCCAGTGCAGTGTTACAGTGTGTGCTGTTAGTCTCCCCCCAGTGCAGTGTTACAGTGTATGCTGTTAGTCTCACTCCCCAGTGCAGTGTTACAGTGTGTGCTGTTAGTCTCACTCCCCAGTGCAGTGTTACAGTGTGTGCTGTTAGTCTAACTCCCAGTGCAGTGTTACAGTGTGTGCTGTTAGTCTCACTCCCCAGTGCAGCGTTACAGTGTGTGCTGTTAGTCTCACCGACCCAGTGCAGTGTTACAGTGTATGCTGTTACTCTAACTCCCCAGTGCAGTGTTACAGTGTATGCTGTTAGTCTAACTCCCCAGTGCAGTGTTACAGTGTGTGCTGTTAGTCTCACTTCCCAGTGCAGTGTTACAGTGTGTGTTGTTAGTCTCACTCCCCAATGCAGTGTTACAGTGTGTGCTGTTAGTCTCACTCCCAGTGCAGTGTTACAGTGTGTGCTGTTAGTCTCACTCCCCAGTGCAGTGTTACAGTGTGTGCTGTTAGTCTCACTCCCCAGTGCAGTGTTACAGTGTGTGTTGTTAGTCTAACTCCCCAGTGCAGTGTTACAGTGTATGCTGTTAGTCTAACTCCCCAGTGCAGTGTTACAGTGTGTGCTGTTAGTCTCACTTCCCAGTGCAGTGTTACAGTGTGTGTTGTTTGTCTCACTTCCCCGTGCAGTGTTACAGTGTGTGTTGTTAGTCTCACTCCCCAGTGCAGTGTTACAGTGTGTGCTGTTAGTCTCACTCCCAGTGCAGTGTTACAGTGTGTGTTCTTTGTCTCCCTCCCCAGTGCAGTGTTACAGTGTGTGTTGTTAGTCTCACCCCCCAGTGCAGTGTTACAGTGTGTGTTGTTAGTCTCACTTCCCAGTGCAGTGTTACAGTGTGTGTTGTTAATCTCACTCCCCAGTGCAGTGTTACAGTGTGTGCTGTTAGTCTCACTCCCAGTGCAGTGTTACAGTGTGTGTTGTTTGTCTCCCTCCCCAGTGCAGTATTACAGTGTGTGCTGTTAGTCTCACCGACCCAGTGCAGTGTTACAGTGTGTGCTGTTAGTCTCACCGACCCAGTGCAGTGTTACAGTGTGTGCTGTTAGTCTCACTCCCCAGTGCAGTGTTACAGTGTGTGCTGTTAGTCTCCCCCCAGTGCAGTGTTACAGTGTATGCTGTTAGTCTCACTCCCCAGTGCAGTGTTACAGTGTGTGCTGTTAGTCTCACTCCCCAGTGCAGTGTTACAGTGTGTGCTGTTAGTCTAACTCCCAGTGCAGTGTTACAGTGTGTGCTGTTAGTCTCACTCCCCAGTGCAGCGTTACAGTGTGTGCTGTTAGTCTCACCGACCCAGTGCAGTGTTACAGTGTGTGCTGTTAGTCTCACTCCCCAGTGCAGTGTTACAGTGTGTGCTGTTAGTCTCACCGACCCAGTGCAGTGTTACAGTGTGTGCTGTTAGTCTCACTCCACAGTGCAGTGTTACAGTGTGTGCTGTTATTCTCATTCCCCGTACAGTGTTACAGTGTGTGCTGTTAGTCTCACCAACCCAGTGCAGTGTTACAGTGTGTGCTGTTAGTCTAACTCCCCAGTGCAGTGTTACAGTGTGTGCTGTTAGTCTCACTCCCAGTGCAGTGTTACAGTGTGTGCTGTTAGTCTCCCTCCCCAGTGCAGTGTTACAGTGTGTGCTGTTAGTCTAATTCCCCATTGCAGTGTTACAGTGTGTGCTGTTAGTCTCCCTCCCCAGTGCAGTGTTTTTAGTGTGTGCTGTTTCTCTCACTCCCCCGTACAGTGTTACATTGTGTGCTGTTAGTCTCACCAACCCAGTGCAGCGTTACAGTGTGTGCTGTTAGTCTCACTCCCAGTGCAGTGTTACAGTGTGTGCTGTTAGTCTCACTCCCCAGTACAGTGTTACAATGTGTGCTGTTAGTCTAACTCCCCAGTGCAGTGTTACAGTGTATGCTGTTACTCTAACTCCCCAGTGCAGTGTTACAGTGTGTGCTGTTAGTCTCACTACCCAGTGCAGTGTTACAGTGTGTGCTGTTAGTCTAACGCCCCAGTGCAGTGTTAGTGTGTGCTTTTAGTCTCACTCCCCAGTGCAGTGTTACAGTGAGTGCTGTTATTCTCACTCCACATTGCAGTGTTACAGTGTGTGCTGTTATTCTCATTCCCCGTACAGTGTTACAGTGTGTGCTGTTAGTCTCACCAACCCAGTGCAGTGTTACAGTGTGTGCTGTTAGTCTAACTCCCCAGTGCAGTGTTACAGTGTGTGCTGTTAGTCTCCCTCCCCAGTGCAGTGTTACAGTGTGTGCTGTTAGTCTAATTCCCCATTGCAGTGTTACAGTGTGTGCTGTTAGCCTCCCTTCCCAGTGCAGTGTTTTTAGTGTGTGCTGTTTCTCTCACTCCCCCGTACAGTGTTACATTGTGTGCTGTTAGTCTCACCAACCCAGTGCAGCGTTACAGTGTGTGCTGTTAGTCTCACTCCCAGTGCAGTGTTACAGTGTGTGCTGTTAGTCTCACTCCCCAGTACAGTGTTACAATGTGTGCTGTTAGTCTAACTCCCCAGTGCAGTGTTACAGTGTATGCTGTTACTCTAACTCCCCAGTGCAGTGTTACAGTGTGTGCTGTTAGTCTCACTACCCAGTGCAGTGTTACAGTGTGTGCTGTTAGTCTAACGCCCCAGTGCAGTGTTAGTGTGTGCTTTTAGTCTCACTCCCCAGTGCAGTGTTACAGTGAGTGCTGTTATTCTCACCCCCCCAGTGCAGTGTTACAGTGTGTGTTGTTAGTCTCACTCCCCAGTGCAGTGTTACAGTGTGTGTTGTTAGTCTCACTTCCCAGTGCAGTGTTACAGTGTGTGTTGTTAGTCTCACTCCCCAGTGCAGTGTTACAGTGTGTGCTGTTAGTCTCACTCCCAGTGCAGTGTTACAGTGTGTGTTGTTTGTCTCACCGACCCAGTGCAGTGTTACAGTGTGTGCTGTTAGTCTCACCGACCCAGTGCAGTGTTACAGTGTGTGCTGTTAGTCTCACTCCCCAGTGCAGTGTTACAGTGTGTGCTGTTAGTCTCCCCCCAGTGCAGTGTTACAGTGTATGCTGTTAGTCTCACTCCCCAGTGCAGTGTTACAGTGTGTGCTGTTAGTCTCACTCCCCAGTGCAGTGTTACAGTGTGTGCTGTTAGTCTAACTCCCAGTGCAGTGTTACAGTGTGTGCTGTTAGTCTCACTCCCCAGTGCAGCGTTACAGTGTGTGCTGCTAGTCTCACCGACGCAGTGCAGTGTTACAGTGTGTGCTGTTAGTCTCACTCCCCAGTGGAGTCTTACAGTGTGTGCTGTTAGTCTCACTGACCCAGTGCAGTGTTACAGTGTGTGCTGTTAGTCTCACTCCACAGTGCAGTGTTACAGTGTGTGCTGTTATTCTCATTCCCCCGTACAGTGTTACAGTGTATGCTGTTAGTCTCACCAACCCAGTGCAGTATTACAGTGTGTGCTGTTAGTCTCCCTCCCCAGTGCAGTGTTTTAGTGTGTGCTGTATCTCTCAATCCCCCGCACAGTGTTACAGTGTGTGCTGTTAGTCTCACGAACCCAGTGCAGTGTTACAGTGTGTGCTGTTATTCTCACTCCCAGTGCAGTGTTACAGTGTGTGCTGTTAGTCTAATTCCCCATTGCAGTGTTACAGTGTGTGCTGTTAGTCTCCCTCCCCAGTGCAGTGTTTTTAGTGTGTGCTGTTTCTCTCACTCCCCCGTACAGTGTTACATTGTGTGCTGTTAGTCTCACCAACCCAGTGCAGTGTTACAGTGTGTGCTGTTAGTCTAACTCCCCAGTGCAGTGTTACAGTGTGTGCTGTTAGTCTCACTCCCAGTGCAGTGTTACAGTGTGTGCTGTTAGTCTCACTCCCCAGTACAGTGTTACAATGTGTGCTGTTAGTCTCACTCCCCAGTGCAGTGTTACAGTGTATGCTGTTACTCTAACTCCCCAGTGCAGTGTTACAGTGTGTGCTGTTTGTCTAACTCCCCAGTGCAGTGTTACAGTGTGTGCTGTTAGTCTAACGCCCCAGTGCAGTGTTATTGTGTGCTTTTAGTCTCACTCCCCAGTGCAGTGTTACAGTGAGTGCTGTTATTCTCACCGCCCCAGTGCAGTGTTACAGTGTGTGTTGTTAGTCTCACTCCCCAGTGCAGTGTTACAGTGTGTGTTGTTAGTCTCACTTCCCAGTGCAGTGTTACAGTGTGTGTTGTTAGTCTCACTCCCCAATGCAGTGTTACAGTGTGTGCTGTTAGTCTCACTCCCAGTGCAGTGTTACAGTGTGTGTTGTTTGTCTCCCTCCCCAGTGCAGTGTTACAGTGTGTGCTGTTAGTCTCACCGACCCAGTGCAGTGTTCCAGTGTGTGCTGTTAGTCTAACTCCCAGTGCAGTGTTACAGTGTGTGCTGTTAGTCTCCCCCCAGTGCAGCGTTACAGTGTGTGCTGTTAGTCTCAGTCCCCAGTGCAGCGTTACAGTGTGTGCTGTTAGTCTCACCGACCCAGTGCAGTGTTACAGTGTGTGCTGTTAGTCTCACCGACCCAGTGCAGTGTTACAGTGTGTGCTGTTAGTCTCACTGACCCAGTGCAGTGTTACAGTGTGTGCTGTTATTCTCATTCCCCCGTACAGTGTTACAGTGTGTGCTGTTAGTCTCACCAACCCAGTGCAGTGTTACAGTGTGTGCTGTTAGTCTCACCGACCCAGTGCAGTGTTTTTAGTGTGGGCTGTTTCTCTCACTCCCACGCACAGTGTTACAGTGTGTGCTGTTAGTCTCACCAACCCAGTGCAGTGTTACAGTGTGTGCTGTTAGTCTAACTCCCCAGTGCAGTGTTACAGTGTGTGCTGTTAGTCTCACTCCAAATGCAGTGTTACAGTGTGTGCTGTTAGTCTCACTCCCCAGTGCAGTGTTACAGTGTGTGCTGTTAGTCTCACTCCCCAGTGCAGTGTTACAGTGTGTGCTGTTAGTCTAACTCCCCAGTGCAGTGTTACAGTGTATGCTGTTAGTCTAACTCCCCAGAGCAGTGTTACAGTGTGTCCTGTTAGTCTCACTACCCAGTGCAGTGTTACAGTGTGTGCTGTTAGTCTAACGCCCCAGTGCAGTGTTAGTGTGTGCTTTTAGTCTCACTCCCCAGTGCAGTGTTACAGTGTGTGCTGTTAGTCTCACTACCCAGTGCAGTGTTACAGTGTGTGCTGTTAGTCTCCCTCCCCAGTGCAGTGTTAGTGTGTGCTTTTAGTCTCACTCCCCAGTGCAGTGTTACAGTGAGTGCAGTTATTCCCACCCCCCCAGTGCCGTGTTACAGTGTGTGTTGTTAGTCTCACTTCCCAGTGCAGTGTTACAGTGTGTGCTGTTAGTCTCACTCCCCAGTGCAGTGTTACAGTGTGTGCTGTTAGTCGCACTCCCAGTGCAGTGTTACAGTGTGTGTTGTTTGTCTCCCTCCCCAGTGCAGTGTTACAGTGTGTGCTGTTAGTCTCACCGACCCAGTGCAGTGTTACAGTGTGTGCTGTTAGTCTCACCAACCCAGTGCAGTGTTACAGTGTGTGCTGTTAGTCTCCCTCCCCAGTGCAGTGTTTTTAGTGTGTGCTGTTTCTCTCACTCCCCCGTACAGTGTTACAGTGTGTGCTGTTAGTCTCACCAACCCAGTGCAGTGTTACAGTGTGTGCTGTTAGTCTCACTCCCAGTGCAGTGTTACAGTGTGTGCTGTTAGTCTCACTCCCCAGTGCAGTGTTACAGTGTGTGCTGTTAGTCTCACCGACCCAGTGCAGTGTTACAGTGTGTGCTGTTAGTCTCACCAACCCAGTGCAGTGTTACAGTGTGTGCTGTTAGTCTCCCTCCCCAGTGCAGTGTTTTTAGTGTGTGCTGTTTCTCTCACTCCCCCGTACAGTGTTACAGTGTGTGCTGTTAGTCTCACCAACCCAGTGCAGTGTTACTGTGAGTGCTGTTAGTCTCACTCCCAGTGCAGTGTTACAGTGTGTGTTGTTAGTCTCACTTCCCAGTGCAGTGTTACAGTGTGTGTTGTTAATCTCACTCCCCAGTGCAGTGTTACAGTGTGTGCTGTTAGTCTCACTCCCAGTGCAGTGCTACAGTGTGTGTTGTTTGTCTCCCTCCCCAGTGCAGTATTACAGTGTGTGCTGTTAGTCTCACCGACCCAGTGCAGTGTTACAGTGTGTGCTGTTAGTCTCACCGACCCAGTGCAGTGTTACAGTTTGTGCTGTTAGTCTCACTCCCCAGTGCAGTGTTACAGTGTGTGCTGTTAGTCTCCCCCCAGTGCAGTGTTACAGGGTATGCTGTTAGTCTCACTCCCCAGTGCAGTGTTACAGTGTGTGCTGTTAGTCTCACTCCCCAGTGCAGTGTTACAGTGTGTGCTGTTAGTCTCACTCCCCAGTGCAGTGTTACAGTGTGTGCTGTTAGTCTAACTCCCAGTGCAGTGTTACAGTGTGTGCTGTTAGTCTCACTCCCCAGTGCAGCGTTACATTGTGTGCTGTTAGTCTCACAGACCCAGTGCAGTGTTACAGTGTGTGCTGTTAGTCTCACTCCCCAGTGCAGTGTTACAGTGTGTGCTGTTAGTCTCACCGACCCAGTGCAGTGTTACAGTGTGTGCTGTTAGTCTCACTCCACAGTGCAGTGTTACAGTGTGTGCTGTTATTCTCATTCTCCGTACAGTGTTACAGTGTGTGCTGTTAGTCTCACCAACCCAGTGCAGTGTTACAGTGTGTGCTGTTAGTCTCACTCCCCAGTGCAGTGTTACAGTGTGTGCTGTTAGTCTAACTCCCCAGTGCAGTGTTACAGTGTGTGCTGTTAGTCTAACTCCCCAGTGCAGTGTTACAGTGTGTGCTGTTAGTCTCACTCCCCAGTGCAGTGTTACAGTGTGTGTTGTTTGTCTCACTTCCCAGTGCAGTGTTACAGTGTGTGCTGTTAGTCTCACTCCCCAGTGCAGTGTTACAGTGTGTGCTGTTAGTCTCCCCCCAGTGCAGTGTTACAGTGTATGCTGTTAGTCTCACTCCCCAGTGCAGTGTTACAGTGTGTGGTGTTAGTCTCACTCCCCAGTGCAGTGTTACAGTGTGTGCTGTTAGTCTCACTCCCCAGTGCAGTGTTACAGTGTGTGCTGTTAGTCTAACTCCCAGTGCAGTGTTACAGTGTGTGCTGTTAGTCTCACTCCCCAGTGCAGCTTTACAGTGTGTGCTGTTAGTCTCACCGACCCAGTGCAGTGTTACAGTGTGTGCTGTTAGTCTCACTCCCCAGTGCAGTGTTACAGTGTGTGCTGTTAGTCTCACCGACCCAGTGCAGTGTTACACTGTGTGCTGTTAGTCTCACTCCACAGTGCAGTGTTACAGTGTGTGCTGTTATTCTCATTCCCCGTACAGTTTTACAGTGTGTGCTGTTAGTCTCACCAACCCAGTGCAGTGTTACAGTGTGTGCTGTTAGTCTAACTCCCCAGTGCAGTGTTACAGTGTGTGCTGTTAGTCTCCCTCCCCAGTGCAGTGTTACAGTGTGTGCTGTTAGTCTCACTCCACAGTGCAGTGTTACAGTGTGTGCTGTTATTCTCATTCCCCGTACAGTTTTACAGTGTGTGCTGTTAGTCTCACCAACCCAGTGCAGTGTTACAGTGTGTGCTGTTAGTCTAACTCCCCAGTGCAGTGTTACAGTGTGTGCTGTTAGTCTCCCTCCCCAGTGCAGTGTTACAGTGTGTGCTGTTAGTCTCCCTCCCCAGTACAGTGTTTTTAGTGTGTGCTGTTTCTCTCACTCCCCCGTACAGTGTTACATTGTGTGCTGTTAGTCTCACCAACCCAGTGCAGCGTCACAGTGTGTGCTGTTAGTCTCACTCCCAGTGCAGTGTTACAGTGTGTGCTGTTAGTCTCACTCCCCAGTACAGTGTTACAATGTGTGCTGTTAGTCTAACTCCCCAGTGCAGTGTTACAGTGTGTGCTGTTAGTCTCACTACCCAGTGCAGTGTTACAGTGTGTGCTGTTAGTCTAACGCCCCAGTGCAGTGTTAGTGTGTGCTTTTAGTCTCACTCCCCAGTGCAGTGTTACAGTGAGTGCTGTTATTCTCACCCCCCCCCCAGTGCAGTGTTACAGTGTGTGTTGTTAGTCTCACTCCACAGTGCAGTGTTACAGTGTGTGTTGTTAGTCTCACTTCCCAGTGCAGTGTTACAGTGTGTGTTGTTAGTCTCACTCCCCAGTGCAGTGTTACAGTGTGTGCTGTTAGTCTCACTCCCAGTGCAGTGTTACAGTGTGTGTTGTTTGTCTCCCTCCCCAGTGCAGTGTTACAGTGTGTGCTGTTAGTCTCACCGACCCAGTGCAGTGTTACAGTGTGTGCTGTTAGTCTCACTCCCCAGTGCAGTGTTACAGTGTGTGCTGTTAGTCTCCCCCCAGTGCAGTGTTACAGTGTATGCTGTTAGTCTCACTCCCCAGTGCAGTGTTACAGTGTGTGCTGTTAGTCTCACTCCCCAGTGCAGTGTTACAGTGTGTGCTGTTAGTCTCACTCCCCAGTGCAGTGTTACAGTGTGTGCTGTTAGTCTAACTCCCAGTGCAGTGTTACAGTGTGTGCTGTTAGTCTCACTTCCCAGTGCAGTGTTACAGTGTGTGTTGTTTGTCTCACTTCCCAGTGCAGTGTTACATTGTGTGTTGTTAGTCTCACTCCCCAGTGCAGTGTTACAGTGTGTGCTGTTAGTCTCACCGACCCAGTGCAGTGTTACAGTGTGTGCTGTTAGTCTCACTCCACAGTGCAGTGTTACAGTGTGTGCTGTTATTCTCATTCCCCGTACAGTGTTACAGTGTGTGCTGTTAGTCTCACCAACCCAGTGCAGTGTTACAGTGTGTGCTGTTAGTCTAACTCCCCAGTGCAGTGTTACAGTGTGTGCTGTTAGTCTCACTCCCAGTGCAGTGTTACAGTGTGTGCTGTTAGTCTCCCTCCCCAGTGCAGTGTTACAGTGTGTGCTGTTAGTCTAATTCCCCATTGCAGTGTTACAGTGTGTGCTGTTAGTCTCCCTCCCCAGTGCAGTGTTTTTAGTGTGTGCTGTTTCTCTCACTCCCCCGTACAGTGTTACATTGTGTGCTGTTAGTCTCACCAACCCAGTGCAGCGTTACAGTGTGTGCTGTTAGTCTCACTCCCAGTGCAGTGTTACAGTGTGTGCTGTTAGTCTCACTCCCCAGTACAGTGTTACAATGTGTGCTGTTAGTCTAACTCCCCAGTGCAGTGTTACAGTGTATGCTGTTACTCTAACTCCCCAGTGCAGTGTTACAGTGTGTGCTGTTAGTCTGACTACCCAGTGCAGTGTTGCAGTGTGTGCTGTTAGTCTAACGCCCCAGTGCAGTGTTAGTGTGTGCTTTTAGTCTCACTCCCCAGTGCAGTGTTACAGTGAGTGCTGTTATTCTCACCCCCCCAGTGCAGTGTTACAGTGTGTGTTGTTAGTCTCACTCCCCAGTGCAGTGTTACAGTGTGTGTTGTTAGTCTCACTTCCCAGTGCAGTGTTACAGTGTGTGTTGTTAGTCTCACTCCCCAGTGCAGTGTTACAGTGTGTGCTGTTAGTCTCACTCCCAGTGCAGTGTTACAGTGTGTGCTGTTAGTCTCACCGACCCAGTGCAGTGTTACAGTGTGTGCTGTTAGTCTCACCGACCCAGTGCAGTGTTACAGTGTGTGCTGTTAGTCTCACTCCCCAGTGCAGTGTTACAGTGTGTGCTGTTAGTCTCCCCCCAGTGCAGTGTTACAGTGTATGCTGTTAGTCTCACTCCCCAGTGCAGTGTTACAGTGTGTGCTGTTAGTCTCACTCCCCAGTGCAGTGTTACAGTGTGTGCTGTTAGTCTCACTCCCCAGTGCAGTGTTACAGTGTGTGCTGTTAGTCTAACTCCCAGTGCAGTGTTACAGTGTGTGCTGTTAGTCTCACTCCCCAGTGCAGCGTTACAGTGTGTGCTGTTAGTCTCACCGACCCAGTGCAGTGTTACAGTGTGTGCTGTTAGTCTCACTCCCCAGTGCAGTGTTACAGTGTATGCTGTTAGTCTCACTCCCCAGTGCAGTGTTACAGTGTGTGCTGTTAGTCTCACTCCCCAGTGCAGTGTTACAGTGTGTGCTGTTAGTCTCACTCCCCAGTGCAGTGTTACAGTGTGTGCTGTTAGTCTCACTCCCCAGTGCAATGTTACAGTGTGTGTTGTTAGTCTAACTCCCCAGTGCAGTGTTACAGTGTATGCTGTTAGTCTAACTCCCCAGTGCAGTGTTACAGTGTGTGCTGTTAGTCTCACTTCCCAGTGCAGTGTTACAGTGTGTGTTGTTTGTCTCACTTCCCAGTGCAGTGTTACAGTGTGTGTTGTTAGTCTCACTCCCCAGTGCAGTGTTACAGTGTGTGCTGTTAGTCTCACTCCCAGTGCAGTGTTACAGTGTGTGTTCTTTGTCTCCCTCCCCAGTGCAGTGTTACAGTGTGTGTTGTTAGTCTCACCCCCCAGTGCAGTGTTACAGTGTGTGTTGTTAGTCTCACTTCCCAGTGCAGTGTTACAGTGTGTGTTGTTAATCTCACTCCCCAGTGCAGTGTTACAGTGTGTGCTGTTAGTCTCACTCCCAGTGCAGTGCTACAGTGTGTGTTGTTTGTCTCCCTCCCCAGTGCAGTATTACAGTGTGTGCTGTTAGTCTCACCGACCCAGTGCAGTGTTACAGTGTGTGCTGTTAGTCTCACCGACCCAGTGCAGTGTTACAGTTTGTGCTGTTAGTCTCACTCCCCAGTGCAGTGTTACAGTGTGTGCTGTTAGTCTCCCCCCAGTGCAGTGTTACAGAGTATGCTGTTAGTCTCACTCCCCAGTGCAGTGTTACAGTGTGTGCTGTTAGTCTCACTCCCCAGTGCAGTGTTACAGTGTGTGCTGTTAGTCTCACTCCCCAGTGCAGTGTTACAGTGTGTGCTGTTAGTCTAACTCCCAGTGCAGTGTTACAGTGTGTGCTGTTAGTCTCACTCCCCAGTGCAGCGTTACAGTGTGTGCTGTTAGTCTCACCGACCCAGTGCAGTGTTACAGTGTGTGCTGTTAGTCTCACTCCCCAGTGCAGTGTTACAGTGTGTGCTGTTAGTCTCACCGACCCAGTGCAGTGTTACAGTGTGTGCTGTAAGTCTCACTCCACAGTGCAGTGTTACAGTGTGTGCTGTTATTCTCATTCTCCGTACAGTGTTACAGTGTGTGCTGTTAGTCTCACCAACCCAGTGCAGTGTTACAGTGTGTGCTGTTAGTCTAACTCCCCAGTGCAGTGTTACAGTGTGTGCTGTTAGTCTAACTCCCCAGTGCAGTGTTACAGTGTGTGCTGTTAGTCTCCCTCCCCAGTGCAGTGTTACAGTGTGTGCTGTTAGTCTAATTCCCCATTGCAGTGTTACAGTGTGTGCTGTTAGTCTCCCTCCCCAGTGCAGTGTTACAGTGTGTGCTGTTAGTCTCCCCCCAGTGCAGTGTTACAGTGTATGCTGTTAGTCTCACTCCCCAGTGCAGTGTTACAGTGTGTGCTGTTAGTCTCACTCCCCAGTGCAGTGTTACAGTGTGTGCTGTTAGTCTCACTCCCCAGTGCAGTGTTACAGTGTGTGCTGTTAGTCTAACTCCCCAGTGCAGTGTTACAGTGTATGCTGTTAGTCTAACTCCCCAGAGCAGTGTTACAGTGTGTGCTGTTAGTCTCACTACCCAGTGCAGTGTTACAGTGTGTGCTGTTAGTCTAACGCCCCAGTGCAGTGTTAGTGTGTGCTTTTAGTCTCACTCCCCAGTGCAGTGTTACAGTGTGTGCTGTTAGTCTCACTACCCAGTGCAGTGTTACAGTGTGTGCTGTTAGTCTCCCTCCCCAGTGCAGTGTTAGTGTGTGCTTTTAGTCTCACTCCCCAGTGCAGTGTTACAGTGAGTGCAGTTATTCCCACCCCCCCCAGTGCCGTGTTACAGTGTGTGTTGTTAGTCTCACTTCCCAGTGCAGTGTTACAGTGTGTGCTGTTAGTCTCACTCCCCAGTGCAGTGTTACAGTGTGTGCTGTTAGTCGCACTCCCAGTGCAGTGTTACAGTGTGTGTTGTTTGTCTCCCTCCCCAGTGCAGTGTTACAGTGTGTGCTGTTAGTCTCACCGACCCAGTGCAGTGTTACAGTGTGTGCTGTTAGTCTCACCAACCCAGTGCAGTGTTACAGTGTGTGCTGTTAGTCTCCCTCCCCAGTGCAGTGTTTTTAGTGTGTGCTGTTTCTCTCACTCCCCCGTACAGTGTTACAGTGTGTGCTGTTAGTCTCACCAACCCAGTGCAGTGTTACAGTGTGTGCTGTTAGTCTCACTCCCCAGTACAGTGTTACAATGTGTGCTGTTAGTCTAACTCCCCAGTGCAGTGTTACAGTGTATGCTGTTACTCTAACTCCCCAGTGCAGTGTTACAGTGTGTGCTGTTAGTCTCACTACCCAGTGCAGTGTTACAGTGTGTGCTGTTAGTCTAACGCCCCAGTGCAGTGTTAGTGTGTGCTTTTAGTCTCACTCCCCAGTGCAGTGTTACAGTGAGTGCTGTTATTCTCACCCCCCCAGTGCAGTGTTACAGTGTGTGTTGTTAGTCTCACTCCCCAGTGCAGTGTTACAGTGTGTGTTGTTAGTCTCACTTCCCAGTGCAGTGTTACAGTGTGTGTTGTTAGTCTCACTCCCCAGTGCAGTGTTACAGTGTGTGCTGTTAGTCTCACTCCCAGTGCAGTGTTACAGTGTGTGTTGTTTGTCTCCCTCCACAGTGCAGTGTTACAGTGTGTGCTGTTAGTCTCACCGACCCAGTGCAGTGTTACAGTGTGTGCTGTTAGTCTCACTCCCCAGTGCAGTGTTACAGTGTGTGCTGTTAGTCTCCCCCCAGTGCAGTGTTACAGTGTATGCTGTTAGTCTCACTCCCCAGTGCAGTGTTACAGTGTGTGCTGTTAGTCTCACTCCCCAGTGCAGTGTTACAGTGTGTGCTGTTAGTCTCACTCCCTAGTGCAGTGTTACAGTGTGTGCTGTTAGTCTAACTCCCAGTGCAGTGTTACAGTGTGTGCTGTTAGTCTCACCAACCCAGTGCAGTGTTACAGTGTGTGCTGTTAGTCTAACTCCCCAGTGCAGTGTTACAGTGTGTGCTGTTAGTCTCACTCCCAGTGCAGTGTTCCAGTGTGTGCTGTTAGTCTCCCTCCCCAGTGCAGTGTTACAGTGTGTGCTGTTAGTCTAATTCCCCATTGCAGTGTTACAGTGTGTGCTGTTAGTCTCCCTCCCCAGTGCAGTGTTTTTAGTGTGTGCTGTTTCTCTCACTCCCCCGTACAGTGTTACATTGTGTGCTGTTAGTCTCACCAACCCAGTGCAGCGTTACAGTGTGTGCTGTTAGTCTCACTCCCAGTGCAGTGTTACAGTGTGTGCTGTTAGTCTCACTCCCCAGTACAGTGTTACAATGTGTGCTGTTCGTCTAACTCCCCAGTGCAGTGTTACAGTGTATGCTGTTACTCTAACTCCCCAGTGCAGTGTTACAGTGTGTGCTGTTAGTCTCACTACCCAGTGCAGTGTTACAGTGTGTGCTGTTAGTCTAACGCCCCAGTGCAGTGTTAGTGTGTGCTTTTAGTCTCACTCCCCAGTGCAGTGTTACAGTGAGTGCTGTTATTCTCACCCCCCCAGTGCAGTGTTACAGTGTGTGTTGTTAGTCTCACTCCCCAGTGCAGTGTTACAGTGTGTGTTGTTAGTCTCACTTCCCAGTGCAGTGTTACAGTGTGTGTTGTTAGTCTCACTCCCCAGTGCAGTGTTACAGTGTGTGCTGTTAGTCTCACTCCCAGTGCAGTGTTACAGTGTGTGCTGTTAATCTCACCGACCCAGTGCAGTGTTACAGTGTGTGCTGTTAGTCTCACCGACCCAGTGCAGTGTTACAGTGTGTGCTGTTAGTCTCACTCCCCAGTGCAGTGTTACAGTGTGTGCTGTTAGTCTCCCCCCAGTGCAGTGTTACAGTGTATGCTGTTAGTCTCACTCCCCAGTGCAGTGTTACAGTGTGTGCTGTTAGTCTCACTCCCCAGTGCAGTGTTACAGTGTGTGCTGTTAGTCTCACTCCCCAGTGCAGTGTTACAGTGTGTGCTGTTAGTCTAACTCCCAGTGCAGTGTTACAGTGTGTGCTGTTAGTCTCACTCCCCAGTGCAGCGTTACAGTGTGTGCTGTTAGTCTCACCGACCCAGTGCAGTGTTACAGTGTGTGCTGTTAGTCTCACTCCCCAGTGCAGTGTTACAGTGTATGCTGTTAGTCTCACTCCCCAGTGCAGTGTTACAGTGTGTGCTGTTAGTCTCACTCCCCAGTGCAGTGTTACAGTGTGTGCTGTTAGTCTCACTCCCCAGTGCAGTGTTACAGTGTGTGCTGTTAGTCTCACTCCCCAGTGCAATGTTACAGTGTGTGTTGTTAGTCTAACTCCCCAGTTCAGTGTTACAGTGTATGCTGTTAGTCTAACTCCCCAGTGCAGTGTTACAGTGTGTGCTGTTAGTCTCACTTCCCAGTGCAGTGTTACAGTGTGTGTTGTTTGTCTCACTTCCCAGTGCAGTGTTACAGTGTGTGTTGTTAGTCTCACTCCCCAGTGCAGTGTTACAGTGTGTGCTGTTAGTCTCACTCCCAGTGCAGTGTTACAGTGTGTGTTCTTTGTCTCCCTCCCCAGTGCAGTGTTACAGTGTGTGTTGTTAGTCTCACCCCCCAGTGCAGTGTTACAGTGTGTGTTGTTAGTCTCACTTCCCAGTGCAGTGTTACAGTGTGTGTTGTTAATCTCACTCCCCAGTGCAGTGTTACAGTGTGTGCTGTTAGTCTCACTCCCAGTGCAGTGCTACAGTGTGTGTTGTTTGTCTCCCTCCCCAGTGCAGTATTACAGTGTGTGCTGTTAGTCTCACCGACCCAGTGCAGTGTTACAGTGTGTGCTGTTAGTCTCACCGACCCAGTGCAGTGTTACAGTTTGTGCTGTTAGTCTCACTCCCCAGTGCAGTGTTACAGTGTGTGCTGTTAGTCTCCCCCCAGTGCAGTGTTACAGAGTATGCTGTTAGTCTCACTCCCCAGTGCAGTGTTACAGTGTGTGCTGTTAGTCTCACTCCCCAGTGCAGTGTTACAGTGTGTGCTGTTAGTCTCACTCCCCAGTGCAGTGTTACAGTGTGTGCTGTTAGTCTAACTCCCAGTGCAGTGTTACAGTGTGTGCTGTTAGTCTCACTCCCCAGTGCAGCGTTACAGTGTGTGCTGTTAGTCTCACCGACCCAGTGCAGTGTTACAGTGTGTGCTGTTAGTCTCACTCCCCAGTGCAGTGTTACAGTGTGTGCTGTTAGTCTCACCGACCCAGTGCAGTGTTACAGTGTGTGCTGTAAGTCTCACTCCACAGTGCAGTGTTACAGTGTGTGCTGTTATTCTCATTCTCCGTACAGTGTTACAGTGTGTGCTGTTAGTCTCACCAACCCAGTGCAGTGTTACAGTGTGTGCTGTTAGTCTAACTCCCCAGTGCAGTGTTACAGTGTGTGCTGTTAGTCTAACTCCCCAGTGCAGTGTTACAGTGTGTGCTGTTAGTCTCCCTCCCCAGTGCAGTGTTACAGTGTGTGCTGTTAGTCTAATTCCCCATTGCAGTGTTACAGTGTGTGCTGTTAGTCTCCCTCCCCAGTGCAGTGTTACAGTGTGTGCTGTTAGTCTCCCCCCAGTGCAGTGTTACAGTGTATGCTGTTAGTCTCACTCCCCAGTGCAGTGTTACAGTGTGTGCTGTTAGTCTCACTCCCCAGTGCAGTGTTACAGTGTGTGCTGTTAGTCTCACTCCCCAGTGCAGTGTTACAGTGTGTGCTGTTAGTCTAACTCCCCAGTGCAGTGTTACAGTGTATGCTGTTAGTCTAACTCCCCAGAGCAGTGTTACAGTGTGTGCTGTTAGTCTCACTACCCAGTGCAGTGTTACAGTGTGTGCTGTTAGTCTAACGCCCCAGTGCAGTGTTAGTGTGTGCTTTTAGTCTCACTCCCCAGTGCAGTGTTACAGTGTGTGCTGTTAGTCTCACTACCCAGTGCAGTGTTACAGTGTGTGCTGTTAGTCTCCCTCCCCAGTGCAGTGTTAGTGTGTGCTTTTAGTCTCACTCCCCAGTGCAGTGTTACAGTGAGTGCAGTTATTCCCACACCCCCCAGTGCCGTGTTACAGTGTGTGTTGTTAGTCTCACTTCCCAGTGCAGTGTTACAGTGTGTGCTGTTAGTCTCACTCCCCAGTGCAGTGTTACAGTGTGTGCTGTTAGTCGCACTCCCAGTGCAGTGTTACAGTGTGTGTTGTTTGTCTCCCTCCCCAGTGCAGTGTTACAGTGTGTGCTGTTAGTCTCACCGACCCAGTGCAGTGTTACAGTGTGTGCTGTTAGTCTCACCAACCCAGTGCAGTGTTACAGTGTGTGCTGTTAGTCTCCCTCCCCAGTGCAGTGTTTTTAGTGTGTGCTGTTTCTCTCACTCCCCCGTACAGTGTTACAGTGTGTGCTGTTAGTCTCACCAACCCAGTGCAGTGTTACAGTGTGTGCTGTTAGTCTAACTCCCCAGTGCAGTGTTACAGTGTATGCTGTTACTCTAACTCCCCAGTGCAGTGTTACAGTGTGTGCTGTTAGTCTCACTACCCAGTGCAGTGTTACAGTGTGTGCTGTTAGTCTAACGCCCCAGTGCAGTGTTAGTGTGTGCTTTTAGTCTCACTCCCCAGTGCAGTGTTACAGTGAGTGCTGTTATTCTCACCCCCCCAGTGCAGTGTTACAGTGTGTGTTGTTAGTCTCACTCCCCAGTGCAGTGTTACAGTGTGTGTTGTTAGTCTCACTTCCCAGTGCAGTGTTACAGTGTGTGTTGTTAGTCTCACTCCCCAGTGCAGTGTTACAGTGTGTGCTGTTAGTCTCACTCCCAGTGCAGTGTTACAGTGTGTGTTGTTTGTCTCCCTCCACAGTGCAGTGTTACAGTGTGTGCTGTTAGTCTCACCGACCCAGTGCAGTGTTACAGTGTGTGCTGTTAGTCTCACTCCCCAGTGCAGTGTTACAGTGTGTGCTGTTAGTCTCCCCCCAGTGCAGTGTTACAGTGTATGCTGTTAGTCTCACTCCCCAGTGCAGTGTTACAGTGTGTGCTGTTAGTCTCACTCCCCAGTGCAGCTTTACAGTGTGTGCTGTTAGTCTCACCGACCCAGTGCAGTGTTACAGTGTGTGCTGTTAGTCTAACTCCCAGTGCAGTGTTACAGTGTGTGCTGTTAGTCTCACTCCCCAGTGCAGCGTTACAGTGTGTGCTGTTAGTCTCACCGACCCAGTGCAGTGTTACAGTGTGTGCTGTTAGTCTCACTCCCCAGTGCAGTGTTACAGTGTATGCTGTTAGTCTCACTCCCCAGTGCAGTGTTACAGTGTGTGCTGTTAGTCTCACTCCCCAGTGCAGTGTTACAGTGTGTGCTGTTAGTCTCACTCCCCAGTGCAGTGTTACAGTGTGTGTTGTTAGTCTAACTCCCCAGTGCAGTGTTACAGTGTATGCTGTTAGTCTAACTCCCCAGTGCAGTGTTACAGTGTGTGCTGTTAGTCTCACTTCCCAGTGCAGTGTTACAGTGTGTGTTGTTTGTCTCACTCCCCAGTGCAGTGTTACAGTGTGTGCTGTTAGTCTCACTCCCCAGTGCAATGTTACAGTGTGTGTTGTTAGTCTAACTCCCCAGTGCAGTGTTACAGTGTATGCTGTTAGTCTAACTCCCCAGTGCAGTGTTACAGTGTGTGCTGTTAGTCTCACTTCCCAGTGCAGTGTTACAGTGTGTGTTGTTTGTCTCACTTCCCAGTGCAGTGTTACAGTGTGTGTTGTTAGTCTCACTCCCCAGTGCAGTGTTACAGTGTGTGCTGTTAGTCTCACTCCCAGTGCAGTGTTACAGTGTGTGTTCTTTGTCTCCCTCCCCAGTGCAGTGTTACAGTGTGTGTTGTTAGTCTCACCCCCCAGTGCAGTGTTACAGTGTGTGTTGTTAGTCTCCCTTCCCAGTGCAGTGTTACAGTGTTTGTTGTTAATCTCACTCCCCAGTGCAGTGTTACAGTGTGTGCTGTTAGTCTCACTCCCAGTGCAGTGCTACAGTGTGTGTTGTTTGTCTCCCTCCCCAGTGCAGTATTACAGTGTGTGCTGTTAGTCTCACCGACCCAGTGCAGTGTTACAGTGTGTGCTGTTAGTCTCACCGACCCAGTGCAGTGTTACAGTTTGTACTGTTAGTCTCACTCCCCAGTGCAGTGTTACAGTGTGTGCTGTTAGTCTCCCCCCAGTGCAGTGTTACAGTGTATGCTGTTAGTCTCACTCCCCAGTGCAGTGTTACAGTGTGTGCTGTTAGTCTCACTCCCCAGTGCAGTGTTACAGTGTGTGCTGTTAGTCTCACTCCCCAGTGCAGTGTTACAGTGTGTGCTGTTAGTCTAACTCCCAGTGCAGTGTTACAGTGTGTGCTGTTAGTCTCACTCCCCAGTGCAGCGTTACAGTGTGTGCTGTTAGTCTCACCGACCCAGTGCAGTGTTACAGTGTGTGCTGTTAGTCTCACTCCCCAGTGCAGTGTTACAGTGTGTGCTGTTATTCTCATTCTCCGTACAGTGTTACAGTGTGTGCTGTTAGTCTCACTCCCCAGTGCAGTGTTACAGTGTGTGCTGTTAGTCTCACTCCACAGTGCAGTGTTACAGTGTGTGCTGTTATTCTCATTCTCCGTACAGTGTTACAGTGTGTGCTGTTAGTCTCACCAACCCAGTGCAGTGTTACAGTGTGTGCTGTTAGTCTCACTCCCCAGTGCAGTGTTACAGTGTGTGCTGTTATTCTCATTCTCCGTACAGTGTTACAGTGTGTGCTGTTAGTCTCACCAACCCAGTGCAGTGTTACAGTGTGTGCTGTTAGTCTCACTCCCCAGTGCAGTGTTACAGTGTGTGCTGTTAGTCTAACTCCCCAGTGCAGTGTTACAGTGTGTGCTGTTAGTCTAACTCCCCAGTGCAGTGTTACAGTGTGTGCTGTTAGTCTCCCTCCCCAGTGCAGTGTTACAGTGTGTGCTGTTAGTCTAATTCCCCATTGCAGTGTTACAGTGTGTGCTGTTAGTCTCCCTCCCCAGTGCAGTGTTACAGTGTGTGCTGTTAGTCTCCCCCCAGTGCAGTGTTACAGTGTATGCTGTTAGTCTCACTCCCCAGTGCAGTGTTACAGTGTGTGCTGTTAGTCTCACTCCCCAGTGCAGTGTTACAGTGTGTGCTGTTAGTCTCACTCCCCAGTGCAGTGTTACAGTGTGTGCTGTTAGTCTAACTCCCCGGTGCAGTGTTACAGTGTATGCTGTTAGTCTAACTCCCCAGAGCAGTGTTACAGTGTGTGCTGTTAGTCTCACTCCCCAGTGCAGTGTTACAGTGTGTGCTGTTAGTCTAACGCCCCAGTGCAGTGTTAGTGTGTGCATTTAGTCTCACTCCCCAGTGCAGTGTTACAGTGTGTGCTGTTAGTCTCACTACCCAGTGCAGTGTTACAGTGTGTGCTGTTAGTCTCCCTCCCCAGTGCAGTGTTAGTGTGTGCTTTTAGTCTCACTCCCCAGTGCAGTGTTACAGTGAGTGCAGTTATTCCCACCCCCCACAGTGCCGTGTTACAGTGTGTGCTGTTAGTCGCACTCCCAGTGCAGTGTTACAGTGTGTGTTGTTTGTCTCCCTCCCCAGTGCAGTGTTACAGTGTGTGCTGTTAGTCTCACCGACCCAGTGCAGTGTTACAGTGTGTGCTGTTAGTCTCACCAACCCAGTGCAGTGTTACAGTGTGTGTTGTTAGTCTCCCTCCCCAGTGCAGTGTTTTTAGTGTGTGCTGTTTCTCTCACTCCCCCGTACAGTGTTACAGTGTGTGCTGTTAGTCTCACCAACCCAGTGCAGTGTTACAGTGTGTGCTGTTAGTCTCACTCCCCAGTGCAGTGTTACAGTGTGTGCTGTTAGTCTCACTCCCAGTGCAGTGTTACAGTGTGTGCTGTTAGTCTCACTCCCCAGTGCAGTGTTACAGTGTGTGCTGTTAGTCTCACTCCCCAGTGCAGTGTTACAGTGTGTGTTGTTTGTCTCACTTCCCAGTGCAGTGTTACAGTGTGTGCTGTTAGTCTCACTCCCCAGTGCAGTGTTACAGTGTGTGCTGTTAGTCGCACTCCCAGTGCAGTGTTACAGTGTGTGTTGTTTGTCTCCCTCCCCAGTGCAGTGTTACAGTGTGTGCTGTTAGTCTCACCGACCCAGTGCAGTGTTACAGTGTGTGCTGTTAGTCTCACCAACCCAGTGCAGTGTTACAGTGTGTGCTGTTAGTCTCCCTCCCCAGTGCAGTGTTTTTAGTGTGTGCTGTTTCTCTCACTCCCCCGTACAGTGTTACAGTGTGTGCTGTTAGTCTCACCAACCCAGTGCAGTGTTACAGTGTGTGCTGTTAGTCTCACTCCCAGTGCAGTGTTACAGTGTGTGCTGTTAGTCTCCCTCCCCAGTGCAGTGTTACAGTGTGTGCTGTTAGTCTCACTGACCCAGTGCAGTGTTACAGTGTGTGCTGTTAGTCTCACCAACCCAGTGCAGTGTTACAGTGTGTGCTGTTAGTCTCCCTCCCCAGTCCAGTGTTTTTAGTGTGTGCTGTTTCTCTCACTCCCTCGTACAGTGTTACAGTGTGTGCTGTTAGTCTCACCAACCCAGTGCAGTGTTACAGTGTGTGCTGTTAGTCTCACTCCCAGTGCAGTGTTACAGTGTGTGCTGTTAGTCTCACTCCCCAGTGCAGTGTTACAGTGTGTGCTGTTAGTCTCACTCCCCAGTGCAATGTTACAGTGTGTGTTGTTAGTCTAACTCCCCAGTGCAGTGTTACAGTGTATGCTGTTAGTCTAACTCCCCAGTGCAGTGTTACAGTGTGTGCTGTTAGTCTCACTTCCCAGTGCAGTGTTATAGTGTGTGTTGTTTGTCTCACTTCCCAGTGCAGTGTTACAGTGTGTGTTGTTAGTCTCACTCCCCAGTGCAGTGTTACAGTGTGTGCTTTTAGTCTCACTCCCAGTGCAGTGTTACAGTGTGTGTTCTTTGTCTCCCTCCCCAGTGCAGTGTTACAGTGTGTGTTGTTAGTCTCACCCCCCAGTGCAGTGTTACAGTGTGTGTTGTTAGTCTCACTTCCCAGTGCAGTGTTACAGTGTGTGTTGTTAATCTCACTCCCCAGTGCAGTGTTACAGTGTGTGCTGTTAGTCTCACTCCCAGTGCAGTGCTACAGTGTGTGTTGTTTGTCTCCCTCCCCAGTGCAGTATTACAGTGTGTGCTGTTAGTCTCACCGACCCAGTGCAGTGTTACAGTGTGTGCTGTTAGTCTCACCGACCCAGTGCAGTGTTACCGTTTGTGCTGTTAGTCTCACTCCCCAGTGCAGTGTTACAGTGTGTGCTGTTAGTCTCCCCCCAGTGCAGTGTTACAGTGTATGCTGTTAGTCTCACTCCCCAGTGCAGTGTTACAGTGTGTGCTGTTAGTCTCACTCGCCAGTGCAGTGTTACGGTGTGTGCTGTTAGTCTCACTCCCCAGTGCAGTGTTACAGTGTGTGCTGTTAGTCTAACTCCCAGTGCAGTGTTACAGTGTGTGCTGTTAGTCTCACTCCCCAGTGCAGCGTTACAGTGTGTGCTGTTAGTCTCACCGACCCAGTGCAGTGTTACAGTGTGTGCTGTTAGTCTCACTCCCCAGTGCAGTGTTACAGTGTGTGCTGTTAGTCTCACCGACCCAGTGCAGTGTTACAGTGTGTGCTGTTAGTCTCACTCCACAGTGCAGTGTTACAGTGTGTGCTGTTATTCTCATTCTCCGTACAGTGTTACAGTGTGTGCTGTTAGTCTCACCAACCCAGTGCAGTGTTACAGTGTGTGCTGTTAGTCTCACTCCCCAGTGCAGTGTTACAGTGTGTGCTGTTAGTCTAACTCCCCAGTGCAGTGTTACAGTGTGTGCTGTTAGTCTAACTCCCCAGTGCAGTGTTACAGTGTGTGCTGTTAGTCTCCCTCCCCAGTGCAGTGTTACAGTGTGTGCTGTTAGTCTAATTCCCCATTGCAGTGTTACAGTGTGTGCTGTTAGTCTCACTCCCCAGTGCAGTGTTACAGTGTGTGCTGTTAGTCTCCCCCCAGTGCAGTGTTACAGTGTATGCTGTTAGTCTCACTCCCCAGTGCAGTGTTACAGTGTGTGCTGTTAGTCTCACTCCCCAGTGCAGTGTTACAGTGTGTGCTGTTAGTCTCACTCCCCAGTGCAGTGTTACAGTGTGTGCTGTTAGTCTAACTCCCAGTGCAGTGTTACAGTGTGTGCTGTTAGTCTCACTCCCCAGTGCAGCTTTACAGTGTGTGCTGTTAGTCTCACCGACCCAGTGCAGTGTTACAGTGTGTGCTGTTAGTCTCACTCCCCAGTGCAGTGTTACAGTGTGTGCTGTTAGTCTCACCGACCCAGTGCAGTGTTACAGTGTGTGCTGTTAGTCTCCCTCCCCAGTGCAGTGTTACAGTGTGTGCTGTTAGTCTCCCCCCAGTGCAGTGTTACAGTGTATGCTGTTAGTCTCACTCCCCAGTGCAGTGTTACAGTGTGTGCTGTTAGTCTCACTCCCCAGTGCAGTGTTACAGTGTGTGCTGTTAGTCTCACTCCCCAGTGCAGTGTTACAGTGTGTGCTGTTAGTCTAACTCCCCAGTGCAGTGTTACAGTGTATGCTGTTAGTCTAACTCCCCAGAGCAGTGTTACAGTGTGTGCTGTTAGTCTCACTACCCAGTGCAGTGTTACAGTGTGTGCTGTTAGTCTAACGCCCCAGTGCAGTGTTAGTGTGTGCTGTTAGTCTCACTCCCCAGTGCAGTGTTACAGTGTGTGCTGTTATTCTCATTCTCCGTACAGTGTTACAGTGTGTGCTGTTAGTCTCACTCCCCAGTGCAGTGTTACAGTGTGTGCTGTTAGTCTCACTCCACAGTGCAGTGTTACAGTGTGTGCTGTTATTCTCATTCTCCGTACAGTGTTACAGTGTGTGCTGTTAGTCTCACCAACCCAGTGCAGTGTTACAGTGTGTGCTGTTAGTCTCACTCCCCAGTGCAGTGTTACAGTGTGTGCTGTTATTCTCATTCTCCGTACAGTGTTACAGTGTGTGCTGTTAGTCTCACCAACCCAGTGCAGTGTTACAGTGTGTGCTGTTAGTCTCACTCCCCAGTGCAGTGTTACAGTGTGTGCTGTTAGTCTCCCTCCCCAGTGCAGTGTTACAGTGTGTGCTGTTAGTCTAATTCCCCATTGCAGTGTTACAGTGTGTGCTGTTAGTCTCCCTCCCCAGTGCAGTGTTACAGTGTGTGCTGTTAGTCTCCCCCCAGTGCAGTGTTACAGTGTATGCTGTTAGTCTCACTCCCCAGTGCAGTGTTACAGTGTGTGCTGTTAGTCTCACTCCCCAGTGCAGTGTTACAGTGTGTGCTGTTAGTCTCACTCCCCAGTGCAGTGTTACAGTGTGTGCTGTTAGTCTAACTCCCCGGTGCAGTGTTACAGTGTATGCTGTTAGTCTAACTCCCCAGAGCAGTGTTACAGTGTGTGCTGTTAGTCTCACTCCCCAGTGCAGTGTTACAGTGTGTGCTGTTAGTCTAACGCCCCAGTGCAGTGTTAGTGTGTGCATTTAGTCTCACTCCCCAGTGCAGTGTTACAGTGTGTGCTGTTAGTCTCACTACCCAGTGCAGTGTTACAGTGTGTGCTGTTAGTCTCCCTCCCCAGTGCAGTGTTAGTGTGTGCTTTTAGTCTCACTCCCCAGTGCAGTGTTACAGTGAGTGCAGTTATTCCCACCCCCCACAGTGCCGTGTTACAGTGTGTGCTGTTAGTCGCACTCCCAGTGCAGTGTTACAGTGTGTGTTGTTTGTCTCCCTCCCCAGTGCAGTGTTACAGTGTGTGCTGTTAGTCTCACCGACCCAGTGCAGTGTTACAGTGTGTGCTGTTAGTCTCACCAACCCAGTGCAGTGTTACAGTGTGTGTTGTTAGTCTCCCTCCCCAGTGCAGTGTTTTTAGTGTGTGCTGTTTCTCTCACTCCCCCGTACAGTGTTACAGTGTGTGCTGTTAGTCTCACCAACCCAGTGCAGTGTTACAGTGTGTGCTGTTAGTCTCACTCCCCAGTGCAGTGTTACAGTGTGTGCTGTTAGTCTCACTCCCAGTGCAGTGTTACAGTGTGTGCTGTTAGTCTCACTCCCCAGTGCAGTGTTACAGTGTGTGCTGTTAGTCTCACTCCCCAGTGCAGTGTTACAGTGTGTGTTGTTTGTCTCACTTCCCAGTGCAGTGTTACAGTGTGTGCTGTTAGTCTCACTCCCCAGTGCAGTGTTACAGTGTGTGCTGTTAGTCGCACTCCCAGTGCAGTGTTACAGTGTGTGTTGTTTGTCTCCCTCCCCAGTGCAGTGTTACAGTGTGTGCTGTTAGTCTCACCGACCCAGTGCAGTGTTACAGTGTGTGCTGTTAGTCTCACCAACCCAGTGCAGTGTTACAGTGTGTGCTGTTAGTCTCCCTCCCCAGTGCAGTGTTTTTAGTGTGTGCTGTTTCTCTCACTCCCCCGTACAGTGTTACAGTGTGTGCTGTTAGTCTCACCAACCCAGTGCAGTGTTACAGTGTGTGCTGTTAGTCTCACTCCCAGTGCAGTGTTACAGTGTGTGCTGTTAGTCTCCCTCCCCAGTGCAGTGTTACAGTGTGTGCTGTTAGTCTCACTGACCCAGTGCAGTGTTACAGTGTGTGCTGTTAGTCTCACCAACCCAGTGCAGTGTTACAGTGTGTGCTGTTAGTCTCCCTCCCCAGTCCAGTGTTTTTAGTGTGTGCTGTTTCTCTCACTCCCTCGTACAGTGTTACAGTGTGTGCTGTTAGTCTCACCAACCCAGTGCAGTGTTACAGTGTGTGCTGTTAGTCTCACTCCCAGTGCAGTGTTACAGTGTGTGCTGTTAGTCTCACTCCCCAGTGCAGTGTTACAGTGTGTGCTGTTAGTCTCACTCCCCAGTGCAATGTTACAGTGTGTGTTGTTAGTCTAACTCCCCAGTGCAGTGTTACAGTGTATGCTGTTAGTCTAACTCCCCAGTGCAGTGTTACAGTGTGTGCTGTTAGTCTCACTTCCCAGTGCAGTGTTATAGTGTGTGTTGTTTGTCTCACTTCCCAGTGCAGTGTTACAGTGTGTGTTGTTAGTCTCACTCCCCAGTGCAGTGTTACAGTGTGTGCTTTTAGTCTCACTCCCAGTGCAGTGTTACAGTGTGTGTTCTTTGTCTCCCTCCCCAGTGCAGTGTTACAGTGTGTGTTGTTAGTCTCACCCCCCAGTGCAGTGTTACAGTGTGTGTTGTTAGTCTCACTTCCCAGTGCAGTGTTACAGTGTGTGTTGTTAATCTCACTCCCCAGTGCAGTGTTACAGTGTGTGCTGTTAGTCTCACTCCCAGTGCAGTGCTACAGTGTGTGTTGTTTGTCTCCCTCCCCAGTGCAGTATTACAGTGTGTGCTGTTAGTCTCACCGACCCAGTGCAGTGTTACAGTGTGTGCTGTTAGTCTCACCGACCCAGTGCAGTGTTACCGTTTGTGCTGTTAGTCTCACTCCCCAGTGCAGTGTTACAGTGTGTGCTGTTAGTCTCCCCCCAGTGCAGTGTTACAGTGTATGCTGTTAGTCTCACTCCCCAGTGCAGTGTTACAGTGTGTGCTGTTAGTCTCACTCGCCAGTGCAGTGTTACAGTGTGTGCTGTTAGTCTCACTCCCCAGTGCAGTGTTACAGTGTGTGCTGTTAGTCTAACTCCCAGTGCAGTGTTACAGTGTGTGCTGTTAGTCTCACTCCCCAGTGCAGCGTTACAGTGTGTGCTGTTAGTCTCACCGACCCAGTGCAGTGTTACAGTGTGTGCTGTTAGTCTCACTCCCCAGTGCAGTGTTACAGTGTGTGCTGTTAGTCTCACCGACCCAGTGCAGTGTTACAGTGTGTGCTGTTAGTCTCACTCCACAGTGCAGTGTTACAGTGTGTGCTGTTATTCTCATTCTCCGTACAGTGTTACAGTGTGTGCTGTTAGTCTCACCAACCCAGTGCAGTGTTACAGTGTGTGCTGTTAGTCTCACTCCCCAGTGCAGTGTTACAGTGTGTGCTGTTAGTCTAACTCCCCAGTGCAGTGTTACAGTGTGTGCTGTTAGTCTAACTCCCCAGTGCAGTGTTACAGTGTGTGCTGTTAGTCTCCCTCCCCAGTGCAGTGTTACAGTGTGTGCTGTTAGTCTAATTCCCCATTGCAGTGTTACAGTGTGTGCTGTTAGTCTCACTCCCCAGTGCAGTGTTACAGTGTGTGCTGTTAGTCTCCCCCCAGTGCAGTGTTACAGTGTATGCTGTTAGTCTCACTCCCCAGTGCAGTGTTACAGTGTGTGCTGTTAGTCTCACTCCCCAGTGCAGTGTTACAGTGTGTGCTGTTAGTCTCACTCCCCAGTGCAGTGTTACAGTGTGTGCTGTTAGTCTAACTCCCAGTGCAGTGTTACAGTGTGTGCTGTTAGTCTCACTCCCCAGTGCAGCTTTACAGTGTGTGCTGTTAGTCTCACCGACCCAGTGCAGTGTTACAGTGTGTGCTGTTAGTCTCACTCCCCAGTGCAGTGTTACAGTGTGTGCTGTTAGTCTCACCGACCCAGTGCAGTGTTACAGTGTGTGCTGTTAGTCTCCCTCCCCAGTGCAGTGTTACAGTGTGTGCTGTTAGTCTCCCCCCAGTGCAGTGTTACAGTGTATGCTGTTAGTCTCACTCCCCAGTGCAGTGTTACAGTGTGTGCTGTTAGTCTCACTCCCCAGTGCAGTGTTACAGTGTGTGCTGTTAGTCTCACTCCCCAGTGCAGTGTTACAGTGTGTGCTGTTAGTCTAACTCCCCAGTGCAGTGTTACAGTGTATGCTGTTAGTCTAACTCCCCAGAGCAGTGTTACAGTGTGTGCTGTTAGTCTCACTACCCAGTGCAGTGTTACAGTGTGTGCTGTTAGTCTAACGCCCCAGTGCAGTGTTAGTGTGTGCTTTTAGTCTCACTCCCCAGTGCAGTGTTACAGTGTGTGCTGTTAGTCTCACTACCCAGTGCAGTGTTACAGTGTGTGCTGTTAGTCTCCCTCCCCAGTGCAGTGTTAGTGTGTGCTTTTAGTCTCACTCCCCAGTGCAGTGTTACAGTGAGTGCAGTTATTCCCACCCCCCCCAGTGCCGTGTTACAGTGTGTGTTGTTAGTCTCACTTCCCAGTGCAGTGTTACAGTGTGTGCTGTTAGTCTCACTCCCCAGTGCAGTGTTACAGTGTGTGCTGTTAGTCGCACTCCCAGTGCAGTGTTACAGTGTGTGTTGTTTGTCTCCCTCCCCAGTGCAGTGTTACAGTGTGTGCTGTTAGTCTCACCGACCCAGTGCAGTGTTACAGTGTGTGCTGTTAGTCTCACCAACCCAGTGCAGTGTTACAGTGTGTGCTGTTAGTCTCCCTCCCCAGTGCAGTGTTTTTAGTGTGTGCTGTTTCTCTCACTCCCCCGTACAGTGTTACAGTGTGTGCTGTTAGTCTCACCAACCCAGTGCAGTGTTACAGTGTGTGCTGTTAGTCTCACTCCCCAGTACAGTGTTACAATGTGTGCTGTTAGTCTAACTCCCCAGTGCAGTGTTACAGTGTATGCTGTTACTCTAACTCCCCAGTGCAGTGTTACAGTGTGTGCTGTTAGTCTCACTACCCAGTGCAGTGTTACAGTGTGTGCTGTTAGTCTAACGCCCCAGTGCAGTGTTAGTGTGTGCTTTTAGTCTCACTCCCCAGTGCAGTGTTACAGTGAGTGCTGTTATTCTCACCCCCCCAGTGCAGTGTTACAGTGTGTGTTGTTAGTCTCACTCCCCAGTGCAGTGTTACAGTGTGTGTTGTTAGTCTCACTTCCCAGTGCAGTGTTACAGTGTGTGTTGTTAGTCTCACTCCCCAGTGCAGTGTTACAGTGTGTGCTGTTAGTCTCACTCCCAGTGCAGTGTTACAGTGTGTGTTGTTTGTCTCCCTCCACAGTGCAGTGTTACAGTGTGTGCTGTTAGTCTCACCGACCCAGTGCAGTGTTACAGTGTGTGCTGTTAGTCTCACTCCCCAGTGCAGTGTTAAAGTGCGTGCTGTTAGTCTCCCCCCAGTGCAGTGTTACAGTGTATGCTGTTAGTCTCACTCCCCAGTGCAGTGTTACAGTGTGTGCTGTTAGTCTCACTCCCCAGTGCAGTGTTACAGTGTGTGCTGTTAGTCTCACTCCCTAGTGCAGTGTTACAGTGTGTGCTGTTAGTCTAACTCCCAGTGCAGTGTTACAGTGTGTGCTGTTAGTCTCACTCCCCAGTGCAGCGTTACAGTGTGTGCTGTTAGTCTCACCGACCCAGTGCAGTGTTACAGTGTGTGCTGTTAGTCTCACTCCCCAGTGCAGTGTTACAGTGTATGCTGTTAGTCTCACTCCCCAGTGCAGTGTTACAGTGTGTGCTGTTAGTCTCACTCCCCAGTGCAGTGTTACAGTGTGTGCTGTTAGTCTCACTCCCCAGTGCAGTGTTACAGTGTGTGCTGTTAGTCTCACTCCCCAGTGCAATGTTACAGTGTGTGTTGTTAGTCTAACTCCCCAGTGCAGTGTTACAGTGTATGCTGTTAGTCTAACTCCCCAGTGCAGTGTTACAGTGTGTGCTGTTAGTCTCACTTCCCAGTGCAGTGTTACAGTGTGTGTTGTTTGTCTCACTCCCCAGTGCAGTGTTACAGTGTGTGTTGTTAGTCTCACTCCCCAGTGCAGTGTTACAGTGTGTGCTGTTAGTCTCACTCCCAGTGCAGTGTTACAGTGTGTGTTCTTTGTCTCCCTCCCCAGTGCAGTGTTACAGTGTGTGTTGTTAGTCTCACCCCCCAGTGCAGTGTTACAGTGTGTGTTGTTAGTCTCCCTTCCCAGTGCAGTTTTACAGTGTTTGTTGTTAATCTCACTCCCCAGTGCAGTGTTACAGTGTGTGCTGTTAGTCTCACTCCCAGTGCAGTGCTACAGTGTGTGTTGTTTGTCTCCCTCCCCAGTGCAGTATTACAGTGTGTGCTGTTAGTCTCACCGACCCAGTGCAGTGTTACAGTGTGTGCTGTTAGTCTCACCGACCCAGTGCAGTGTTACAGTTTGTACTGTTAGTCTCACTCCCCAGTGCAGTGTTACAGTGTGTGCTGTTAGTCTCCCCCCAGTGCAGTGTTACAGTGTATGCTGTTAGTCTCACTCCCCAGTGCAGTGTTACAGTGTGTGCTGTTAGTCTCACTCCCCAGTGCAGTGTTACAGTGTGTGCTGTTAGTCTCACTCCCCAGTGCAGTGTTACAGTGTGTGCTGTTAGTCTAACTCCCAGTGCAGTGTTACAGTGTGTGCTGTTAGTCTCACTCCCCAGTGCAGCGTTACAGTGTGTGCTGTTAGTCTCACCGACCCAGTGCAGTGTTACAGTGTGTGCTGTTAGTCTCACTCCCCAGTGCAGTGTTACAGTGTGTGCTGTTAGTCTCACTCCACAGTGCAGTGTTACAGTGTGTGCTGTTATTCTCATTCTCCGTACAGTGTTACAGTGTGTGCTGTTAGTCTCACCAACCCAGTGCAGTGTTACAGTGTGTGCTGTTAGTCTCACTCCCCAGTGCAGTGTTACAGTGTGTGCTGTTAGTCTAACTCCCCAGTGCAGTGTTACAGTGTGTGCTGTTAGTCTAACTCCCCAGTGCAGTGTTACAGTGTGTGCTGTTAGTCTCCCTCCCCAGTGCAGTGTTACAGTGTGTGCTGTTAGTCTAATTCCCCATTGCAGTGTTACAGTGTGTGCTGTTAGTCTCCCTCCCCAGTGCAGTGTTACAGTGTGTGCTGTTAGTCTCCCCCCAGTGCAGTGTTACAGTGTATGCTGTTAGTCTCACTCCCCAGTGCAGTGTTACAGTGTGTGCTGTTAGTCTCACTCCCCAGTGCAGTGTTACAGTGTGTGCTGTTAGTCTCACTCCCCAGTGCAGTGTTACAGTGTGTGCTGTTAGTCTAACTCCCCGGTGCAGTGTTACAGTGTATGCTGTTAGTCTAACTCCCCAGAGCAGTGTTACAGTGTGTGCTGTTAGTCTCACTCCCCAGTGCAGTGTTACAGTGTGTGCTGTTAGTCTAACGCCCCAGTGCAGTGTTAGTGTGTGCATTTAGTCTCACTCCCCAGTGCAGTGTTACAGTGTGTGCTGTTAGTCTCACTACCCAGTGCAGTGTTACAGTGTGTGCTGTTAGTCTCCCTCCCCAGTGCAGTGTTAGTGTGTGCTTTTAGTCTCACTCCCCAGTGCAGTGTTACAGTGAGTGCAGTTATTCCCACCCCCCACAGTGCCGTGTTACAGTGTGTGCTGTTAGTCGCACTCCCAGTGCAGTGTTACAGTGTGTGTTGTTTGTCTCCCTCCCCAGTGCAGTGTTACAGTGTGTGCTGTTAGTCTCACCGACCCAGTGCAGTGTTACAGTGTGTGCTGTTAGTCTCACCAACCCAGTGCAGTGTTACAGTGTGTGTTGTTAGTCTCCCTCCCCAGTGCAGTGTTTTTAGTGTGTGCTGTTTCTCTCACTCCCCCGTACAGTGTTACAGTGTGTGCTGTTAGTCTCACCAACCCAGTGCAGTGTTACAGTGTGTGCTGTTAGTCTCACTCCTCAGTGCAGTGTTACAGTGTGTGCTGTTAGTCTCACTCCCAGTGCAGTGTTACAGTGTGTGCTGTTAGTCTCACTCCCCAGTGCAGTGTTACAGTGTGTGCTGTTAGTCTCACTCCCCAGTGCAGTGTTACAGTGTGTGTTGTTAGTCTCACTTCCCAGTGCAGTGTTACAGTGTGTGCTGTTAGTCTCACTCCCCAGTGCAGTGTTACAGTGTGTGCTGTTAGTCGCACTCCCAGTGCAGTGTTACAGTGTGTGTTGTTTGTCTCCCTCCCCAGTGCAGTGTTACAGTGTGTGCTGTTAGTCTCACCGACCCAGTGCAGTGTTACAGTGTGTGCTGTTAGTCTCACCAACCCAGTGCAGTGTTACAGTGTGTGCTGTTAGTCTCCCTCCCCAGTGCAGTGTTTTTAGTGTGTGCTGTTTCTCTCACTCCCCCGTACAGTGTTACAGTGTGTGCTGTTAGTCTCACCAACCCAGTGCAGTGTTACAGTGTGTGCTGTTAGTCTCACTCCCAGTGCAGTGTTACAGTGTGTGCTGTTAGTCTCCCTCCCCAGTGCAGTGTTACAGTGTGTGCTGTTAGTCTCACCGACCCAGTGCAGTGTTACAGTGTGTGCTGTTAGTCTCACCAACCCAGTGCAGTGTTACAGTGTGTGCTGTTAGTCTCCCTCCCCAGTCCAGTGTTTTTAGTGTGTGCTGTTTCTCTCACTCCCTCGTACAGTGTTACAGTGTGTGCTGTTAGTCTCACCAACCCAGTGCAGTGTTACAGTGTGTGCTGTTAGTCTCACTCCCAGTGCAGTGTTACAGTGTGTGCTGTTAGTCTCACTCCCCAGTGCAGTGTTACAGTGTGTGCTGTTAGTCTCACTCCCCAGTGCAATGTTACAGTGTGTGTTGTTAGTCTAACTCCCCAGTGCAGTGTTACAGTGTATGCTGTTAGTCTAACTCCCCAGTGCAGTGTTACAGTGTGTGCTGTTAGTCTCACTTCCCAGTGCAGTGTTACAGTGTGTTGTTTGTCTCACTTCCCAGTGCAGTGTTACAGTGTGTGTTGTTAGTCTCACTCCCCAGTGCAGTGTTACAGTGTGTGCTTTTAGTCTCACTCCCAGTGCAGTGTTACAGTGTGTGTTCTTTGTCTCCCTCCCCAGTGCAGTGTTACAGTGTGTGTTGTTAGTCTCACCCCCCAGTGCAGTGTTACAGTGTGTGTTGTTAGTCTCACTTCCCAGTGCAGTGTTACAGTGTGTGTTGTTAATCTCACTCCCCAGTGCAGTGTTACAGTGTGTGCTGTTAGTCTCACTCCCAGTGCAGTGCTACAGTGTGTGTTGTTTGTCTCCCTCCCCAGTGCAGTATTACAGTGTGTGCTGTTAGTCTCACCGACCCAGTGCAGTGTTACAGTGTGTGCTGTTAGTCTCACCGACCCAGTGCAGTGTTACCGTTTGTGCTGTTAGTCTCACTCCCCAGTGCAGTGTTACAGTGTGTGCTGTTAGTCTCCCCCCAGTGCAGTGTTACAGTGTATGCTGTTAGTCTCACTCCCCAGTGCAGTGTTACAGTGTGTGCTGTTAGTCTCACTCCCCAGTGCAGTGTTACAGTGTGTGCTGTTAGTCTCACTCCCCAGTGCAGTGTTACAGTGTGTGCTGTTAGTCTAACTCCCAGTGCAGTGTTACAGTGTGTGCTGTTAGTCTCACTCCCCAGTGCAGCGTTACAGTGTGTGCTGTTAGTCTCACCGACCCAGTGCAGTGTTACAGTGTGTGCTGTTAGTCTCACTCCCCAGTGCAGTGTTACAGTGTGTGCTGTTAGTCTCACCGACCCAGTGCAGTGTTACAGTGTGTGCTGTTAGTCTCACTCCACAGTGCAGTGTTACAGTGTGTGCTGTTATTCTCATTCTCCGTACAGTGTTACAGTGTGTGCTGTTAGTCTCACCAACCCAGTGCAGTGTTACAGTGTGTGCTGTTAGTCTCACTCCCCAGTGCAGTGTTACAGTGTGTGCTGTTAGTCTAACTCCCCAGTGCAGTGTTACAGTGTGTGCTGTTAGTCTAACTCCCCAGTGCAGTGTTACAGTGTGTGCTGTTAGTCTCCCTCCCCAGTGCAGTGTTACAGTGTGTGCTGTTAGTCTAATTCCCCATTGCAGTGTTACAGTGTGTGCTGTTAGTCTCACTCCCCAGTGCAGTGTTACAGTGTGTGCTGTTAGTCTCCCCCCAGTGCAGTGTTACAGTGTATGCTGTTAGTCTCACTCCCCAGTGCAGTGTTACAGTGTGTGCTGTTAGTCTCACTCCCCAGTGCAGTGTTACAGTGTGTGCTGTTAGTCTCACTCCCCAGTGCAGTGTTACAGTGTGTGCTGTTAGTCTAACTCCCAGTGCAGTGTTACAGTGTGTGCTGTTAGTCTCACTCCCCAGTGCAGCTTTACAGTGTGTGCTGTTAGTCTCACCGACCCAGTGCAGTGTTACAGTGTGTGCTGTTAGTCTCACTCCCCAGTGCAGTGTTACAGTGTGTGCTGTTAGTCTCACCGACCCAGTGCAGTGTTACAGTGTGTGCTGTTAGTCTCACTCCACAGTGCAGTGTTACAGTGTGTGCTGTTATTCTCATTCCCCGTACAGTGTTACAGTGTGTGCTGTTAGTCTCACCAACCCAGTGCAGTGTTACAGTGTGTGCTGTTAGTCTAACTCCCCAGTGCAGTGTTACAGTGTGTGCTGTTAGTCTCCCTCCCCAGTGCAGTGTTACAGTGTGTGCTGTTAGTCTCCCTCCCCAGTGCCGTGTTTTTAGTGTGTGCTGTTTCTCTCACTCCCCCGTACAGTGTTACATTGTGTGCTGTTAGTCTCACCAACCCAGTGCAGCGTTACAGTGTGTGCTGTTAGTCTCACTCCCAGTGCAGTGTTACAGTGTGTGCTGTTAGTCTCACTCCCCAGTACAGTGTTACAATGTGTGCTGTTAGTCTAACTCCCCAGTGCAGTGTTACAGTGTATGCTGTTACTCTAACTCCCCAGTGCAGTGTTACAGTGTGTGCTGTTAGTCTCACTACCCAGTGCAGTGTTACAGTGTGTGCTGTTAGTCTAACACCCCAGTGCAGTGTTAGTGTGTGCTTTTAGTCTCACTCCCCAGTGCAGTGTTACAGTGAGTGCTGTTATTCTCACACCCCCCCCCAGTGCAGTGTTACAGTGTGTGTTGTTAGTCTCACTCCACAGTGCAGTGTTACAGTGTGTGTTGTTAGTCTCACTTCCCAGTGCAGTGTTACAGTGTGTGTTGTTAGTCTCACTCCCCAGTGCAGTGTTACAGTGTGTGCTGTTAGTCTCACTCCCAGTGCAGTGTTACAGTGTGTGTTGTTTGTCTCCCTCCCCAGTGCAGTGTTACAGTGTGTGCTGTTAGTCTCACCGACCCAGTGCAGTGTTACAGTGTGTGCTGTTAGTCTCACTCCCCAGTGCAGTGTTACAGTGTGTGCTGTTAGTCTCCCCCCAGTGCAGTGTTACAGTGTATGCTGTTAGTCTCACTCCCCAGTGCAGTGTTACAGTGTGTGCTGTTAGTCTCACTACCCAGTGCAGTGTTACAGTGTGTGCTGTTAGTCTCACTCCCCAGTGCAGTGTTACAGTGTGTGCTGTTAGTCTCACTCCCCAGTGCAGCTTTACAGTGTGTGCTGTTAGTCTCACCGACCCAGTGCAGTGTTACAGTGTGTGCTGTTAGTCTCACTCCACAGTGCAGTGTTACAGTGTGTGCTGTTATTCTCATTCCCCGTACAGTGTTACAGTGTGTGCTGTTAGTCTCACCAACCCAGTGCAGTGTTACAGTGTGTGCTGTTAGTCTAACTCCCCAGTGCAGTGTTACAGTGTGTGCTGTTAGTCTCCCTCCCCAGTGCAGTGTTACAGTGTGTGCTATTAGTCTCCCTCCCCAGTGCAGTGTTTTTAGTGTGTGCTGTTTCTCTCACTCCCCCGTACAGTGTTACATTGTGTGCTGTTAGTCTCACCAACCCAGTGCAGCGTTACAGTGTGTGCTGTTAGTCTCACTCCCAGTGCAGTGTTACAGTGTGTGCTGTTAGTCTCACTCCCCAGTACAGTGTTACAATGTGTGCTGTTAGTCTAACTCCCCAGTGCAGTGTTACAGTGTATGCTGTTACTCTAACTCCCCAGTGCAGTGTTACAGTGTGTGTTGTTAGTCTCACTACCCAGTGCAGTGTTACAGTGTGTGCTGTTAGTCTAACGCCCCAGTGCAGTGTTAGTGTGTGCTTTTAGTCTCACTCCCCAGTGCAGTGTTACAGTGAGTGCTGTTATTCTCACCCCCCCAGTGCAGTGTTACAGTGTGTGTTGTTAGTCTCACTCCCCAGTGCAGTGTTACAGTGTGTGTTGTTAGTCTCACTTCCCAGTGCAGTGTTACAGTGTGTGTTGTTAGTCTCACTCCCCAGTGCAGTGTTACAGTGTGTGCTGTTAGTCTCACTCCCAGTGCAGTGTTACAGTGTGTGTTGTTTGTCTCCATCCCCAGTGCAGTGTTACAGTGTGTGCTGTTAGTCTCACCGACCCAGTGCAGTGTTACAGTGTGTGCTGTTAGTCTCACTCCCCAGTGCAGTGTTACAGTGTGTGCTGTTAGTCTCCCCCCAGTGCAGTGTTACAGTGTATGCTGTTAGTCTCACTCCCCAGTGCAGTGTTACAGTGTGTGCTGTTAGTCTCACTCCCCAGTGCAGTGTTACAGTGTGTGCTGTTAGTCTCACTCCCCAGTGCAGTGTTACAGTGTGTGCTGTTAGTCTAACTCCCAGTGCAGTGTTACAGTGTGTGCTGTTAGTCTCACTCCCCAGTGCAGTGTTACAGTGTGTGCTGTTAGTCTCACTCCCCAGTGCAGTGTTACAGTGTGTGCTGTTAGTCTAACTCCCCAGTGCAGTGTTACAGTGTGTGCTGTTAGTCTCACTTCCCAGTGCAGTGTTACAGTGTGTGTTGTTTGTCTCACTTCCCAGTGCAGTGTTACATTGTGTGTTGTTAGTCTCACTCCCCAGTGCAGTGTTACAGTGTGTGCTGTTAGTCTCACTCCCAGTGCAGTGTTACAGCGTGTGTTCTTTGTCTCCCTCCCCAGTGCAGTGTTACAGTGTGTGTTGTTAGTCTCACCCCCCAGTGCAGTGTTACAGTGTGTGTTGTTATTCTCACCGCCCCAGTGCAGTGTTACAGTGTGTGCTGTTAGTCTCACTCCCCAGTGCAGTGTTACAGTGTGTGTTGTTAGTCTCACTTCCAGTGCAGTGTTACAGTGTGTGTTGTTTGTCTCCCTCCCCAGTGCAGTATTACAGTGTGTGCTGTTAGTCTCACCGACCCAGTGCAGTGTTACAGTGTGTGCTGTTAGTCTCACCGACCCAGTGCAGTGTTACAGTGTGTGCTGTTAGTCTCACTCCCCAGTGCAGTGTTACAGTGTGTGCTGTTAGTCTCCCCCCAGTGCAGTGTTACAGTGTATGCTGTTAGTCTCACTCCCCAGTGCAGTGTTACAGTGTGTGCTGTTAGTCTCACCAACCCAGTGCAGTGTTACAGTGTGTGCTGTTAGTCTCACTCCCCAGTGCAGTGTTACAGTGTGTGCTGTTAGTCTAACTCCCAGTGCAGTGTTACAGTGTGTGCTGTTAGTCTCACTCCCCAGTGCAGCGTTACAGTGTGTGCTGTTAGTCTCACCGACCCAGTGCAGTGTTACAGTGTGTGCTGTTAGTCTCACTCCCCAGTGCAGTGTTACAGTGTGTGCTGTTAGTCTCACCGACCCAGTGCAGTGTTACAGTGTGTGCTGTTAGTCTCACTCCACAGTGCAGTGTTACAGTGTGTGCTGTTATTCTCATTCCCCGTACAGTGTTACAGTGTGTGCTGTTAGTCTCACCAACCCAGTGCAGTGTTACAGTGTGTGCTGTTAGTCTAACTCCCCAGTGCAGTGTTACAGTGTGTGCTGTTAGTCTCCCTCCCCAGAGCAGTGTTACAGTGTGTGCTGTTAGTCTCCCTCCCCAGTGCAGTGTTTTTAGTGTGTGCTGTTTCTCTCACTCCCCCGTACAGTGTTACATTGTGTGCTGTTAGTCTCACCAACCCAGTGCAGCGTTACAGTGTGTGCTGTTAGTCTCACTCCCAGTGCAGTGTTACAGTGTGTGCTGTTAGTCTCACTCCCCAGTACAGTGTTACAATGTGTGCTGTTAGTCTAACTCCCCAGTGCAGTGTTACAGTGTATGCTGTTACTCTAACTCCCCAGTGCAGTGTTACAGTGTGTGTTGTTAGTCTCACTACCCAGTGCAGTGTTACAGTGTGTGCTGTTAGTCTAACGCCCCAGTGCAGTGTTAGTGTGTGCTTTTAGTCTCACTCCCCAGTGCAGTGTTACAGTGAGTGCTGTTATTCTCACCCCCCCCCCCCAGTGCAGTGTTACAGTGTGTGTTGTTAGTCTCACTCCACAGTGCAGTGTTACAGTGTGTGTTGTTAGTCTCACTTCCCAGTGCAGTGTTACAGTGTGTGTTGTTAGTCTCACTCCCCAGTGCAGTGTTACAGTGTGTGCTGTTAGTCTCACTCCCAGTGCAGTGTTACAGTGTGTGTTGTTTGTCTCCATCCCCAGTGCAGTGTTACAGTGTGTGCTGTTAGTCTCACCGACCCAGTGCAGTGTTACAGTGTGTGCTGTTAGTCTCACTCCCCAGTGCAGTGTTACAGTGTGTGCTGTTAGTCTCCCCCCAGTGCAGTGTTACAGTGTATGCTGTTAGTCTCACTCCCCAGTGCAGTGTTACAGTGTGTGCTGTTAGTCTCACTCCCCAGTGCAGTGTTACAGTGTGTGCTGTTAGTCTCACTCCCCAGTGCAGTGTTACAGTGTGTGCTGTTAGTCTAACTCCCAGTGCAGTGTTACAGTGTGTGCTGTTAGTCTCACTCCCCAGTGCAGTGTTACAGTGTGTGCTGTTAGTCTCACTCCCCAGTGCAGTGTTACAGTGTGTGCTGTTAGTCTAACTCCCCAGTGCAGTGTTACAGTGTGTGCTGTTAGTCTCACTTCCCAGTGCAGTGTTACAGTGTGTGTTGTTTGTCTCACTTCCCAGTGCAGTGTTACATTGTGTGTTGTTAGTCTCACTCCCCAGTGCAGTGTTACAGTGTGTGCTGTTAGTCTCACTCCCAGTGCAGTGTTACAGCGTGTGTTCTTTGTCTCCCTCCCCAGTGCAGTGTTACAGTGTGTGTTGTTAGTCTCACCCCCCAGTGCAGTGTTACAGTGTGTGTTGTTATTCTCACCGCCCCAGTGCAGTGTTACAGTGTGTGTTGTTAGTCTCACTCCCCAGTGCAGTGTTACAGTGTGTGTTGTTAGTCTCACTTCCAGTGCAGTGTTACAGTGTGTGTTGTTTGTCTCCCTCCCCAGTGCAGTATTACAGTGTGTGCTGTTAGTCTCACCGACCCAGTGCAGTGTTACAGTGTGTGCTGTTAGTCTCACCGACCCAGTGCAGTGTTACAGTGTGTGCTGTTAGTCTCACTCCCCAGTGCAGTGTTACAGTGTGTGCTGTTAGTCTCCCCCCAGTGCAGTGTTACAGTGTATGCTGTTAGTCTCACTCCCCAGTGCAGTGTTACAGTGTGTGCTGTTAGTCTCACCAACCCAGTGCAGTGTTACAGTGTGTGCTGTTAGTCTCACTCCCCAGTGCAGTGTTACAGTGTGTGCTGTTAGTCTAACTCCCAGTGCAGTGTTACAGTGTGTGCTGTTAGTCTCACTCCCCAGTGCAGCGTTACAGTGTGTGCTGTTAGTCTCACCGACCCAGTGCAGTGTTACAGTGTGTGCTGTTAGTCTCACTCCCCAGTGCAGTGTTACAGTGTGTGCTGTTAGTCTCACCGACCCAGTGCAGTGTTACAGTGTGTGCTGTTAGTCTCACTCCACAGTGCAGTGTTACAGTGTGTGCTGTTATTCTCATTCCCCGTACAGTGTTACAGTGTGTGCTGTTAGTCTCACCAACCCAGTGCAGTGTTACAGTGTGTGCTGTTAGTCTAACTCCCCAGTGCAGTGTTACAGTGTGTGCTGTTAGTCTCACTCCCAGTGCAGTGTTCCAGTGTGTGCTGTTAGTCTCCCTCCCCAGTGCAGTGTTACAGTGTGTGCTGTTAGTCTAATTCCCCATTGCAGTGTTACAGTGTGTGCTGTTAGTCTCCCTCCCCAGTGCAGTGTTTTTAGTGTGTGCTGTTTCTCTCACTCCCCCGTACAGTGTTACATTGTGTGCTGTTAGTCTCACCAACCCAGTGCAGCGTTACAGTGTGTGCTGTTAGTCTCACTCCCAGTGCAGTGTTACAGTGTGTGCTGTTAGTCTCACTCCCCAGTACAGTGTTACAATGTGTGCTGTTAGTCTAACTCCCCAGTGCAGTGTTACAGTGTATGCTGTTACTCTAACTCCCCAGTGCAGTGTTACAGTGTGTGCTGTTAGTCTCACTACCCAGTGCAGTGTTACAGTGTGTGCTGTTAGTCTAACGCCCCAGTGCAGTGTTAGTGTGTGCTTTTAGTCTCACTCCCCAGTGCAGTGTTACAGTGAGTGCTGTTATTCTCACCCCCCCCCCCAGTGCAGTGTTACAGTGTGTGTTGTTAGTCTCACTCCCCAGTGCAGTGTTACAGTGTATGCTGTTAGTCTAACTCCCCAGTGCAGTGTTACAGTGTGTGCTGTTAGTCTCACTTCCCAGTGCAGTGTTACAGTGTGTGTTGTTTGTCTCACTTCCCAGTGCAGTGTTACAGTGTGTGTTGTTAGTCTCACTCCCCAGTGCAGTGTTACAGTGTGTGCTGGTAGTCTCACTCCCAGTGCAGTGTTACAGTGTGTGTTCTTTGTCTCCCTCCCCAGTGCAGTGTTACAGTGTGTGTTGTTAGTCTCACCCCCCAGTGCAGTGTTACAGTGTGTGTTGTTAGTCTCACTTCCCAGTGCAGTGTTACAGTGTGTGTTGTTAATCTCACTCCCCAGTGCAGTGTTACAGTGTGTGCTGTTAGTCTCACTCCCAGTGCAGTGCAACAGTGTGTGTTGTTTGTCTCCCTCCCCAGTGCAGTATTACAGTGTGTGCTGTTAGTCTCACCGACCCAGTGCAGTGTTACAGTGTGTGCTGTTAGTCTCACCGACCCAGTGCAGTGTACAGTTTGTGCTGTTAGTCTCACTCCCCAGTGCAGTGTTACAGTGTGTGCTGTTAGTCTCCCCCCAGTGCAGTGTTACAGTGTATGCTGTTAGTCTCACTCCCCAGTGCAGTGTTACAGTGTGTGCTGTTAGTCTCACTCCCCAGTGCAGTGTTACAGTGTGTGCTGTTAGTCTCACTCCCCAGTGCAGTGTTACAGTGTGTGCTGTTAGTCTAACTCCCAGTGCAGTGTTACAGTGTGTGCTGTTAGTCTCACTCCCCAGTGCAGCGTTACAGTGTGTGCTGTTAGTCTCACCGACCCAGTGCAGTGTTACAGTGTGTGCTGTTAGTCTCACTCCCCAGTGCAGTGTTACAGTGTGTGCTGTTTGTCTCACCGACCCAGTGCAGTGTTACAGTGTGTGCTGTTAGTCTCACTCCACAGTGCAGTGTTACAGTGTGTGTTGTTATTCTCATTCTCCGTACAGTGTTACAGTGTGTGCTGTTAGTCTCACCAACCCAGTGCAGTGTTACAGTGTGTGCTGTTAGTCTCACTCCCCAGTGCAGTGTTACAGTGTGTGCTGTTAGTCTAACTCCCCAGTGCAGTGTTACAGTGTGTGCTGTTAGTCTAACTCCCCAGTGCAGTGTTACAGTGTGTGCTGTTAGTCTCCCTCCCCAGTGCAGTGTTACAGTGTGTGCTGTTAGTCTAATTCCCCATTGCAGTGTTACAGTGTGTGCTGTTAGTCTCCCTCCCCAGTGCAGTGTTACAGTGTGTGCTGTTAGTCTCCCCCCAGTGCAGTGTTACAGTGTATGCTGTTAGTCTCACTCCCCAGTGCAGTGTTACAGTGTGTGCTGTTAGTCTCACTCCCCAGTGCAGTGTTACAGTGTGTGCTGTTAGTCTCACTCCCCAGTGCAGTGTTACAGTGTGTGCTGTTAGTCTAACTCCCCGGTGCAGTGTTACAGTGTATGCTGTTAGTCTAACTCCCCAGAGCAGTGTTACAGTGTGTGCTGTTAGTCTCACTACCCAGTGCAGTGTTACAGTGTGTGCTGTTAGTCTCACTCCCCAGTGCAGTGTTACAGTGTGTGCTGTTAGTCTCACTCCCCAGTGCAGTGTTACAGTGTGTGTTGTTAGTCTAACTCCCCAGTGCAGTGTTACAGTGTATGCTGTTAGTCTAACTCCCCAGTGCAGTGTTACAGTGTGTGCTGTTAGTCTCACTTCCCAGTGCAGTGTTACAGTGTGTGTTGTTTGTCTCACTCCCCAGTGCAGTGTTACAGTGTGTGCTGTTAGTCTCACTCCCCAGTGCAATGTTACAGTGTGTGTTGTTAGTCTAACTCCCCAGTGCAGTGTTACAGTGTATGCTGTTAGTCTAACTCCCCAGTGCAGTGTTACAGTGTGTGCTGTTAGTCTCACTTCCCAGTGCAGTGTTACAGTGTGTGTTGTTTGTCTCACTTCCCAGTGCAGTGTTACAGTGTGTGTTGTTAGTCTCACTCCCCAGTGCAGTGTTACAGTGTGTGCTGTTAGTCTCACTCCCAGTGCAGTGTTACAGTGTGTGTTCTTTGTCTCCCTCCCCAGTGCAGTGTTACAGTGTGTGTTGTTAGTCTCACCCCCCAGTGCAGTGTTACAGTGTGTGTTGTTAGTCTCCCTTCCCAGTGCAGTGTTACAGTGTTTGTTGTTAATCTCACTCCCCAGTGCAGTGTTACAGTGTGTGCTGTTAGTCTCACTCCCAGTGCAGTGCTACAGTGTGTGTTGTTTGTCTCCCTCCCCAGTGCAGTATTACAGTGTGTGCTGTTAGTCTCACCGACCCAGTGCAGTGTTACAGTGTGTGCTGTTAGTCTCACCGACCCAGTGCAGTGTTACAGTTTGTACTGTTAGTCTCACTCCCCAGTGCAGTGTTACAGTGTGTGCTGTTAGTCTCCCCCCAGTGCAGTGTTACCGTGTATGCTGTTAGTCTCACTCCCCAGTGCAGTGTTACAGTGTGTGCTGTTAGTCTCACTCCCCAGTGCAGTGTTACAGTGTGTGCTGTTAGTCTCACTCCCCAGTGCAGTGTTACAGTGTGTGCTGTTAGTCTAACTCCCAGTGCAGTGTTACAGTGTGTGCTGTTAGTCTCACTCCCCAGTGCAGCGTTACAGTGTGTGCTGTTAGTCTCACCGACCCAGTGCAGTGTTACAGTGTGTGCTGTTAGTCTCACTCCCCAGTGCAGTGTTACAGTGTGTGCTGTTATTCTCATTCTCCGTACAGTGTTACAGTGTGTGCTGTTAGTCTCACTCCCCAGTGCAGTGTTACAGTGTGTGCTGTTAGTCTAACTCCCAGTGCAGTGTTACAGTGTGTGCTGTTAGTCTCACTCCCCAGTGCAGCGTTACAGTGTGTGCTGTTAGTCTCACCGACCCAGTGCAGTGTTACAGTGTGTGCTGTTAGTCTCACTCCCCAGTGCAGTGTTACAGTGTGTGCTGTTTGTCTCACCGACCCAGTGCAGTGTTACAGTGTGTGCTGTTAGTCTCACTCCACAGTGCAGTGTTACAGTGTGTGTTGTTATTCTCATTCTCCGTACAGTGTTACAGTGTGTGCTGTTAGTCTCACCAACCCAGTGCAGTGTTACAGTGTGTGCTGTTAGTCTCACTCCCCAGTGCAGTGTTACAGTGTGTGCTGTTAGTCTAACTCCCCAGTGCAGTGTTACAGTGTGTGCTGTTAGTCTAACTCCCCAGTGCAGTGTTACAGTGTGTGCTGTTAGTCTCCCTCCCCAGTGCAGTGTTACAGTGTGTGCTGTTAGTCTAATTCCCCATTGCAGTGTTACAGTGTGTGCTGTTAGTCTCCCTCCCCAGTGCAGTGTTACAGTGTGTGCTGTTAGTCTCCCCCCAGTGCAGTGTTACAGTGTATGCTGTTAGTCTCACTCCCCAGTGCAGTGTTACAGTGTGTGCTGTTAGTCTCACTCCCCAGTGCAGTGTTACAGTGTGTGCTGTTAGTCTCACTCCCCAGTGCAGTGTTACAGTGTGTGCTGTTAGTCTAACTCCCCGGTGCAGTGTTACAGTGTATGCTGTTAGTCTAACTCCCCAGAGCAGTGTTACAGTGTGTGCTGTTAGTCTCACTACCCAGTGCAGTGTTACAGTGTGTGCTGTTAGTCTCACTCCCCAGTGCAGTGTTACAGTGTGTGCTGTTAGTCTCACTCCCCAGTGCAGTGTTACAGTGTGTGTTGTTAGTCTAACTCCCCAGTGCAGTGTTACAGTGTATGCTGTTAGTCTAACTCCCCAGTGCAGTGTTACAGTGTGTGCTGTTAGTCTCACTTCCCAGTGCAGTGTTACAGTGTGTGTTGTTTGTCTCACTCCCCAGTGCAGTGTTACAGTGTGTGCTGTTAGTCTCACTCCCCAGTGCAATGTTACAGTGTGTGTTGTTAGTCTAACTCCCCAGTGCAGTGTTACAGTGTATGCTGTTAGTCTAACTCCCCAGTGCAGTGTTACAGTGTGTGCTGTTAGTCTCACTTCCCAGTGCAGTGTTACAGTGTGTGTTGTTTGTCTCACTTCCCAGTGCAGTGTTACAGTGTGTGTTGTTAGTCTCACTCCCCAGTGCAGTGTTACAGTGTGTGCTGTTAGTCTCACTCCCAGTGCAGTGTTACAGTGTGTGTTCTTTGTCTCCCTCCCCAGTGCAGTGTTACAGTGTGTGTTGTTAGTCTCACCCCCCAGTGCAGTGTTACAGTGTGTGTTGTTAGTCTCCCTTCCCAGTGCAGTGTTACAGTGTTTGTTGTTAATCTCACTCCCCAGTGCAGTGTTACAGTGTGTGCTGTTAGTCTCACTCCCCAGTGCAGTGTTACAGTGTGTGCTGTTAGTCTCACTCCCCAGTGCAGTGTTACAGTGTGTGCTGTTAGTCTAACTCCCAGTGCAGTGTTACAGTGTGTGCTGTTAGTCTCACTCCCCAGTGCAGCGTTACAGTGTGTGCTGTTAGTCTCACCGACCCAGTGCAGTGTTACAGTGTGTGCTGTTAGTCTCACTCCCCAGTGCAGTGTTACAGTGTGTGCTGTTTGTCTCACCGACCCAGTGCAGTGTTACAGTGTGTGCTGTTAGTCTCACTCCACAGTGCAGTGTTACAGTGTGTGTTGTTATTCTCATTCTCCGTACAGTGTTACAGTGTGTGCTGTTAGTCTCACCAACCCAGTGCAGTGTTACAGTGTGTGCTGTTAGTCTCACTCCCCAGTGCAGTGTTACAGTGTGTGCTGTTAGTCTAACTCCCCAGTGCAGTGTTACAGTGTGTGCTGTTAGTCTAACTCCCCAGTGCAGTGTTACAGTGTGTGCTGTTAGTCTCCCTCCCCAGTGCAGTGTTACAGTGTGTGCTGTTAGTCTAATTCCCCATTGCAGTGTTACAGTGTGTGCTGTTAGTCTCCCTCCCCAGTGCAGTGTTACAGTGTGTGCTGTTAGTCTCCCCCCAGTGCAGTGTTACAGTGTATGCTGTTAGTCTCACTCCCCAGTGCAGTGTTACAGTGTGTGCTGTTAGTCTCACTCCCCAGTGCAGTGTTACAGTGTGTGCTGTTAGTCTCACTCCCCAGTGCAGTGTTACAGTGTGTGCTGTTTGTCTAACTCCCCGGTGCAGTGTTACAGTGTATGCTGTTAGTCTAACTCCCCAGAGCAGTGTTACAGTGTGTGCTGTTAGTCTCACTACCCAGTGCAGTGTTACAGTGTGTGCTGTTAGTCTCACTCCCCAGTGCAGTGTTACAGTGTGTGCTGTTAGTCTCACTCCCCAGTGCAGTGTTACAGTGTGTGTTGTTAGTCTAACTCCCCAGTGCAGTGTTACAGTGTATGCTGTTAGTCTAACTCCCCAGTGCAGTGTTACAGTGTGTGCTGTTAGTCTCACTTCCCAGTGCAGTGTTACAGTGTGTGTTGTTTGTCTCACTCCCCAGTGCAGTGTTACAGTGTGTGCTGTTAGTCTCACTCCCCAGTGCAATGTTACAGTGTGTGTTGTTAGTCTAACTCCCCAGTGCAGTGTTACAGTGTATGCTGTTAGTCTAACTCCCCAGTGCAGTGTTACAGTGTGTGCTGTTAGTCTCACTTCCCAGTGCAGTGTTACAGTGTGTGTTGTTTGTCTCACTTCCCAGTGCAGTGTTACAGTGTGTGTTGTTAGTCTCACTCCCCAGTGCAGTGTTACAGTGTGTGCTGTTAGTCTCACTCCCAGTGCAGTGTTACAGTGTGTGTTCTTTGTCTCCCTCCCCAGTGCAGTGTTACAGTGTGTGTTGTTAGTCTCACCCCCCAGTGCAGTGTTACAGTGTGTGTTGTTAGTCTCCCTTCCCAGTGCAGTGTTACAGTGTTTGTTGTTAATCTCACTCCCCAGTGCAGTGTTACAGTGTGTGCTGTTAGTCTCACTCCCAGTGCAGTGCTACAGTGTGTGTTGTTTGTCTCCCTCCCCAGTGCAGTATTACAGTGTGTGCTGTTAGTCTCACCGACCCAGTGCAGTGTTACAGTGTGTGCTGTTAGTCTCACCGACCCAGTGCAGTGTTACAGTTTGTACTGTTAGTCTCACTCCCCAGTGCAGTGTTACAGTGTGTGCTGTTAGTCTCCCCCCAGTGCAGTGTTACCGTGTATGCTGTTAGTCTCACTCCCCAGTGCAGTGTTACAGTGTGTGCTGTTAGTCTCACTCCCCAGTGCAGTGTTACAGTGTGTGCTGTTAGTCTCACTCCCCAGTGCAGTGTTACAGTGTGTGCTGTTAGTCTAACTCCCAGTGCAGTGTTACAGTGTGTGCTGTTAGTCTCACTCCCCAGTGCAGCGTTACAGTGTGTGCTGTTAGTCTCACCGACCCAGTGCAGTGTTACAGTGTGTGCTGTTAGTCTCACTCCCCAGTGCAGTGTTACAGTGTGTGCTGTTATTCTCATTCTCCGTACAGTGTTACAGTGTGTGCTGTTAGTCTCACTCCCCAGTGCAGTGTTACAGTGTGTGCTGTTAGTCTAACTCCCAGTGCAGTGTTACAGTGTGTGCTGTTAGTCTCACTCCCCAGTGCAGCGTTACAGTGTGTGCTGTTAGTCTCACCGACCCAGTGCAGTGTTACAGTGTGTGCTGTTAGTCTCACTCCCCAGTGCAGTGTTACAGTGTGTGCTGTTTGTCTCACCGACCCAGTGCAGTGTTACAGTGTGTGCTGTTAGTCTCACTCCACAGTGCAGTGTTACAGTGTGTGTTGTTATTCTCATTCTCCGTACAGTGTTACAGTGTGTGCTGTTAGTCTCACCAACCCAGTGCAGTGTTACAGTGTGTGCTGTTAGTCTCACTCCCCAGTGCAGTGTTACAGTGTGTGCTGTTAGTCTAACTCCCCAGTGCAGTGTTACAGTGTGTGCTGTTAGTCTAACTCCCCAGTGCAGTGTTACAGTGTGTGCTGTTAGTCTCCCTCCCCAGTGCAGTGTTACAGTGTGTGCTGTTAGTCTAATTCCCCATTGCAGTGTTACAGTGTGTGCTGTTAGTCTCCCTCCCCAGTGCAGTGTTACAGTGTGTGCTGTTAGTCTCCCCCCAGTGCAGTGTTACAGTGTATGCTGTTAGTCTCACTCCCCAGTGCAGTGTTACAGTGTGTGCTGTTAGTCTCACTCCCCAGTGCAGTGTTACAGTGTGTGCTGTTAGTCTCACTCCCCAGTGCAGTGTTACAGTGTGTGCTGTTAGTCTAACTCCCCGGTGCAGTGTTACAGTGTATGCTGTTAGTCTAACTCCCCAGAGCAGTGTTACAGTGTGTGCTGTTAGTCTCACTACCCAGTGCAGTGTTACAGTGTGTGCTGTTAGTCTCACTCCCCAGTGCAGTGTTACAGTGTGTGCTGTTAGTCTCACTCCCCAGTGCAGTGTTACAGTGTGTGTTGTTAGTCTAACTCCCCAGTGCAGTGTTACAGTGTATGCTGTTAGTCTAACTCCCCAGTGCAGTGTTACAGTGTGTGCTGTTAGTCTCACTTCCCAGTGCAGTGTTACAGTGTGTGTTGTTTGTCTCACTCCCCAGTGCAGTGTTACAGTGTGTGCTGTTAGTCTCACTCCCCAGTGCAATGTTACAGTGTGTGTTGTTAGTCTAACTCCCCAGTGCAGTGTTACAGTGTATGCTGTTAGTCTAACTCCCCAGTGCAGTGTTACAGTGTGTGCTGTTAGTCTCACTTCCCAGTGCAGTGTTACAGTGTGTGTTGTTTGTCTCACTTCCCAGTGCAGTGTTACAGTGTGTGTTGTTAGTCTCACTCCCCAGTGCAGTGTTACAGTGTGTGCTGTTAGTCTCACTCCCAGTGCAGTGTTACAGTGTGTGTTCTTTGTCTCCCTCCCCAGTGCAGTGTTACAGTGTGTGTTGTTAGTCTCACCCCCCAGTGCAGTGTTACAGTGTGTGTTGTTAGTCTCCCTTCCCAGTGCAGTGTTACAGTGTTTGTTGTTAATCTCACTCCCCAGTGCAGTGTTACAGTGTGTGCTGTTAGTCTCACTCCCAGTGCAGTGCTACAGTGTGTGTTGTTTGTCTCCCTCCCCAGTGCAGTATTACAGTGTGTGCTGTTAGTCTCACCGACCCAGTGCAGTGTTACAGTGTGTGCTGTTAGTCTCACCGACCCAGTGCAGTGTTACAGTTTGTACTGTTAGTCTCACTCCCCAGTGCAGTGTTACAGTGTGTGCTGTTAGTCTCCCCCCAGTGCAGTGTTACCGTGTATGCTGTTAGTCTCACTCCCCAGTGCAGTGTTACAGTGTGTGCTGTTAGTCTCACTCCCCAGTGCAGTGTTACAGTGTGTGCTGTTAGTCTCACTCCCCAGTGCAGTGTTACAGTGTGTGCTGTTAGTCTAACTCCCAGTGCAGTGTTACAGTGTGTGCTGTTAGTCTCACTCCCCAGTGCAGCGTTACAGTGTGTGCTGTTAGTCTCACCGACCCAGTGCAGTGTTACAGTGTGTGCTGTTAGTCTCACTCCCCAGTGCAGTGTTACAGTGTGTGCTGTTATTCTCATTCTCCGTACAGTGTTACAGTGTGTGCTGTTAGTCTCACTCCCCAGTGCAGTGTTACAGTGTGTGCTGTTAGTCTCACTCCACAGTGCAGTGTTACAGTGTGTGCTGTTATTCTCATTCTCCGTACAGTGTTACAGTGTGTGCTGTTAGTCTCACCAACCCAGTGCAGTGTTACAGTGTGTGCTGTTAGTCTCACTCCCCAGTGCAGTGTTACAGTGTGTGCTGTTATTCTCATTCTCCGTACAGTGTTACAGTGTGTGCTGTTAGTCTCACCAACCCAGTGCAGTGTTACAGTGTGTGCTGTTAGTCTCACTCCCCAGTGCAGTGTTACAGTGTGTGCTGTTAGTCTAACTCCCCAGTGCAGTGTTACAGTGTGTGCTGTTAGTCTAACTCCCCAGTGCAGTGTTACAGTGTGTGCTGTTAGTCTCCCTCCCCAGTGCAGTGTTACAGTGTGTGCTGTTAGTCTAATTCCCCATTGCAGTGTTACAGTGTGTGCTGTTAGTCTCCCTCCCCAGTGCAGTGTTACAGTGTGTGCTGTTAGTCTCCCCCCAGTGCAGTGTTACAGTGTATGCTGTTAGTCTCACTCCCCAGTGCAGTGTTACAGTGTGTGCTGTTAGTCTCACTCCCCAGTGCAGTGTTACAGTGTGTGCTGTTAGTCTCACTCCCCAGTGCAGTGTTACAGTGTGTGCTGTTAGTCTAACTCCCCGGTGCAGTGTTACAGTGTATGCTGTTAGTCTAACTCCCCAGAGCAGTGTTACAGTGTGTGCTGTTAGTCTCACTCCCCAGTGCAGTGTTACAGTGTGTGCTGTTAGTCTAACGCCCCAGTGCAGTGTTAGTGTGTGCATTTAGTCTCACTCCCCAGTGCAGTGTTACAGTGTGTGCTGTTAGTCTCACTACCCAGTGCAGTGTTACAGTGTGTGCTGTTAGTCTCCCTCCCCAGTGCAGTGTTAGTGTGTGCTTTTAGTCTCACTCCCCAGTGCAGTGTTACAGTGAGTGCAGTTATTCCCACCCCCCACAATGCCGTGTTACAGTGTGTGCTGTTAGTCGCACTCCCAGTGCAGTGTTACAGTGTGTGTTGTTTGTCTCCCTCCCCAGTGCAGTGTTACAGTGTGTGCTGTTAGTCTCACCGACCCAGTGCAGTGTTACAGTGTGTGCTGTTAGTCTCACCAACCCAGTGCAGTGTTACAGTGTGTGTTGTTAGTCTCCCTCCCCAGTGCAGTGTTTTTAGTGTGTGCTGTTTCTCTCAGTCCCCCGTACAGTGTTACAGTGTGTGCTGTTAGTCTCACCAACCCAGTGCAGTGTTACAGTGTGTGCTGTTAGTCTCACTCCCCAGTGCAGTGTTACAGTGTGTGCTGTTAGTCTCACTCCCAGTGCAGTGTTACAGTGTGTGCTGTTAGTCTCACTCCCCAGTGCAGTGTTACAGTGTGTGCTGTTAGTCTCACTCCCCAGTGCAGTGTTACAGTGTGTGTTGTTTGTCTCACTTCCCAGTGCAGTGTTACAGTGTGTGCTGTTAGTCTCACTCCCCAGTGCAGTGTTACAGTGTGTGCTGTTAGTCGCACTCCCAGTGCAGTGTTACAGTGTGTGTTGTTTGTCTCCCTCCCCAGTGCAGTGTTACAGTGTGTGCTGTTAGTCTCACCGACCCAGTGCAGTGTTACAGTGTGTGCTGTTAGTCTCACCAACCCAGTGCAGTGTTACAGTGTGTGCTGTTAGTCTCCCTCCCCAGTGCAGTGTTTTTAGTGTGTGCTGTTTCTCACACTCCCCCGTACAGTGTTACAGTGTGTGCTGTTAGTCTCACCAACCCAGTGCAGTGTTACAGTGTGTGCTGTTAGTCTCACTCCCAGTGCAGTGTTACAGTGTGTGCTGTTAGTCTCCCTCCCCAGTGCAGTGTTACAGTGTGTGCTGTTAGTCTCACTGACCCAGTGCAGTGTTACAGTGTGTGCTGTTAGTCTCACCAACCCAGTGCAGTGTTACAGTGTGTGCTGTTAGTCTCCCTCCCCAGTCCAGTGTTTTTAGTGTGTGCTGTTTCTCTCACTCCCTCGTACAGTGTTACAGTGTGTGCTGTTAGTCTCACCAACCCAGTGCAGTGTTACAGTGTGTGCTGTTAGTCTCACTCCCAGTGCAGTGTTACAGTGTGTGCTGTTAGTCTCACTCCCCAGTGCAGTGTTACAGTGTGTGCTGTTAGTCTCACTCCCCAGTGCAATGTTACAGTGTGTGTTGTTAGTCTAACTCCCCAGTGCAGTGTTACAGTGTATGCTGTTAGTCTAACTCCCCAGTGCAGTGTTACAGTGTGTGCTGTTAGTCTCACTTCCCAGTGCAGTGTTACAGTGTGTGTTGTTTGTCTCACTTCCCAGTGCAGTGTTACAGTGTGTGTTGTTAGTCTCACTCCCCAGTGCAGTGTTACAGTGTGTGCTTTTAGTCTCACTCCCAGTGCAGTGTTACAGTGTGTGTTCTTTGTCTCCCTCCCCAGTGCAGTGTTACAGTGTGTGTTGTTAGTCTCACCCCCCAGTGCAGTGTTACAGTGTGTGTTGTTAGTCTCACTTCCCAGTGCAGTGTTACAGTGTGTGTTGTTAATCTCACTCCCCAGTGCAGTGTTACAGTGTGTGCTGTTAGTCTCACTCCCAGTGCAGTGCTACAGTGTGTGTTGTTTGTCTCCCTCCCCAGTGCAGTATTACAGTGTGTGCTGTTAGTCTCACCGACCCAGTGCAGTGTTACAGTGTGTGCTGTTAGTCTCACCGACCCAGTGCAGTGTTACCGTTTGTGCTGTTAGTCTCACTCCCCAGTGCAGTGTTACAGTGTGTGCTGTTAGTCTCCCCCCAGTGCAGTGTTACAGTGTATGCTGTTAGTCTCACTCCCCAGTGCAGTGTTACAGTGTGTGCTGTTAGTCTCACTCGCCAGTGCAGTGTTACAGTGTGTGCTGTTAGTCTCACTCCCCAGTGCAGTGTTACAGTGTGTGCTGTTAGTCTAACTCCCAGTGCAGTGTTACAGTGTGTGCTGTTAGTCTCACTCCCCAGTGCAGCGTTACAGTGTGTGCTGTTAGTCTCACCGACCCAGTGCAGTGTTACAGTGTGTGCTGTTAGTCTCACTCCCCAGTGCAGTGTTACAGTGTGTGCTGTTAGTCTCACCGACCCAGTGCAGTGTTACAGTGTGTGCTGTTAGTCTCACTCCACAGTGCAGTGTTACAGTGTGTGCTGTTATTCTCATTCTCCGTACAGTGTTACAGTGTGTGCTGTTAGTCTCACCAACCCAGTGCAGTGTTACAGTGTGTGCTGTTAGTCTCACTCCCCAGTGCAGTGTTACAGTGTGTGCTGTTAGTCTAACTCCCCAGTGCAGTGTTACAGTGTGTGCTGTTAGTCTAACTCCCCAGTGCAGTGTTACAGTGTGTGCTGTTAGTCTCCCTCCCCAGTGCAGTGTTACAGTGTGTGCTGTTAGTCTAATTCCCCATTGCAGTGTTACAGTGTGTGCTGTTAGTCTCACTCCCCAGTGCAGTGTTACAGTGTGTGCTGTTAGTCTCCCCCCAGTGCAGTGTTACAGTGTATGCTGTTAGTCTCACTCCCCAGTGCAGTGTTACAGTGTGTGCTGTTAGTCTCACTCCCCAGTGCAGTGTTACAGTGTGTGCTGTTAGTCTCACTCCCCAGTGCAGTGTTACAGTGTGTGCTGTTAGTCTAACTCCCAGTGCAGTGTTACAGTGTGTGCTGTTAGTCTCACTCCCCAGTGCAGCTTTACAGTGTGTGCTGTTAGTCTCACCGACCCAGTGCAGTGTTACAGTGTGTGCTGTTAGTCTCACTCCCCAGTGCAGTGTTACAGTGTGTGCTGTTAGTCTCACCGACCCAGTGCAGTGTTACAGTGTGTGCTGTTAGTCTCCCTCCCCAGTGCAGTGTTACAGTGTGTGCTGTTAGTCTCCCCCCAGTGCAGTGTTACAGTGTATGCTGTTAGTCTCACTCCCCAGTGCAGTGTTACAGTGTGTGCTGTTAGTCTCACTCCCCAGTGCAGTGTTACAGTGTGTGCTGTTAGTCTCACTCCCCAGTGCAGTGTTACAGTGTGTGCTGTTAGTCTAACTCCCCAGTGCAGTGTTACAGTGTATGCTGTTAGTCTAACTCCCCAGAGCAGTGTTACAGTGTGTGCTGTTAGTCTCACTACCCAGTGCAGTGTTACAGTGTGTGCTGTTAGTCTAACGCCCCAGTGCAGTGTTAGTGTGTGCTTTTAGTCTCACTCCCCAGTGCAGTGTTACAGTGTGTGCTGTTAGTCTCACTACCCAGTGCAGTGTTACAGTGTGTGCTGTTAGTCTCCCTCCCCAGTGCAGTGTTAGTGTGTGCTTTTAGTCTCACTCCCCAGTGCAGTGTTACAGTGAGTGCAGTTATTCCCACCCCCCCCAGTGCCGTGTTACAGTGTGTGTTGTTAGTCTCACTTCCCAGTGCAGTGTTACAGTGTGTGCTGTTAGTCTCACTCCCCAGTGCAGTGTTACAGTGTGTGCTGTTAGTCGCACTCCCAGTGCAGTGTTACAGTGTGTGTTGTTTGTCTCCCTCCCCAGTGCAGTGTTACAGTGTGTGCTGTTAGTCTCACCGACCCAGTGCAGTGTTACAGTGTGTGCTGTTAGTCTCACCAACCCAGTGCAGTGTTACAGTGTGTGCTGTTAGTCTCCCTCCCCAGTGCAGTGTTTTTAGTGTGTGCTGTTTCTCTCACTCCCCCGTACAGTGTTACAGTGTGTGCTGTTAGTCTCACCAACCCAGTGCAGTGTTACAGTGTGTGCTGTTAGTCTCACTCCCCAGTACAGTGTTACAATGTGTGCTGTTAGTCTAACTCCCCAGTGCAGTGTTACAGTGTATGCTGTTACTCTAACTCCCCAGTGCAGTGTTACAGTGTGTGCTGTTAGTCTCACTACCCAGTGCAGTGTTACAGTGTGTGCTGTTAGTCTAACGCCCCAGTGCAGTGTTAGTGTGTGCTTTTAGTCTCACTCCCCAGTGCAGTGTTACAGTGAGTGCTGTTATTCTCACCCCCCCAGTGCAGTGTTACAGTGTGTGTTGTTAGTCTCACTCCCCAGTGCAGTGTTACAGTGTGTGTTGTTAGTCTCACTTCCCAGTGCAGTGTTACAGTGTGTGTTGTTAGTCTCACTCCCCAGTGCAGTGTTACAGTGTGTGCTGTTAGTCTCACTCCCAGTGCAGTGTTACAGTGTGTGTTGTTTGTCTCCCTCAACAGTGCAGTGTTACAGTGTGTGCTGTTAGTCTCACCGACCCAGTGCAGTGTTACAGTGTGTGCTGTTAGTCTCACTCCCCAGTGCAGTGTTACAGTGCGTGCTGTTAGTCTCCCCCCAGTGCAGTGTTACAGTGTATGCTGTTAGTCTCACTCCCCAGTGCAGTGTTACAGTGTGTGCTGTTAGTCTCACTCCCCAGTGCAGTGTTACAGTGTGTGCTGTTAGTCTCACTCCCTAGTGCAGTGTTACAGTGTGTGCTGTTAGTCTAACTCCCAGTGCAGTGTTACAGTGTGTGCTGTTAGTCTCACTCCCCAGTGCAGCGTTACAGTGTGTGCTGTTAGTCTCACCGACCCAGTGCAGTGTTACAGTGTGTGCTGTTAGTCTCACTCCCCAGTGCAGTGTTACAGTGTATGCTGTTAGTCTCACTCCCCAGTGCAGTGTTACAGTGTGTGCTGTTAGTCTCACTCCCCAGTGCAGTGTTACAGTGTGTGCTGTTAGTCTCACTCCCCAGTGCAGTGTTACAGTGTGTGCTGTTAGTCTCACTCCCCAGTGCAATGTTACAGTGTGTGTTGTTAGTCTAACTCCCCAGTGCAGTGTTACAGTGTATGCTGTTAGTCTAACTCCCCAGTGCAGTGTTACAGTGTGTGCTGTTAGTCTCACTTCCCAGTGCAGTGTTACAGTGTGTGTTGTTTGTCTCACTTCCCAGTGCAGTGTTACAGTGTGTGTTGTTAGTCTCACTCCCCAGTGCAGTGTTACAGTGTGTGCTGTTAGTCTCACTCCCAGTGCAGTGTTACAGTGTGTGTTCTTTGTCTCCCTCCCCAGTGCAGTGTTACAGTGTGTGTTGTTAGTCTCACCCCCCAGTGCAGTGTTACAGTGTGTGTTGTTAGTCTCCCTTCCCAGTGCAGTGTTACAGTGTTTGTTGTTAATCTCACTCCCCAGTGCAGTGTTACAGTGTGTGCTGTTAGTCTCACTCCCAGTGCAGTGCTACAGTGTGTGTTGTTTGTCTCCCTCCCCAGTGCAGTATTACAGTGTGTGCTGTTAGTCTCACCGACCCAGTGCAGTGTTACAGTGTGTGCTGTTAGTCTCACCGACCCAGTGCAGTGTTACAGTTTGTACTGTTAGTCTCACTCCCCAGTGCAGTGTTACAGTGTGTGCTGTTAGTCTCCCCCCAGTGCAGTGTTACAGTGTATGCTGTTAGTCTCACTCCCCAGTGCAGTGTTACAGTGTGTGCTGTTAGTCTCACTCCCCAGTGCAGTGTTACAGTGTGTGCTGTTAGTCTCACTCCCCAGTGCAGTGTTACAGTGTGTGCTGTTAGTCTAACTCCCAGTGCAGTGTTACAGTGTGTGCTGTTAGTCTCACTCCCCAGTGCAGCGTTACAGTGTGTGCTGTTAGTCTCACCGACCCAGTGCAGTGTTACAGTGTGTGCTGTTAGTCTCACTCCCCAGTGCAGTGTTACAGTGTGTGCTGTTAGTCTCACTCCACAGTGCAGTGTTACAGTGTGTGCTGTTATTCTCATTCTCCGTACAGTGTTACAGTGTGTGCTGTTAGTCTCACCAACCCAGTGCAGTGTTACAGTGTGTGCTGTTAGTCTCACTCCCCAGTGCAGTGTTACAGTGTGTGCTGTTAGTCTAACTCCCCAGTGCAGTGTTACAGTGTGTGCTGTTAGTCTAACTCCCCAGTGCAGTGTTACAGTGTGTGCTGTTAGTCTCCCTCCCCAGTGCAGTGTTACAGTGTGTGCTGTTAGTCTAATTCCCCATTGCAGTGTTACAGTGTGTGCTGTTAGTCTCCCTCCCCAGTGCAGTGTTACAGTGTGTGCTGTTAGTCTCCCCCCAGTGCAGTGTTACAGTGTATGCTGTTAGTCTCACTCCCCAGTGCAGTGTTACAGTGTGTGCTGTTAGTCTCACTCCCCAGTGCAGTGTTACAGTGTGTGCTGTTAGTCTCACTCCCCAGTGCAGTGTTACAGTGTGTGCTGTTAGTCTAACTCCCCGGTGCAGTGTTACAGTGTATGCTGTTAGTCTAACTCCCCAGAGCAGTGTTACAGTGTGTGCTGTTAGTCTCACTCCCCAGTGCAGTGTTACAGTGTGTGCTGTTAGTCTAACGCCCCAGTGCAGTGTTAGTGTGTGCATTTAGTCTCACTCCCCAGTGCAGTGTTACAGTGTGTGCTGTTAGTCTCACTACCCAGTGCAGTGTTACAGTGTGTGCTGTTAGTCTCCCTCCCCAGTGCAGTGTTAGTGTGTGCTTTTAGTCTCACTCCCCAGTGCAGTGTTACAGTGAGTGCAGTTATTCCCACCCCCCACAGTGCCGTGTTACAGTGTGTGCTGTTAGTCGCACTCCCAGTGCAGTGTTACAGTGTGTGTTGTTTGTCTCCCTCCCCAGTGCAGTGTTACAGTGTGTGCTGTTAGTCTCACCGACCCAGTGCAGTGTTACAGTGTGTGCTGTTAGTCTCACCAACCCAGTGCAGTGTTACAGTGTGTGTTGTTAGTCTCCCTCCCCAGTGCAGTGTTTTTAGTGTGTGCTGTTTCTCTCACTCCCCCGTACAGTGTTACAGTGTGTGCTGTTAGTCTCACCAACCCAGTGCAGTGTTACAGTGTGTGCTGTTAGTCTCACTCCTCAGTGCAGTGTTACAGTGTGTGCTGTTAGTCTCACTCCCAGTGCAGTGTTACAGTGTGTGCTGTTAGTCTCACTCCCCAGTGCAGTGTTACAGTGTGTGCTGTTAGTCTCACTCCCCAGTGCAGTGTTACAGTGTGTGTTGTTAGTCTCACTTCCCAGTGCAGTGTTACAGTGTGTGCTGTTAGTCTCACTCCCCAGTGCAGTGTTACAGTGTGTGCTGTTAGTCGCACTCCCAGTGCAGTGTTACAGTGTGTGTTGTTTGTCTCCCTCCCCAGTGCAGTGTTACAGTGTGTGCTGTTAGTCTCACCGACCCAGTGCAGTGTTACAGTGTGTGCTGTTAGTCTCACCAACCCAGTGCAGTGTTACAGTGTGTGCTGTTAGTCTCCCTCCCCAGTGCAGTGTTTTTAGTGTGTGCTGTTTCTCTCACTCCCCCGTACAGTGTTACAGTGTGTGCTGTTAGTCTCACCAACCCAGTGCAGTGTTACAGTGTGTGCTGTTAGTCTCACTCCCAGTGCAGTGTTACAGTGTGTGCTGTTAGTCTCCCTCCCCAGTGCAGTGTTACAGTGTGTGCTGTTAGTCTCACCGACCCAGTGCAGTGTTACAGTGTGTGCTGTTAGTCTCACCAACCCAGTGCAGTGTTACAGTGTGTGCTGTTAGTCTCCCTCCCCAGTCCAGTGTTTTTAGTGTGTGCTGTTTCTCTCACTCCCTCGTACAGTGTTACAGTGTGTGCTGTTAGTCTCACCAACCCAGTGCAGTGTTACAGTGTGTGCTGTTAGTCTCACTCCCAGTGCAGTGTTACAGTGTGTGCTGTTAGTCTCACTCCCCAGTGCAGTGTTACAGTGTGTGCTGTTAGTCTCACTCCCCAGTGCAATGTTACAGTGTGTGTTGTTAGTCTAACTCCCCAGTGCAGTGTTACAGTGTATGCTGTTAGTCTAACTCCCCAGTGCAGTGTTACAGTGTGTGCTGTTAGTCTCACTTCCCAGTGCAGTGTTACAGTGTGTTGTTTGTCTCACTTCCCAGTGCAGTGTTACAGTGTGTGTTGTTAGTCTCACTCCCCAGTGCAGTGTTACAGTGTGTGCTTTTAGTCTCACTCCCAGTGCAGTGTTACAGTGTGTGTTCTTTGTCTCCCTCCCCAGTGCAGTGTTACAGTGTGTGTTGTTAGTCTCACTTCCCAGTGCAGTGTTACAGTGTGTGTTGTTAATCTCACTCCCCAGTGCAGTGTTACAGTGTGTGTTGTTAGTCTCACTTCCCAGTGCAGTGTTACAGTGTGTGTTGTTAATCTCACTCCCCAGTGCAGTGTTACAGTGTGTGCTGTTAGTCTCACTCCCAGTGCAGTGCTACAGTGTGTGTTGTTTGTCTCCCTCCCCAGTGCAGTATTACAGTGTGTGCTGTTAGTCTCACCGACCCAGTGCAGTGTTACAGTGTGTGCTGTTAGTCTCACCGACCCAGTGCAGTGTTACCGTTTGTGCTGTTAGTCTCACTCCCCAGTGCAGTGTTACAGTGTGTGCTGTTAGTCTCCCCCCAGTGCAGTGTTACAGTGTATGCTGTTAGTCTCACTCCCCAGTGCAGTGTTACAGTGTGTGCTGTTAGTCTCACTCCCCAGTGCAGTGTTACAGTGTGTGCTGTTAGTCTCACTCCCCAGTGCAGTGTTACAGTGTGTGCTGTTAGTCTAACTCCCAGTGCAGTGTTACAGTGTGTGCTGTTAGTCTCACTCCCCAGTGCAGCGTTACAGTGTGTGCTGTTAGTCTCACCGACCCAGTGCAGTGTTACAGTGTGTGCTGTTAGTCTCACTCCCCAGTGCAGTGTTACAGTGTGTGCTGTTAGTCTCACTCCCCAGTGCAGTGTTACAGTGTGTGCTGTTAGTCTAACTCCCAGTGCAGTGTTACAGTGTGTGCTGTTAGTCTCACTCCCCAGTGCAGCGTTACAGTGTGTGCTGTTAGTCTCACCGACCCAGTGCAGTGTTACAGTGTGTGCTGTTAGTCTCACTCCCCAGTGCAGTGTTACAGTGTGTGCTGTTTGTCTCACCGACCCAGTGCAGTGTTACAGTGTGTGCTGTTAGTCTCACTCCACAGTGCAGTGTTACAGTGTGTGTTGTTATTCTCATTCTCCGTACAGTGTTACAGTGTGTGCTGTTAGTCTCACCAACCCAGTGCAGTGTTACAGTGTGTGCTGTTAGTCTCACTCCCCAGTGCAGTGTTACAGTGTGTGCTGTTAGTCTAACTCCCCAGTGCAGTGTTACAGTGTGTGCTGTTAGTCTAACTCCCCAGTGCAGTGTTACAGTGTGTGCTGTTAGTCTCCCTCCCCAGTGCAGTGTTACAGTGTGTGCTGTTAGTCTAATTCCCCATTGCAGTGTTACAGTGTGTGCTGTTAGTCTCCCTCCCCAGTGCAGTGTTACAGTGTGTGCTGTTAGTCTCCCCCCAGTGCAGTGTTACAGTGTATGCTGTTAGTCTCACTCCCCAGTGCAGTGTTACAGTGTGTGCTGTTAGTCTCACTCCCCAGTGCAGTGTTACAGTGTGTGCTGTTAGTCTCACTCCCCAGTGCAGTGTTACAGTGTGTGCTGTTAGTCTAACTCCCCGGTGCAGTGTTACAGTGTATGCTGTTAGTCTAACTCCCCAGAGCAGTGTTACAGTGTGTGCTGTTAGTCTCACTACCCAGTGCAGTGTTACAGTGTGTGCTGTTAGTCTCACTCCCCAGTGCAGTGTTACAGTGTGTGCTGTTAGTCTCACTCCCCAGTGCAGTGTTACAGTGTGTGTTGTTAGTCTAACTCCCCAGTGCAGTGTTACAGTGTATGCTGTTAGTCTAACTCCCCAGTGCAGTGTTACAGTGTGTGCTGTTAGTCTCACTTCCCAGTGCAGTGTTACAGTGTGTGTTGTTTGTCTCACTCCCCAGTGCAGTGTTACAGTGTGTGCTGTTAGTCTCACTCCCCAGTGCAATGTTACAGTGTGTGTTGTTAGTCTAACTCCCCAGTGCAGTGTTACAGTGTATGCTGTTAGTCTAACTCCCCAGTGCAGTGTTACAGTGTGTGCTGTTAGTCTCACTTCCCAGTGCAGTGTTACAGTGTGTGTTGTTTGTCTCACTTCCCAGTGCAGTGTTACAGTGTGTGTTGTTAGTCTCACTCCCCAGTGCAGTGTTACAGTGTGTGCTGTTAGTCTCACTCCCAGTGCAGTGTTACAGTGTGTGTTCTTTGTCTCCCTCCCCAGTGCAGTGTTACAGTGTGTGTTGTTAGTCTCACCCCCCAGTGCAGTGTTACAGTGTGTGTTGTTAGTCTCCCTTCCCAGTGCAGTGTTACAGTGTTTGTTGTTAATCTCACTCCCCAGTGCAGTGTTACAGTGTGTGCTGTTAGTCTCACTCCCAGTGCAGTGCTACAGTGTGTGTTGTTTGTCTCCCTCCCCAGTGCAGTATTACAGTGTGTGCTGTTAGTCTCACCGACCCAGTGCAGTGTTACAGTGTGTGCTGTTAGTCTCACCGACCCAGTGCAGTGTTACAGTTTGTACTGTTAGTCTCACTCCCCAGTGCAGTGTTACAGTGTGTGCTGTTAGTCTCCCCCCAGTGCAGTGTTACCGTGTATGCTGTTAGTCTCACTCCCCAGTGCAGTGTTACAGTGTGTGCTGTTAGTCTCACTCCCCAGTGCAGTGTTACAGTGTGTGCTGTTAGTCTCACTCCCCAGTGCAGTGTTACAGTGTGTGCTGTTAGTCTAACTCCCAGTGCAGTGTTACAGTGTGTGCTGTTAGTCTCACTCCCCAGTGCAGCGTTACAGTGTGTGCTGTTAGTCTCACCGACCCAGTGCAGTGTTACAGTGTGTGCTGTTAGTCTCACTCCCCAGTGCAGTGTTACAGTGTGTGCTGTTATTCTCATTCTCCGTACAGTGTTACAGTGTGTGCTGTTAGTCTCACTCCCCAGTGCAGTGTTACAGTGTGTGCTGTTAGTCTAACTCCCAGTGCAGTGTTACAGTGTGTGCTGTTAGTCTCACTCCCCAGTGCAGCGTTACAGTGTGTGCTGTTAGTCTCACCGACCCAGTGCAGTGTTACAGTGTGTGCTGTTAGTCTCACTCCCCAGTGCAGTGTTACAGTGTGTGCTGTTTGTCTCACCGACCCAGTGCAGTGTTACAGTGTGTGCTGTTAGTCTCACTCCACAGTGCAGTGTTACAGTGTGTGTTGTTATTCTCATTCTCCGTACAGTGTTACAGTGTGTGCTGTTAGTCTCACCAACCCAGTGCAGTGTTACAGTGTGTGCTGTTAGTCTCACTCCCCAGTGCAGTGTTACAGTGTGTGCTGTTAGTCTAACTCCCCAGTGCAGTGTTACAGTGTGTGCTGTTAGTCTAACTCCCCAGTGCAGTGTTACAGTGTGTGCTGTTAGTCTCCCTCCCCAGTGCAGTGTTACAGTGTGTGCTGTTAGTCTAATTCCCCATTGCAGTGTTACAGTGTGTGCTGTTAGTCTCCCTCCCCAGTGCAGTGTTACAGTGTGTGCTGTTAGTCTCCCCCCAGTGCAGTGTTACAGTGTATGCTGTTAGTCTCACTCCCCAGTGCAGTGTTACAGTGTGTGCTGTTAGTCTCACTCCCCAGTGCAGTGTTACAGTGTGTGCTGTTAGTCTCACTCCCCAGTGCAGTGTTACAGTGTGTGCTGTTAGTCTAACTCCCCGGTGCAGTGTTACAGTGTATGCTGTTAGTCTAACTCCCCAGAGCAGTGTTACAGTGTGTGCTGTTAGTCTCACTACCCAGTGCAGTGTTACAGTGTGTGCTGTTAGTCTCACTCCCCAGTGCAGTGTTACAGTGTGTGCTGTTAGTCTCACTCCCCAGTGCAGTGTTACAGTGTGTGTTGTTAGTCTAACTCCCCAGTGCAGTGTTACAGTGTATGCTGTTAGTCTAACTCCCCAGTGCAGTGTTACAGTGTGTGCTGTTAGTCTCACTTCCCAGTGCAGTGTTACAGTGTGTGTTGTTTGTCTCACTCCCCAGTGCAGTGTTACAGTGTGTGCTGTTAGTCTCACTCCCCAGTGCAATGTTACAGTGTGTGTTGTTAGTCTAACTCCCCAGTGCAGTGTTACAGTGTATGCTGTTAGTCTAACTCCCCAGTGCAGTGTTACAGTGTGTGCTGTTAGTCTCACTTCCCAGTGCAGTGTTACAGTGTGTGTTGTTTGTCTCACTTCCCAGTGCAGTGTTACAGTGTGTGTTGTTAGTCTCACTCCCCAGTGCAGTGTTACAGTGTGTGCTGTTAGTCTCACTCCCAGTGCAGTGTTACAGTGTGTGTTCTTTGTCTCCCTCCCCAGTGCAGTGTTACAGTGTGTGTTGTTAGTCTCACCCCCCAGTGCAGTGTTACAGTGTGTGTTGTTAGTCTCCCTTCCCAGTGCAGTGTTACAGTGTTTGTTGTTAATCTCACTCCCCAGTGCAGTGTTACAGTGTGTGCTGTTAGTCTCACTCCCCAGTGCAGTGTTACAGTGTGTGCTGTTAGTCTCACTCCCCAGTGCAGTGTTACAGTGTGTGCTGTTAGTCTAACTCCCAGTGCAGTGTTACAGTGTGTGCTGTTAGTCTCACTCCCCAGTGCAGCGTTACAGTGTGTGCTGTTAGTCTCACCGACCCAGTGCAGTGTTACAGTGTGTGCTGTTAGTCTCACTCCCCAGTGCAGTGTTACAGTGTGTGCTGTTTGTCTCACCGACCCAGTGCAGTGTTACAGTGTGTGCTGTTAGTCTCACTCCACAGTGCAGTGTTACAGTGTGTGTTGTTATTCTCATTCTCCGTACAGTGTTACAGTGTGTGCTGTTAGTCTCACCAACCCAGTGCAGTGTTACAGTGTGTGCTGTTAGTCTCACTCCCCAGTGCAGTGTTACAGTGTGTGCTGTTAGTCTAACTCCCCAGTGCAGTGTTACAGTGTGTGCTGTTAGTCTAACTCCCCAGTGCAGTGTTACAGTGTGTGCTGTTAGTCTCCCTCCCCAGTGCAGTGTTACAGTGTGTGCTGTTAGTCTAATTCCCCATTGCAGTGTTACAGTGTGTGCTGTTAGTCTCCCTCCCCAGTGCAGTGTTACAGTGTGTGCTGTTAGTCTCCCCCCAGTGCAGTGTTACAGTGTATGCTGTTAGTCTCACTCCCCAGTGCAGTGTTACAGTGTGTGCTGTTAGTCTCACTCCCCAGTGCAGTGTTACAGTGTGTGCTGTTAGTCTCACTCCCCAGTGCAGTGTTACAGTGTGTGCTGTTAGTCTAACTCCCCGGTGCAGTGTTACAGTGTATGCTGTTAGTCTAACTCCCCAGAGCAGTGTTACAGTGTGTGCTGTTAGTCTCACTACCCAGTGCAGTGTTACAGTGTGTGCTGTTAGTCTCACTCCCCAGTGCAGTGTTACAGTGTGTGCTGTTAGTCTCACTCCCCAGTGCAGTGTTACAGTGTGTGTTGTTAGTCTAACTCCCCAGTGCAGTGTTACAGTGTATGCTGTTAGTCTAACTCCCCAGTGCAGTGTTACAGTGTGTGCTGTTAGTCTCACTTCCCAGTGCAGTGTTACAGTGTGTGTTGTTTGTCTCACTCCCCAGTGCAGTGTTACAGTGTGTGCTGTTAGTCTCACTCCCCAGTGCAATGTTACAGTGTGTGTTGTTAGTCTAACTCCCCAGTGCAGTGTTACAGTGTATGCTGTTAGTCTAACTCCCCAGTGCAGTGTTACAGTGTGTGCTGTTAGTCTCACTTCCCAGTGCAGTGTTACAGTGTGTGTTGTTTGTCTCACTTCCCAGTGCAGTGTTACAGTGTGTGTTGTTAGTCTCACTCCCCAGTGCAGTGTTACAGTGTGTGCTGTTAGTCTCACTCCCAGTGCAGTGTTACAGTGTGTGTTCTTTGTCTCCCTCCCCAGTGCAGTGTTACAGTGTGTGTTGTTAGTCTCACCCCCCAGTGCAGTGTTACAGTGTGTGTTGTTAGTCTCCCTTCCCAGTGCAGTGTTACAGTGTTTGTTGTTAATCTCACTCCCCAGTGCAGTGTTACAGTGTGTGCTGTTAGTCTCACTCCCAGTGCAGTGCTACAGTGTGTGTTGTTTGTCTCCCTCCCCAGTGCAGTATTACAGTGTGTGCTGTTAGTCTCACCGACCCAGTGCAGTGTTACAGTGTGTGCTGTTAGTCTCACCGACCCAGTGCAGTGTTACAGTTTGTACTGTTAGTCTCACTCCCCAGTGCAGTGTTACAGTGTGTGCTGTTAGTCTCCCCCCAGTGCAGTGTTACCGTGTATGCTGTTAGTCTCACTCCCCAGTGCAGTGTTACAGTGTGTGCTGTTAGTCTCACTCCCCAGTGCAGTGTTACAGTGTGTGCTGTTAGTCTCACTCCCCAGTGCAGTGTTACAGTGTGTGCTGTTAGTCTAACTCCCAGTGCAGTGTTACAGTGTGTGCTGTTAGTCTCACTCCCCAGTGCAGCGTTACAGTGTGTGCTGTTAGTCTCACCGACCCAGTGCAGTGTTACAGTGTGTGCTGTTAGTCTCACTCCCCAGTGCAGTGTTACAGTGTGTGCTGTTATTCTCATTCTCCGTACAGTGTTACAGTGTGTGCTGTTAGTCTCACTCCCCAGTGCAGTGTTACAGTGTGTGCTGTTAGTCTAACTCCCAGTGCAGTGTTACAGTGTGTGCTGTTAGTCTCACTCCCCAGTGCAGCGTTACAGTGTGTGCTGTTAGTCTCACCGACCCAGTGCAGTGTTACAGTGTGTGCTGTTAGTCTCACTCCCCAGTGCAGTGTTACAGTGTGTGCTGTTTGTCTCACCGACCCAGTGCAGTGTTACAGTGTGTGCTGTTAGTCTCACTCCACAGTGCAGTGTTACAGTGTGTGTTGTTATTCTCATTCTCCGTACAGTGTTACAGTGTGTGCTGTTAGTCTCACCAACCCAGTGCAGTGTTACAGTGTGTGCTGTTAGTCTCACTCCCCAGTGCAGTGTTACAGTGTGTGCTGTTAGTCTAACTCCCCAGTGCAGTGTTACAGTGTGTGCTGTTAGTCTAACTCCCCAGTGCAGTGTTACAGTGTGTGCTGTTAGTCTCCCTCCCCAGTGCAGTGTTACAGTGTGTGCTGTTAGTCTAATTCCCCATTGCAGTGTTACAGTGTGTGCTGTTAGTCTCCCTCCCCAGTGCAGTGTTACAGTGTGTGCTGTTAGTCTCCCCCCAGTGCAGTGTTACAGTGTATGCTGTTAGTCTCACTCCCCAGTGCAGTGTTACAGTGTGTGCTGTTAGTCTCACTCCCCAGTGCAGTGTTACAGTGTGTGCTGTTAGTCTCACTCCCCAGTGCAGTGTTACAGTGTGTGCTGTTAGTCTAACTCCCCGGTGCAGTGTTACAGTGTATGCTGTTAGTCTAACTCCCCAGAGCAGTGTTACAGTGTGTGCTGTTAGTCTCACTACCCAGTGCAGTGTTACAGTGTGTGCTGTTAGTCTCACTCCCCAGTGCAGTGTTACAGTGTGTGCTGTTAGTCTCACTCCCCAGTGCAGTGTTACAGTGTGTGTTGTTAGTCTAACTCCCCAGTGCAGTGTTACAGTGTATGCTGTTAGTCTAACTCCCCAGTGCAGTGTTACAGTGTGTGCTGTTAGTCTCACTTCCCAGTGCAGTGTTACAGTGTGTGTTGTTTGTCTCACTCCCCAGTGCAGTGTTACAGTGTGTGCTGTTAGTCTCACTCCCCAGTGCAATGTTACAGTGTGTGTTGTTAGTCTAACTCCCCAGTGCAGTGTTACAGTGTATGCTGTTAGTCTAACTCCCCAGTGCAGTGTTACAGTGTGTGCTGTTAGTCTCACTTCCCAGTGCAGTGTTACAGTGTGTGTTGTTTGTCTCACTTCCCAGTGCAGTGTTACAGTGTGTGTTGTTAGTCTCACTCCCCAGTGCAGTGTTACAGTGTGTGCTGTTAGTCTCACTCCCAGTGCAGTGTTACAGTGTGTGTTCTTTGTCTCCCTCCCCAGTGCAGTGTTACAGTGTGTGTTGTTAGTCTCACCCCCCAGTGCAGTGTTACAGTGTGTGTTGTTAGTCTCCCTTCCCAGTGCAGTGTTACAGTGTTTGTTGTTAATCTCACTCCCCAGTGCAGTGTTACAGTGTGTGCTGTTAGTCTCACTCCCAGTGCAGTGCTACAGTGTGTGTTGTTTGTCTCCCTCCCCAGTGCAGTATTACAGTGTGTGCTGTTAGTCTCACCGACCCAGTGCAGTGTTACAGTGTGTGCTGTTAGTCTCACCGACCCAGTGCAGTGTTACAGTTTGTACTGTTAGTCTCACTCCCCAGTGCAGTGTTACAGTGTGTGCTGTTAGTCTCCCCCCAGTGCAGTGTTACCGTGTATGCTGTTAGTCTCACTCCCCAGTGCAGTGTTACAGTGTGTGCTGTTAGTCTCACTCCCCAGTGCAGTGTTACAGTGTGTGCTGTTAGTCTCACTCCCCAGTGCAGTGTTACAGTGTGTGCTGTTAGTCTAACTCCCAGTGCAGTGTTACAGTGTGTGCTGTTAGTCTCACTCCCCAGTGCAGCGTTACAGTGTGTGCTGTTAGTCTCACCGACCCAGTGCAGTGTTACAGTGTGTGCTGTTAGTCTCACTCCCCAGTGCAGTGTTACAGTGTGTGCTGTTATTCTCATTCTCCGTACAGTGTTACAGTGTGTGCTGTTAGTCTCACTCCCCAGTGCAGTGTTACAGTGTGTGCTGTTAGTCTCACTCCACAGTGCAGTGTTACAGTGTGTGCTGTTATTCTCATTCTCCGTACAGTGTTACAGTGTGTGCTGTTAGTCTCACCAACCCAGTGCAGTGTTACAGTGTGTGCTGTTAGTCTCACTCCCCAGTGCAGTGTTACAGTGTGTGCTGTTATTCTCATTCTCCGTACAGTGTTACAGTGTGTGCTGTTAGTCTCACCAACCCAGTGCAGTGTTACAGTGTGTGCTGTTAGTCTCACTCCCCAGTGCAGTGTTACAGTGTGTGCTGTTAGTCTAACTCCCCAGTGCAGTGTTACAGTGTGTGCTGTTAGTCTAACTCCCCAGTGCAGTGTTACAGTGTGTGCTGTTAGTCTCCCTCCCCAGTGCAGTGTTACAGTGTGTGCTGTTAGTCTAATTCCCCATTGCAGTGTTACAGTGTGTGCTGTTAGTCTCCCTCCCCAGTGCAGTGTTACAGTGTGTGCTGTTAGTCTCCCCCCAGTGCAGTGTTACAGTGTATGCTGTTAGTCTCACTCCCCAGTGCAGTGTTACAGTGTGTGCTGTTAGTCTCACTCCCCAGTGCAGTGTTACAGTGTGTGCTGTTAGTCTCACTCCCCAGTGCAGTGTTACAGTGTGTGCTGTTAGTCTAACTCCCCGGTGCAGTGTTACAGTGTATGCTGTTAGTCTAACTCCCCAGAGCAGTGTTACAGTGTGTGCTGTTAGTCTCACTCCCCAGTGCAGTGTTACAGTGTGTGCTGTTAGTCTAACGCCCCAGTGCAGTGTTAGTGTGTGCATTTAGTCTCACTCCCCAGTGCAGTGTTACAGTGTGTGCTGTTAGTCTCACTACCCAGTGCAGTGTTACAGTGTGTGCTGTTAGTCTCCCTCCCCAGTGCAGTGTTAGTGTGTGCTTTTAGTCTCACTCCCCAGTGCAGTGTTACAGTGAGTGCAGTTATTCCCACCCCCCACAGTGCCGTGTTACAGTGTGTGCTGTTAGTCGCACTCCCAGTGCAGTGTTACAGTGTGTGTTGTTTGTCTCCCTCCCCAGTGCAGTGTTACAGTGTGTGCTGTTAGTCTCACCGACCCAGTGCAGTGTTACAGTGTGTGCTGTTAGTCTCACCAACCCAGTGCAGTGTTACAGTGTGTGTTGTTAGTCTCCCTCCCCAGTGCAGTGTTTTTAGTGTGTGCTGTTTCTCTCAGTCCCCCGTACAGTGTTACAGTGTGTGCTGTTAGTCTCACCAACCCAGTGCAGTGTTACAGTGTGTGCTGTTAGTCTCACTCCCCAGTGCAGTGTTACAGTGTGTGCTGTTAGTCTCACTCCCAGTGCAGTGTTACAGTGTGTGCTGTTAGTCTCACTCCCCAGTGCAGTGTTACAGTGTGTGCTGTTAGTCTCACTCCCCAGTGCAGTGTTACAGTGTGTGTTGTTTGTCTCACTTCCCAGTGCAGTGTTACAGTGTGTGCTGTTAGTCTCACTCCCCAGTGCAGTGTTACAGTGTGTGCTGTTAGTCGCACTCCCAGTGCAGTGTTACAGTGTGTGTTGTTTGTCTCCCTCCCCAGTGCAGTGTTACAGTGTGTGCTGTTAGTCTCACCGACCCAGTGCAGTGTTACAGTGTGTGCTGTTAGTCTCACCAACCCAGTGCAGTGTTACAGTGTGTGCTGTTAGTCTCCCTCCCCAGTGCAGTGTTTTTAGTGTGTGCTGTTTCTCACACTCCCCCGTACAGTGTTACAGTGTGTGCTGTTAGTCTCACCAACCCAGTGCAGTGTTACAGTGTGTGCTGTTAGTCTCACTCCCAGTGCAGTGTTACAGTGTGTGCTGTTAGTCTCCCTCCCCAGTGCAGTGTTACAGTGTGTGCTGTTAGTCTCACTGACCCAGTGCAGTGTTACAGTGTGTGCTGTTAGTCTCACCAACCCAGTGCAGTGTTACAGTGTGTGCTGTTAGTCTCCCTCCCCAGTCCAGTGTTTTTAGTGTGTGCTGTTTCTCTCACTCCCTCGTACAGTGTTACAGTGTGTGCTGTTAGTCTCACCAACCCAGTGCAGTGTTACAGTGTGTGCTGTTAGTCTCACTCCCAGTGCAGTGTTACAGTGTGTGCTGTTAGTCTCACTCCCCAGTGCAGTGTTACAGTGTGTGCTGTTAGTCTCACTCCCCAGTGCAATGTTACAGTGTGTGTTGTTAGTCTAACGCCCCAGTGCAGTGTTACAGTGTATGCTGTTAGTCTAACTCCCCAGTGCAGTGTTACAGTGTGTGCTGTTAGTCTCACTTCCCAGTGCAGTGTTACAGTGTGTGTTGTTTGTCTCACTTCCCAGTGCAGTGTTACAGTGTGTGTTGTTAGTCTCACTCCCCAGTGCAGTGTTACAGTGTGTGCTTTTAGTCTCACTCCCAGTGCAGTGTTACAGTGTGTGTTCTTTGTCTCCCTCCCCAGTGCAGTGTTACAGTGTGTGTTGTTAGTCTCACCCCCCAGTGCAGTGTTACAGTGTGTGTTGTTAGTCTCACTTCCCAGTGCAGTGTTACAGTGTGTGTTGTTAATCTCACTCCCCAGTGCAGTGTTACAGTGTGTGCTGTTAGTCTCACTCCCAGTGCAGTGCTACAGTGTGTGTTGTTTGTCTCCCTCCCCAGTGCAGTATTACAGTGTGTGCTGTTAGTCTCACCGACCCAGTGCAGTGTTACAGTGTGTGCTGTTAGTCTCACCGACCCAGTGCAGTGTTACCGTTTGTGCTGTTAGTCTCACTCCCCAGTGCAGTGTTACAGTGTGTGCTGTTAGTCTCCCCCCAGTGCAGTGTTACAGTGTATGCTGTTAGTCTCACTCCCCAGTGCAGTGTTACAGTGTGTGCTGTTAGTCTCACTCGCCAGTGCAGTGTTACAGTGTGTGCTGTTAGTCTCACTCCCCAGTGCAGTGTTACAGTGTGTGCTGTTAGTCTAACTCCCAGTGCAGTGTTACAGTGTGTGCTGTTAGTCTCACTCCCCAGTGCAGCGTTACAGTGTGTGCTGTTAGTCTCACCGACCCAGTGCAGTGTTACAGTGTGTGCTGTTAGTCTCACTCCCCAGTGCAGTGTTACAGTGTGTGCTGTTAGTCTCACCGACCCAGTGCAGTGTTACAGTGTGTGCTGTTAGTCTCACTCCACAGTGCAGTGTTACAGTGTGTGCTGTTATTCTCATTCTCCGTACAGTGTTACAGTGTGTGCTGTTAGTCTCACCAACCCAGTGCAGTGTTACAGTGTGTGCTGTTAGTCTCACTCCCCAGTGCAGTGTTACAGTGTGTGCTGTTAGTCTAACTCCCCAGTGCAGTGTTACAGTGTGTGCTGTTAGTCTAACTCCCCAGTGCAGTGTTACAGTGTGTGCTGTTAGTCTCCCTCCCCAGTGCAGTGTTACAGTGTGTGCTGTTAGTCTAATTCCCCATTGCAGTGTTACAGTGTGTGCTGTTAGTCTCACTCCCCAGTGCAGTGTTACAGTGTGTGCTGTTAGTCTCCCCCCAGTGCAGTGTTACAGTGTATGCTGTTAGTCTCACTCCCCAGTGCAGTGTTACAGTGTGTGCTGTTAGTCTCACTCCCCAGTGCAGTGTTACAGTGTGTGCTGTTAGTCTCACTCCCCAGTGCAGTGTTACAGTGTGTGCTGTTAGTCTAACTCCCAGTGCAGTGTTACAGTGTGTGCTGTTAGTCTCACTCCCCAGTGCAGCTTTACAGTGTGTGCTGTTAGTCTCACCAACCCAGTGCAGTGTTACAGTGTGTGCTGTTAGTCTCACTCCCCAGTGCAGTGTTACAGTGTGTGCTGTTAGTCTCACCGACCCAGTGCAGTGTTACAGTGTGTGCTGTTAGTCTCCCTCCCCAGTGCAGTGTTACAGTGTGTGCTGTTAGTCTCCCCCCAGTGCAGTGTTACAGTGTATGCTGTTAGTCTCACTCCCCAGTGCAGTGTTACAGTGTGTGCTGTTAGTCTCACTCCCCAGTGCAGTGTTACAGTGTGTGCTGTTAGTCTCACTCCCCAGTGCAGTGTTACAGTGTGTGCTGTTAGTCTAACTCCCCAGTGCAGTGTTACAGTGTATGCTGTTAGTCTAACTCCCCAGAGCAGTGTTACAGTGTGTGCTGTTAGTCTCACTACCCAGTGCAGTGTTACAGTGTGTGCTGTTAGTCTAACGCCCCAGTGCAGTGTTAGTGTGTGCTTTTAGTCTCACTCCCCAGTGCAGTGTTACAGTGTGTGCTGTTAGTCTCACTACCCAGTGCAGTGTTACAGTGTGTGCTGTTAGTCTCCCTCCCCAGTGCAGTGTTAGTGTGTGCTTTTAGTCTCACTCCCCAGTGCAGTGTTACAGTGAGTGCAGTTATTCCCACCCCCCCCAGTGCCGTGTTACAGTGTGTGTTGTTAGTCTCACTTCCCAGTGCAGTGTTACAGTGTGTGCTGTTAGTCTCACTCCCCAGTGTAGTGTTACAGTGTGTGCTGTTAGTCGCACTCCCAGTGCAGTGTTACAGTGTGTGTTGTTTGTCTCCCTCCCCAGTGCAGTGTTACAGTGTGTGCTGTTAGTCTCACCGACCCAGTGCAGTGTTACAGTGTGTGCTGTTAGTCTCACCAACCCAGTGCAGTGTTACAGTGTGTGCTGTTAGTCTCCCTCCCCAGTGCAGTGTTTTTAGTGTGTGCTGTTTCTCTCACTCCCCCGTACAGTGTTACAGTGTGTGCTGTTAGTCTCACCAACCCAGTGCAGTGTTACAGTGTGTGCTGTTAGTCTCACTCCCCAGTACAGTGTTACAATGTGTGCTGTTAGTCTAACTCCCCAGTGCAGTGTTACAGTGTATGCTGTTACTCTAACTCCCCAGTGCAGTGTTACAGTGTGTGCTGTTAGTCTCACTACCCAGTGCAGTGTTACAGTGTGTGCTGTTAGTCTAACGCCCCAGTGCAGTGTTAGTGTGTGCTTTTAGTCTCACTCCCCAGTGCAGTGTTACAGTGAGTGCTGTTATTCTCACCCCCCCAGTGCAGTGTTACAGTGTGTGTTGTTAGTCTCACTCCCCAGTGCAGTGTTACAGTGTGTGTTGTTAGTCTCACTTCCCAGTGCAGTGTTACAGTGTGTGTTGTTAGTCTCACTCCCCAGTGCAGTGTTACAGTGTGTGCTGTTAGTCTCACTCCCAGTGCAGTGTTACAGTGTGTGTTGTTTGTCTCCCTCAACAGTGCAGTGTTACAGTGTGTGCTGTTAGTCTCACCGACCCAGTGCAGTGTTACAGTGTGTGCTGTTAGTCTCACTCCCCAGTGCAGTGTTACAGTGCGTGCTGTTAGTCTCCCCCCAGTGCAGTGTTACAGTGTATGCTGTTAGTCTCACTCCCCAGTGCAGTGTTACAGTGTGTGCTGTTAGTCTCACTCCCCAGTGCAGTGTTACAGTGTGTGCTGTTAGTCTCACTCCCTAGTGCAGTGTTACAGTGTGTGCTGTTAGTCTAACTCCCAGTGCAGTGTTACAGTGTGTGCTGTTAGTCTCACTCCCCAGTGCAGCGTTACAGTGTGTGCTGTTAGTCTCACCGACCCAGTGCAGTGTTACAGTGTGTGCTGTTAGTCTCACTCCCCAGTGCAGTGTTACAGTGTATGCTGTTAGTCTCACTCCCCAGTGCAGTGTTACAGTGTGTGCTGTTAGTCTCACTCCCCAGTGCAGTGTTACAGTGTGTGCTGTTAGTCTCACTCCCCAGTGCAGTGTTACAGTGTGTGCTGTTAGTCTCACTCCCCAGTGCAATGTTACAGTGTGTGTTGTTAGTCTAACTCCCCAGTGCAGTGTTACAGTGTATGCTGTTAGTCTAACTCCCCAGTGCAGTGTTACAGTGTGTGCTGTTAGTCTCACTTCCCAGTGCAGTGTTACAGTGTGTGTTGTTTGTCTCACTTCCCAGTGCAGTGTTACAGTGTGTGTTGTTAGTCTCACTCCCCAGTGCAGTGTTACAGTGTGTGCTGTTAGTCTCACTCCCAGTGCAGTGTTACAGTGTGTGTTCTTTGTCTCCCTCCCCAGTGCAGTGTTACAGTGTGTGTTGTTAGTCTCACCCCCCAGTGCAGTGTTACAGTGTGTGTTGTTAGTCTCCCTTCCCAGTGCAGTGTTACAGTGTTTGTTGTTAATCTCACTCCCCAGTGCAGTGTTACAGTGTGTGCTGTTAGTCTCACTCCCAGTGCAGTGCTACAGTGTGTGTTGTTTGTCTCCCTCCCCAGTGCAGTATTACAGTGTGTGCTGTTAGTCTCACCGACCCAGTGCAGTGTTACAGTGTGTGCTGTTAGTCTCACCGACCCAGTGCAGTGTTACAGTTTGTACTGTTAGTCTCACTCCCCAGTGCAGTGTTACAGTGTGTGCTGTTAGTCTCCCCCCAGTGCAGTGTTACAGTGTATGCTGTTAGTCTCACTCCCCAGTGCAGTGTTACAGTGTGTGCTGTTAGTCTCACTCCCCAGTGCAGTGTTACAGTGTGTGCTGTTAGTCTCACTCCCCAGTGCAGTGTTACAGTGTGTGCTGTTAGTCTAACTCCCAGTGCAGTGTTACAGTGTGTGCTGTTAGTCTCACTCCCCAGTGCAGCGTTACAGTGTGTGCTGTTAGTCTCACCGACCCAGTGCAGTGTTACAGTGTGTGCTGTTAGTCTCACTCCCCAGTGCAGTGTTACAGTGTGTGCTGTTAGTCTCACTCCACAGTGCAGTGTTACAGTGTGTGCTGTTATTCTCATTCTCCGTACAGTGTTACAGTGTGTGCTGTTAGTCTCACCAACCCAGTGCAGTGTTACAGTGTGTGCTGTTAGTCTCACTCCCCAGTGCAGTGTTACAGTGTGTGCTGTTAGTCTAACTCCCCAGTGCAGTGTTACAGTGTGTGCTGTTAGTCTAACTCCCCAGTGCAGTGTTACAGTGTGTGCTGTTAGTCTCCCTCCCCAGTGCAGTGTTACAGTGTGTGCTGTTAGTCTAATTCCCCATTGCAGTGTTACAGTGTGTGCTGTTAGTCTCCCTCCCCAGTGCAGTGTTACAGTGTGTGCTGTTAGTCTCCCCCCAGTGCAGTGTTACAGTGTATGCTGTTAGTCTCACTCCCCAGTGCAGTGTTACAGTGTGTGCTGTTAGTCTCACTCCCCAGTGCAGTGTTACAGTGTGTGCTGTTAGTCTCACTCCCCAGTGCAGTGTTACAGTGTGTGCTGTTAGTCTAACTCCCCGGTGCAGTGTTACAGTGTATGCTGTTAGTCTAACTCCCCAGAGCAGTGTTACAGTGTGTGCTGTTAGTCTCACTCCCCAGTGCAGTGTTACAGTGTGTGCTGTTAGTCTAACGCCCCAGTGCAGTGTTAGTGTGTGCATTTAGTCTCACTCCCCAGTGCAGTGTTACAGTGTGTGCTGTTAGTCTCACTACCCAGTGCAGTGTTACAGTGTGTGCTGTTAGTCTCCCTCCCCAGTGCAGTGTTAGTGTGTGCTTTTAGTCTCACTCCCCAGTGCAGTGTTACAGTGAGTGCAGTTATTCCCACCCCCCACAGTGCCGTGTTACAGTGTGTGCTGTTAGTCGCACTCCCAGTGCAGTGTTACAGTGTGTGTTGTTTGTCTCCCTCCCCAGTGCAGTGTTACAGTGTGTGCTGTTAGTCTCACCGACCCAGTGCAGTGTTACAGTGTGTGCTGTTAGTCTCACCAACCCAGTGCAGTGTTACAGTGTGTGTTGTTAGTCTCCCTCCCCAGTGCAGTGTTTTTAGTGTGTGCTGTTTCTCTCACTCCCCCGTACAGTGTTACAGTGTGTGCTGTTAGTCTCACCAACCCAGTGCAGTGTTACAGTGTGTGCTGTTAGTCTCACTCCTCAGTGCAGTGTTACAGTGTGTGCTGTTAGTCTCACTCCCAGTGCAGTGTTACAGTGTGTGCTGTTAGTCTCACTCCCCAGTGCAGTGTTACAGTGTGTGCTGTTAGTCTCACTCCCCAGTGCAGTGTTACAGTGTGTGTTGTTAGTCTCACTTCCCAGTGCAGTGTTACAGTGTGTGCTGTTAGTCTCACTCCCCAGTGCAGTGTTACAGTGTGTGCTGTTAGTCGCACTCCCAGTGCAGTGTTACAGTGTGTGTTGTTTGTCTCCCTCCCCAGTGCAGTGTTACAGTGTGTGCTGTTAGTCTCACCGACCCAGTGCAGTGTTACAGTGTGTGCTGTTAGTCTCACCAACCCAGTGCAGTGTTACAGTGTGTGCTGTTAGTCTCCCTCCCCAGTGCAGTGTTTTTAGTGTGTGCTGTTTCTCTCACTCCCCCGTACAGTGTTACAGTGTGTGCTGTTAGTCTCACCAACCCAGTGCAGTGTTACAGTGTGTGCTGTTAGTCTCACTCCCAGTGCAGTGTTACAGTGTGTGCTGTTAGTCTCCCTCCCCAGTGCAGTGTTACAGTGTGTGCTGTTAGTCTCACCGACCCAGTGCAGTGTTACAGTGTGTGCTGTTAGTCTCACCAACCCAGTGCAGTGTTACAGTGTGTGCTGTTAGTCTCCCTCCCCAGTCCAGTGTTTTTAGTGTGTGCTGTTTCTCTCACTCCCTCGTACAGTGTTACAGTGTGTGCTGTTAGTCTCACCAACCCAGTGCAGTGTTACAGTGTGTGCTGTTAGTCTCACTCCCAGTGCAGTGTTACAGTGTGTGCTGTTAGTCTCACTCCCCAGTGCAGTGTTACAGTGTGTGCTGTTAGTCTCACTCCCCAGTGCAATGTTACAGTGTGTGTTGTTAGTCTAACTCCCCAGTGCAGTGTTACAGTGTATGCTGTTAGTCTAACTCCCCAGTGCAGTGTTACAGTGTGTGCTGTTAGTCTCACTTCCCAGTGCAGTGTTACAGTGTGTTGTTTGTCTCACTTCCCAGTGCAGTGTTACAGTGTGTGTTGTTAGTCTCACTCCCCAGTGCAGTGTTACAGTGTGTGCTTTTAGTCTCACTCCCAGTGCAGTGTTACAGTGTGTGTTCTTTGTCTCCCTCCCCAGTGCAGTGTTACAGTGTGTGTTGTTAGTCTCACCCCCCAGTGCAGTGTTACAGTGTGTGTTGTTAGTCTCACTTCCCAGTGCAGTGTTACAGTGTGTGTTGTTAATCTCACTCCCCAGTGCAGTGTTACAGTGTGTGCTGTTAGTCTCACTCCCAGTGCAGTGCTACAGTGTGTGTTGTTTGTCTCCCTCCCCAGTGCAGTATTACAGTGTGTGCTGTTAGTCTCACCGACCCAGTGCAGTGTTACAGTGTGTGCTGTTAGTCTCACCGACCCAGTGCAGTGTTACCGTTTGTGCTGTTAGTCTCACTCCCCAGTGCAGTGTTACAGTGTGTGCTGTTAGTCTCCCCCCAGTGCAGTGTTACAGTGTATGCTGTTAGTCTCACTCCCCAGTGCAGTGTTACAGTGTGTGCTGTTAGTCTCACTCCCCAGTGCAGTGTTACAGTGTGTGCTGTTAGTCTCACTCCCCAGTGCAGTGTTACAGTGTGTGCTGTTAGTCTAACTCCCAGTGCAGTGTTACAGTGTGTGCTGTTAGTCTCACTCCCCAGTGCAGCGTTACAGTGTGTGCTGTTAGTCTCACCGACCCAGTGCAGTGTTACAGTGTGTGCTGTTAGTCTCACTCCCCAGTGCAGTGTTACAGTGTGTGCTGTTAGTCTCACCGACCCAGTGCAGTGTTACAGTGTGTGCTGTTAGTCTCACTCCACAGTGCAGTGTTACAGTGTGTGCTGTTATTCTCATTCTCCGTACAGTGTTACAGTGTGTGCTGTTAGTCTCACCAACCCAGTGCAGTGTTACAGTGTGTGCTGTTAGTCTCACTCCCCAGTGCAGTGTTACAGTGTGTGCTGTTAGTCTAACTCCCCAGTGCAGTGTTACAGTGTGTGCTGTTAGTCTAACTCCCCAGTGCAGTGTTACAGTGTGTGCTGTTAGTCTCCCTCCCCAGTGCAGTGTTACAGTGTGTGCTGTTAGTCTAATTCCCCATTGCAGTGTTACAGTGTGTGCTGTTAGTCTCACTCCCCAGTGCAGTGTTACAGTGTGTGCTGTTAGTCTCCCCCCAGTGCAGTGTTACAGTGTATGCTGTTAGTCTCACTCCCCAGTGCAGTGTTACAGTGTGTGCTGTTAGTCTCACTCCCCAGTGCAGTGTTACAGTGTGTGCTGTTAGTCTCACTCCCCAGTGCAGTGTTACAGTGTGTGCTGTTAGTCTAACTCCCAGTGCAGTGTTACAGTGTGTGCTGTTAGTCTCACTCCCCAGTGCAGCTTTACAGTGTGTGCTGTTAGTCTCACCGACCCAGTGCAGTGTTACAGTGTGTGCTGTTAGTCTCACTCCCCAGTGCAGTGTTACAGTGTGTGCTGTTAGTCTCACCGACCCAGTGCAGTGTTACAGTGTGTGCTGTTAGTCTCACTCCACAGTGCAGTGTTACAGTGTGTGCTGTTATTCTCATTCCCCGTACAGTGTTACAGTGTGTGCTGTTAGTCTCACCAACCCAGTGCAGTGTTACAGTGTGTGCTGTTAGTCTAACTCCCCAGTGCAGTGTTACAGTGTGTGCTGTTAGTCTCCCTCCCCAGTGCAGTGTTACAGTGTGTGCTGTTAGTCTCCCTCCCCAGTGCCGTGTTTTTAGTGTGTGCTGTTTCTCTCACTCCCCCGTACAGTGTTACATTGTGTGCTGTTAGTCTCACCAACCCAGTGCAGCGTTACAGTGTGTGCTGTTAGTCTCACTCCCAGTGCAGTGTTACAGTGTGTGCTGTTAGTCTCACTCCCCAGTACAGTGTTACAATGTGTGCTGTTAGTCTAACTCCCCAGTGCAGTGTTACAGTGTATGCTGTTACTCTAACTCCCCAGTGCAGTGTTACAGTGTGTGCTGTTAGTCTCACTACCCAGTGCAGTGTTACAGTGTGTGCTGTTAGTCTAACGCCCCAGTGCAGTGTTAGTGTGTGCTTTTAGTCTCACTCCCCAGTGCAGTGTTACAGTGAGTGCTGTTATTCTCACACCCCCCCCCAGTGCAGTGTTACAGTGTGTGTTGTTAGTCTCACTCCACAGTGCAGTGTTACAGTGTGTGTTGTTAGTCTCACTTCCCAGTGCAGTGTTACAGTGTGTGTTGTTAGTCTCACTCCCCAGTGCAGTGTTACAGTGTGTGCTGTTAGTCTCACTCCCAGTGCAGTGTTACAGTGTGTGTTGTTTGTCTCCCTCCCCAGTGCAGTGTTACAGTGTGTGCTGTTAGTCTCACCGACCCAGTGCAGTGTTACAGTGTGTGCTGTTAGTCTCACTCCCCAGTGCAGTGTTACAGTGTGTGCTGTTAGTCTCACTCCCCAGTGCAGTGTTACAGTGTGTGCTGTTAGTCTCCCCCCAGTGCAGTGTTACAGTGTATGCTGTTAGTCTCACTCCCCAGTGCAGTGTTACAGTGTGTGCTGTTAGTCTCACTACCCAGTGCAGTGTTACAGTGTGTGCTGTTAGTCTCACTCCCCAGTGCAGTGTTACAGTGTGTGCTGTTAGTCTCACTCCCCAGTGCAGCTTTACAGTGTGTGCTGTTAGTCTCACCGACCCAGTGCAGTGTTACAGTGTGTGCTGTTAGTCTCACTCCACAGTGCAGTGTTACAGTGTGTGCTGTTATTCTCATTCCCCGTACAGTGTTACAGTGTGTGCTGTTAGTCTCACCAACCCAGTGCAGTGTTACAGTGTGTGCTGTTAGTCTAACTCCCCAGTGCAGTGTTACAGTGTGTGCTGTTAGTCTCCCTCCCCAGTGCAGTGTTACAGTGTGTGCTATTAGTCTCCCTCCCCAGTGCAGTGTTTTTAGTGTGTGCTGTTTCTCTCACTCCCCCGTACAGTGTTACATTGTGTGCTGTTAGTCTCACCAACCCAGTGCAGCGTTACAGTGTGTGCTGTTAGTCTCACTCCCAGTGCAGTGTTACAGTGTGTGCTGTTAGTCTCACTCCCCAGTACAGTGTTACAATGTGTGCTGTTAGTCTAACTCCCCAGTGCAGTGTTACAGTGTATGCTGTTACTCTAACTCCCCAGTGCAGTGTTACAGTGTGTGTTGTTAGTCTCACTACCCAGTGCAGTGTTACAGTGTGTGCTGTTAGTCTAACGCCCCAGTGCAGTGTTAGTGTGTGCTTTTAGTCTCACTCCCCAGTGCAGTGTTACAGTGAGTGCTGTTATTCTCACCCCCCCAGTGCAGTGTTACAGTGTGTGTTGTTAGTCTCACTCCCCAGTGCAGTGTTACAGTGTGTGTTGTTAGTCTCACTTCCCAGTGCAGTGTTACAGTGTGTGTTGTTAGTCTCACTCCCCAGTGCAGTGTTACAGTGTGTGCTGTTAGTCTCACTCCCAGTGCAGTGTTACAGTGTGTGTTGTTTGTCTCCATCCCCAGTGCAGTGTTACAGTGTGTGCTGTTAGTCTCACCGACCCAGTGCAGTGTTACAGTGTGTGCTGTTAGTCTCACTCCCCAGTGCAGTGTTACAGTGTGTGCTGTTAGTCTCCCCCCAGTGCAGTGTTACAGTGTATGCTGTTAGTCTCACTCCCCAGTGCAGTGTTACAGTGTGTGCTGTTAGTCTCACTCCCCAGTGCAGTGTTACAGTGTGTGCTGTTAGTCTCACTCCCCAGTGCAGTGTTACAGTGTGTGCTGTTAGTCTAACTCCCAGTGCAGTGTTACAGTGTGTGCTGTTAGTCTCACTCCCCAGTGCAGTGTTACAGTGTGTGCTGTTAGTCTCACTCCCCAGTGCAGTGTTACAGTGTGTGCTGTTAGTCTAACTCCCCAGTGCAGTGTTACAGTGTGTGCTGTTAGTCTCACTTCCCAGTGCAGTGTTACAGTGTGTGTTGTTTGTCTCACTTCCCAGTGCAGTGTTACATTGTGTGTTGTTAGTCTCACTCCCCAGTGCAGTGTTACAGTGTGTGCTGTTAGTCTCACTCCCAGTGCAGTGTTACAGCGTGTGTTCTTTGTCTCCCTCCCCAGTGCAGTGTTACAGTGTGTGTTGTTAGTCTCACCCCCCAGTGCAGTGTTACAGTGTGTGTTGTTATTCTCACCGCCCCAGTGCAGTGTTACAGTGTGTGTTGTTAGTCTCACTCCCCAGTGCAGTGTTACAGTGTGTGTTGTTAGTCTCACTTCCAGTGCAGTGTTACAGTGTGTGTTGTTTGTCTCCCTCCCCAGTGCAGTATTACAGTGTGTGCTGTTAGTCTCACCGACCCAGTGCAGTGTTACAGTGTGTGCTGTTAGTCTCACCGACCCAGTGCAGTGTTACAGTGTGTGCTGTTAGTCTCACTCCCCAGTGCAGTGTTACAGTGTGTGCTGTTAGTCTCCCCCCAGTGCAGTGTTACAGTGTATGCTGTTAGTCTCACTCCCCAGTGCAGTGTTACAGTGTGTGCTGTTAGTCTCACCAACCCAGTGCAGTGTTACAGTGTGTGCTGTTAGTCTCACTCCCCAGTGCAGTGTTACAGTGTGTGCTGTTAGTCTAACTCCCAGTGCAGTGTTACAGTGTGTGCTGTTAGTCTCACTCCCCAGTGCAGCGTTACAGTGTGTGCTGTTAGTCTCACCGACCCAGTGCAGTGTTACAGTGTGTGCTGTTAGTCTCACTCCCCAGTGCAGTGTTACAGTGTGTGCTGTTAGTCTCACCGACCCAGTGCAGTGTTACAGTGTGTGCTGTTAGTCTCACTCCACAGTGCAGTGTTACAGTGTGTGCTGTTATTCTCATTCCCCGTACAGTGTTACAGTGTGTGCTGTTAGTCTCACCAACCCAGTGCAGTGTTACAGTGTGTGCTGTTAGTCTAACTCCCCAGTGCAGTGTTACAGTGTGTGCTGTTAGTCTCCCTCCCCAGAGCAGTGTTACAGTGTGTGCTGTTAGTCTCCCTCCCCAGTGCAGTGTTTTTAGTGTGTGCTGTTTCTCTCACTCCCCCGTACAGTGTTACATTGTGTGCTGTTAGTCTCACCAACCCAGTGCAGCGTTACAGTGTGTGCTGTTAGTCTCACTCCCAGTGCAGTGTTACAGTGTGTGCTGTTAGTCTCACTCCCCAGTACAGTGTTACAATGTGTGCTGTTAGTCTAACTCCCCAGTGCAGTGTTACAGTGTATGCTGTTACTCTAACTCCCCAGTGCAGTGTTACAGTGTGTGTTGTTAGTCTCACTACCCAGTGCAGTGTTACAGTGTGTGCTGTTAGTCTAACGCCCCAGTGCAGTGTTAGTGTGTGCTTTTAGTCTCACTCCCCAGTGCAGTGTTACAGTGAGTGCTGTTATTCTCACCCCCCCCCAGTGCAGTGTTACAGTGTGTGTTGTTAGTCTCACTCCACAGTGCAGTGTTACAGTGTGTGTTGTTAGTCTCACTTCCCAGTGCAGTGTTACAGTGTGTGTTGTTAGTCACACTCCCCAGTGCAGTGTTACAGTGTGTGCTGTTAGTCTCACTCCCAGTGCAGTGTTACAGTGTGTGTTGTTTGTCTCCATCCCCAGTGCAGTGTTACAGTGTGTGCTGTTAGTCTCACCGACCCAGTGCAGTGTTACAGTGTGTGCTGTTAGTCTCACTCCCCAGTGCAGTGTTACAGTGTGTGCTGTTAGTCTCCCCCCAGTGCAGTGTTACAGTGTATGCTGTTAGTCTCACTCCCCAGTGCAGTGTTACAGTGTGTGCTGTTAGTCTCACTCCCCAGTGCAGTGTTACAGTGTGTGCTGTTAGTCTCACTCCCCAGTGCAGTGTTACAGTGTGTGCTGTTAGTCTAACTCCCAGTGCAGTGTTACAGTGTGTGCTGTTAGTCTCACTCCCCAGTGCAGTGTTACAGTGTGTGCTGTTAGTCTCACTCCCCAGTGCAGTGTTACAGTGTGTGCTGTTAGTCTAACTCCCCAGTGCAGTGTTACAGTGTGTGCTGTTAGTCTCACTTCCCAGTGCAGTGTTACAGTGTGTGTTGTTTGTCTCACTTCCCAGTGCAGTGTTACATTGTGTGTTGTTAGTCTCGCTCCCCAGTGCAGTGTTACAGTGTGTGCTGTTAGTCTCACTCCCAGTGCAGTGTTACAGCGTGTGTTCTTTGTCTCCCTCCCCAGTGCAGTGTTACAGTGTGTGTTGTTAGTCTCACCCCCCAGTGCAGTGTTACAGTGTGTGTTGTTATTCTCACCGCCCCAGTGCAGTGTTACAGTGTGTGTTGTTAGTCTCACTCCCCAGTGCAGTGTTACAGTGTGTGTTGTTAGTCTCACTTCCAGTGCAGTGTTACAGTGTGTGTTGTTTGTCTCCCTCCCCAGTGCAGTATTACAGTGTGTGCTGTTAGTCTCACCGACCCAGTGCAGTGTTACAGTGTGTGCTGTTAGTCTCACCGACCCAGTGCAGTGTTACAGTGTGTGCTGTTAGTCTCACTCCCCAGTGCAGTGTTACAGTGTGTGCTGTTAGTCTCCCCCCAGTGCAGTGTTACAGTGTATGCTGTTAGTCTCACTCCCCAGTGCAGTGTTACAGTGTGTGCTGTTAGTCTCACCAACCCAGTGCAGTGTTACAGTGTGTGCTGTTAGTCTCACTCCCCAGTGCAGTGTTACAGTGTGTGCTGTTAGTCTAACTCCCAGTGCAGTGTTACAGTGTGTGCTGTTAGTCTCACTCCCCAGTGCAGCGTTACAGTGTGTGCTGTTAGTCTCACCGACCCAGTGCAGTGTTACAGTGTGTGCTGTTAGTCTCACTCCCCAGTGCAGTGTTACAGTGTGTGCTGTTAGTCTAACTCCCAGTGCAGTGTTACAGTGTGTGCTGTTAGTCTCACTCCACAGTGCAGTGTTACAGTGTGTGCTGTTATTCTCATTCCCCGTACAGTGTTACAGTGTGTGCTGTTAGTCTCACCAACCCAGTGCAGTGTTACAGTGTGTGCTGTTAGTCTAACTCCCCAGTGCAGTGTTACAGTGTGTGCTGTTAGTCTCACTCCCAGTGCAGTGTTCCAGTGTGTGCTGTTAGTCTCCCTCCCCAGTGCAGTGTTACAGTGTGTGCTGTTAGTCTAATTCCCCATTGCAGTGTTACAGTGTGTGCTGTTAGTCTCCCTCCCCAGTGCAGTGTTTTTAGTGTGTGCTGTTTCTCTCACTCCCCCGTACAGTGTTACATTGTGTGCTGTTAGTCTCACCAACCCAGTGCAGCGTTACAGTGTGTGCTGTTAGTCTCACTCCCAGTGCAGTGTTACAGTGTGTGCTGTTAGTCTCACTCCCCAGTACAGTGTTACAATGTGTGCTGTTAGTCTAACTCCCCAGTGCAGTGTTACAGTGTATGCTGTTAGTCTCACTCCCCAGTGCAGTGTTACAGTGTGTGCTGTTAGTCTCACTACCCAGTGCAGTGTTACAGTGTGTGCTGTTAGTCTAACGCCCCAGTGCAGTGTTAGTGTGTGCTTTTAGTCTCACTCCCCAGTGCAGTGTTACAGTGAGTGCTGTTATTCTCACCCCCCCCCAGTGCAGTGTTACAGTGTGTGTTGTTAGTCTCACTCCCCAGTGCAGTGTTACAGTGTATGCTGTTAGTCTAACTCCCCAGTGCAGTGTTACAGTGTGTGCTGTTAGTCTCACTTCCCAGTGCAGTGTTACAGTGTGTGTTGTTTGTCTCACTTCCCAGTGCAGTGTTACAGTGTGTGTTGTTAGTCTCACTCCCCAGTGCAGTGTTACAGTGTGTGCTGTTAGTCTCACTCCCAGTGCAGTGTTACAGTGTGTGTTCTTTGTCTCCCTCCCCAGTGCAGTGTTACAGTGTGTGTTGTTAGTCTCACCCCCCAGTGCAGTGTTACAGTGTGTGTTGTTAGTCTCACTTCCCAGTGCAGTGTTACAGTGTGTGTTGTTAATCTCACTCCCCAGTGCAGTGTTACAGTGTGTGCTGTTAGTCTCACTCCCAGTGCAGTGCAACAGTGTGTGTTGTTTGTCTCCCTCCCCAGTGCAGTATTACAGTGTGTGCTGTTAGTCTCACCGACCCAGTGCAGTGTTACAGTGTGTGCTGTTAGTCTCACCGACCCAGTGCAGTGTACAGTTTGTGCTGTTAGTCTCACTCCCCAGTGCAGTGTTACAGTGTGTGCTGTTAGTCTCCCCCCAGTGCAGTGTTACAGTGTATGCTGTTAGTCTCACTCCCCAGTGCAGTGTTACAGTGTGTGCTGTTAGTCTCACTCCCCAGTGCAGTGTTACAGTGTGTGCTGTTAGTCTCACTCCCCAGTGCAGTGTTACAGTGTGTGCTGTTAGTCTAACTCCCAGTGCAGTGTTACAGTGTGTGCTGTTAGTCTCACTCCCCAGTGCAGCGTTACAGTGTGTGCTGTTAGTCTCACCGACCCAGTGCAGTGTTACAGTGTGTGCTGTTAGTCTCACTCCCCAGTGCAGTGTTACAGTGTGTGCTGTTTGTCTCACCGACCCAGTGCAGTGTTACAGTGTGTGCTGTTAGTCTCACTCCACAGTGCAGTGTTACAGTGTGTGTTGTTATTCTCATTCTCCGTACAGTGTTACAGTGTGTGCTGTTAGTCTCACCAACCCAGTGCAGTGTTACAGTGTGTGCTGTTAGTCTCACTCCCCAGTGCAGTGTTACAGTGTGTGCTGTTAGTCTAACTCCCCAGTGCAGTGTTACAGTGTGTGCTGTTAGTCTAACTCCCCAGTGCAGTGTTACAGTGTGTGCTGTTAGTCTCCCTCCCCAGTGCAGTGTTACAGTGTGTGCTGTTAGTCTAATTCCCCATTGCAGTGTTACAGTGTGTGCTGTTAGTCTCCCTCCCCAGTGCAGTGTTACAGTGTGTGCTGTTAGTCTCCCCCCAGTGCAGTGTTACAGTGTATGCTGTTAGTCTCACTCCCCAGTGCAGTGTTACAGTGTGTGCTGTTAGTCTCACTCCCCAGTGCAGTGTTACAGTGTGTGCTGTTAGTCTCACTCCCCAGTGCAGTGTTACAGTGTGTGCTGTTAGTCTAACTCCCCGGTGCAGTGTTACAGTGTATGCTGTTAGTCTAACTCCCCAGAGCAGTGTTACAGTGTGTGCTGTTAGTCTCACTACCCAGTGCAGTGTTACAGTGTGTGCTGTTAGTCTAACGCCCCAGTGCAGTGTTAGTGTGTGCTTTTAGTCTCACTCCCCAGTGCAGTGTTACAGTGTGTGCTGTTAGTCTCAATACCCAGTGCAGTGTTACAGTGTGTGCTGTTAGTCTCCCTCCCCAGTGCAGTGTTAGTGTGTGCTTTTAGTCTCACTCCCCAGTGCAGTGTTACAGTGAGTGCAGTTATTCCCACCCCCCACAGTGCCGTGTTACAGTGTGTGTTGTTAGTCTCACTTCCCAGTGCAGTGTTACAGTGTGTGCTGTTAGTCTCACTCCCCAGTGCAGTGTTACAGTGTGTGCTGTTAGTCGCACTCCCAGTGCAGTGTTACAGTGTGTGTTGTTTGTCTCCCTCCCCAGTGCAGTGTTACAGTGTGTGCTGTTAGTCTCACCGACCCAGTGCAGTGTTACAGTGTGTGCTGTTAGTCTCACTCCCCAGTGCAGTGTTACAGTGTGTGCTGTTAGTCTCACTCCCAGTGCAGTGTTACAGTGTGTGTTCTTTGTCTCCCTCCCCAGTGCAGTGTTACAGTGTGTGTTGTTAGTCTCACCCCCCAGTGCAGTGTTACAGTGTGTGTTGTTAGTCTCACTTCCCAGTGCAGTGTTACAGTGTGTGTTGTTAATCTCACTCCCCAGTGCAGTGTTACAGTGTGTGCTGTTAGTCTCACTCCCAGTGCAGTGCAACAGTGTGTGTTGTTTGTCTCCCTCCCCAGTGCAGTATTACAGTGTGTGCTGTTAGTCTCACCGACCCAGTGCAGTGTTACAGTGTGTGCTGTTAGTCTCACCGACCCAGTGCAGTGTTACAGTTTGTGATGTTAGTCTCACTCCCCAGTGCAGTGTTACAGTGTGTGCTGTTAGTCTCCCCCCAGTGCAGTGTTACAGTGTATGCTGTTAGTCTCACTCCCCAGTGCAGTGTTACAGTGTGTGCTGTTAGTCTCACTCCCCAGTGCAGTGTTACAGTGTGTGCTGTTAGTCTCACTCCCCAGTGCAGTGTTACAGTGTGTGCTGTTAGTCTAACTCCCAGTGCAGTGTTACAGTGTGTGCTGTTAGTCTCACTCCCCAGTGCAGCGTTACAGTGTGTGCTGTTAGTCTCACCGACCCAGTGCAGTGTTACAGTGTGTGCTGTTAGTCTCACTCCCCAGTGCAGTGTTACAGTGTGTGCTGTTAGTCTCACCGACCCAGTGCAGTGTTACAGTGTGTGCTGTTAGTCTCACTCCACAGTGCAGTGTTACAGTGTGTGCTGTTATTCTCATTCTCCGTACAGTGTTACAGTGTGTGCTGTTAGTCTCACCAACCCAGTGCAGTGTTACAGTGTGTGCTGTTAGTCTCACTCCCCAGTGCAGTGTTACAGTGTGTGCTGTTAGTCTAACTCCCCAGTGCAGTGTTACAGTGTGTGCTGTTAGTCTAACTCCCCAGTGCAGTGTTACAGTGTGTGCTGTTAGTCTCCCTCCCCAGTGCAGTGTTACAGTGTGTGCTGTTAGTCTAATTCCCCATTGCAGTGTTACTGTGTGTGCTGTTAGTCTCCCTCCCCAGTGCAGTGTTACAGTGTGTGCTGTTAGTCTCCCCCCAGTGCAGTGTTACAGTGTATGCTGTTAGTCTCACTCCCCAGTGCAGTGTTACAGTGTGTGCTGTTAGTCTCACTCCCCAGTGCAGTGTTACAGTGTGTGCTGTTAGTCTCACTCCCCAGTGCAGTGTTACAGTGTGTGCTGTTAGTCTAACTCCCCGGTGCAGTGTTACAGTGTATGCTGTTAGTCTAACTCCCCAGAGCAGTGTTACAGTGTGTGCTGTTAGTCTCACTACCCAGTGCAGTGTTACAGTGTGTGCTGTTAGTCTAACGCCCCAGTGCAGTGTTAGTGTGTGCTTTTAGTCTCACTCCCCAGTGCAGTGTTACAGTGTGTGCTGTTAGTCTCACTACCCAGTGCAGTGTTACAGTGTGTGCTGTTAGTCTCCCTCCCCAGTGCAGTGTTAGTGTGTGCTTTTAGTCTCACTCCCCAGTGCAGTGTTACAGTGAGTGCAGTTATTCCCACCCCCCACAGTGCCGTGTTACAGTGTGTGTTGTTAGTCTCACTTCCCAGTGCAGTGTTACAGTGTGTGCTGTTAGTCTCACTCCCCAGTGCAGTGTTACAGTGTGTGCTGTTAGTCGCACTCCCAGTGCAGTGTTACAGTGTGTGTTGTTTGTCTCCCTCCCCAGTGCAGTGTTACAGTGTGTGCTGTTAGTCTCACCGACCCAGTGCAGTGTTACAGTGTGTGCTGTTAGTCTCACCAACCCAGTGCAGTGTTACAGTGTGTGCTGTTAGTCTCCCTCCCCAGTGCAGTGTTTTTAGTGTGTGCTGTTTCTCTCACTCCCCCGTACAGTGTTACAGTGTGTGCTGTTAGTCTCACCAACCCAGTGCAGTGTTACAGTGTGTGCTGTTAGTCTCACTCCCAGTGCAGTGTTACAGTGTGTGCTGTTAGTCTCACTCCCCAGTGCAGTGTTACAGTGTGTGCTGTTAGTCTCACCGACCCAGTGCAGTGTTACAGTGTGTGCTGTTAGTCTCACCAACCCAGTGCAGTGTTACAGTGTGTGCTGTTAGTCTCCCTCCCCAGTGCAGTGTTTTTAGTGTGTGCTGTTTCTCTCACTCCCCCGTACAGTGTTACAGTGTGTGCTGTTAGTCTCACCAACCCAGTGCAGTGTTACAGTGTGTGCTGTTAGTCTCACTCCCAGTGCAGTGTTACAGTGTGTGCTGTTAGTCTCACTCCCCAGTGCAGTGTTACAGTGTGTGCTGTTAGTCTCACTCCCCAGTGCAATGTTACAGTGTGTGTTGTTAGTCTAACTCCCCAGTGCAGTGTTACAGTGTATGCTGTTAGTCTAACTCCCCAGTGCAGTGTTACAGTGTGTGCTGTTAGTCTCACTTCCCAGTGCAGTGTTACAGTGTGTGTTGTTTGTCTCACTTCCCAGTGCAGTGTTACAGTGTGTGTTGTTAGTCTCACTCCCCAGTGCAGTGTTACAGTGTGTGCTGTTAGTCTCACTCCCAGTGCAGTGTTACAGTGTGTGTTCTTTGTCTCCCTCCCCAGTGCAGTGTTACAGTGTGTGTTGTTAGTCTCACCCCCCAGTGCAGTGTTACAGTGTGTGTTGTTAGTCTCACTTCCCAGTGCAGTGTTACAGTGTGTGTTGTTAATCTCACTCCCCAGTGCAGTGTTACAGTGTGTGCTGTTAGTCTCACTCCCAGTGCAGTGCTACAGTGTGTGTTGTTTGTCTCCCTCCCCAGTGCAGTATTACAGTGTGTGCTGTTAGTCTCACCGACCCAGTGCAGTGTTACAGTGTGTGCTGTTAGTCTCACCGACCCAGTGCAGTGTTACAGTTTGTGATGTTAGTCTCACTCCCCAGTGCAGTGTTACAGTGTGTGCTGTTAGTCTCCCCCCAGTGCAGTGTTACAGTGTATGCTGTTAGTCTCACTCCCCAGTGCAGTGTTACAGTGTGTGCTGTTAGTGTCACTCCCCAGTGCAGTGTTACAGTGTGTGCTGTTAGTCTCACTCCCCAGTGCAGTGTTACAGTGTGTGCTGTTAGTCTAACTCCCAGTGCAGTGTTACAGTGTGTGCTGTTAGTCTCACTCCCCAGTGCAGCGTTACAGTGTGTGCTGTTAGTCTCACCGACCCAGTGCAGTGTTACAGTGTGTGCTGTTAGTCTCACTCCCCAGTGCAGTGTTACAGTGTGTGCTGTTAGTCTCACCGACCCAGTGCAGTGTTACAGTGTGTGCTGTTAGTCTCACTCCACAGTGCAGTGTTACAGTGTGTGCTGTTATTCTCATTCCCCGTACAGTGTTACAGTGTGTGCTGTTAGTCTCACCAACCCAGTGCAGTGTTACAGTGTGTGCTGTTAGTCTAACTCCCCAGTGCAGTGTTACAGTGTGTGCTGTTAGTCTCACTCCCAGTGCAGTGTTACAGTGTGTGCTGTTAGTCTCCCTCCCCAGTGCAGTGTTACAGTGTGTGCTGTTAGTCTAATTCCCCATTGCAGTGTTACAGTGTGTGCTGTTAGTCTCCCTCCCCAGTGCAGTGTTTTTAGTGTGTGCTGTTTCTCTCACTCCCCCGTACAGTGTTACATTGTGTGCTGTTAGTCTCACCAACCCAGTGCAGTGTTACAGTGTGTGTTGTTAGTCTCACTTCCCAGTGCAGTGTTACAGTGTGTGTTGTTAGTCTCACCCCCCAGTGCAGTGTTACAGTGTGTGTTGTTAGTCTCACTTCCCAGTGCAGTGTTACAGTGTGTGTTGTTAATCTCACTCCCCAGTGCAGTGTTACAGTGTGTGCTGTTAGTCTCACTCCCAGTGCAGTGCTACAGTGTGTGTTGTTTGTCTCCCTCCCCAGTGCAGTATTACAGTGTGTGCTGTTAGTCTCACCGACCCAGTGCAGTGTTACAGTGTGTGCTGTTAGTCTCACCGACCCAGTGCAGTGTTACCGTTTGTGCTGTTAGTCTCACTCCCCAGTGCAGTGTTACAGTGTGTGCTGTTAGTCTCCCCCCAGTGCAGTGTTACAGTGTATGCTGTTAGTCTCACTCCCCAGTGCAGTGTTACAGTGTGTGCTGTTAGTCTCACTCCCCAGTGCAGTGTTACAGTGTGTGCTGTTAGTCTCACTCCCCAGTGCAGTGTTACAGTGTGTGCTGTTAGTCTCACTCCCCAGTGCAGTGTTACAGTGTGTGCTGTTAGTCTAACTCCCCAGTGCAGTGTTACAGTGTGTGCTGTTAGTCTCACTTCCCAGTGCAGTGTTACAGTGTGTGTTGTTTGTCTCACTTCCCAGTGCAGTGTTACATTGTGTGTTGTTAGTCTCACTCCCCAGTGCAGTGTTACAGTGTGTGCTGTTAGTCTCACTCCCAGTGCAGTGTTACAGCGTGTGTTCTTTGTCTCCCTCCCCAGTGCAGTATTACAGTGTGTGCTGTTAGTCTCACCGACCCAGTGCAGTGTTACAGTGTGTGCTGTTAGTCTCACCGACCCAGTGCAGTGTTACAGTGTGTGCTGTAAGTCTCACTCCCCAGTGCAGTGTTACAGTGTGTGCTGTTAGTCTCCCCCCAGTGCAGTGTTACAGTGTATGCTGTTAGTCTCACTCCCCAGTGCAGTGTTACAGTGTGTGCTGTTAGTCTCACTCCCCAGTGCAGTGTTACAGTGTGTGCTGTTAGTCTCACTCCCCAGTGCAGTGTTACAGTGTGTGCTGTTAGTCTAACTCCCAGTGCAGTGTTACAGTGTGTGCTGTTAGTCTCACTCCCCAGTGCAGCGTTACAGTGTGTGCTGTTAGTCTCACCGACCCAGTGCAGTGTTACAGTGTGTGCTGTTAGTCTCACTCCCCAGTGCAGTGTTACAGTGTGTGCTGTTAGTCTCACCGACCCAGTGCAGTGTTACAGTGTGTGCTGTTAGTCTCACTCCACAGTGCAGTGTTACAGTGTGTGCTGTTATTCTCATTCCCCGTACAGTGTTACAGTGTGTGCTGTTAGTCTCACCAACCCAGTGCAGTGTTACAGTGTGTGCTGTTAGTCTAACTCCCCAGTGCAGTGTTACAGTGTGTGCTGTTAGTCTCACTCCCAGTGCAGTGTTCCAGTGTGTGCTGTTAGTCTCCCTCCCCAGTGCAGTGTTACAGTGTGTGCTGTTAGTCTAATTCCCCATTGCAGTGTTACATTGTGTGCTGTTAGTCTCCCTCCCCAGTGCAGTGTTTTTAGTGTGTGCTGTTTCTCTCACTCCCCCGTACAGTGTTACATTGTGTGCTGTTAGTCTCACCAACCCAGTGCAGCGTTACAGTGTGTGCTGTTAGTCTCACTCCCAGTGCAGTGTTACAGTGTGTGCTGTTAGTCTCACTCCCCAGTACAGTGTTACAATGTGTGCTGTTAGTCTAACTCCCCAGTGCAGTGTTACAGTGTATGCTGTTACTCTAACTCCCCAGTGCAGTGTTACAGTGTGTGCTGTTAGTCTCACTACCCAGTGCAGTGTTACAGTGTGTGCTGTTAGTCTAACGCCCCAGTGCAGTGTTAGTGTGTGCTTTTAGTCTCACTCCCCAGTGCAGTGTTACAGTGAGTGCTGTTATTCTCACCCCCCCAGTGCAGTGTTACAGTGTGTGTTGTTAGTCTCACACCCCAGTGCAGTGTTACAGTGTGTGTTGTTAGTCTCACTTCCCAGTGCAGTGTTACAGTGTGTGTTGTTAGTCCCACTCCCCAGTGCAGTGTTACAGTGTGTGCTGTTGGTCTCACTCCCAGTGCAGTGTTACAGTGTGTGTTGTTTGTCTCACCGACCCAGTGCAGTGTTACAGTGTGTGCTGTTAGTCTCACCGACCCAGTGCAGTGTTACAGTGTGTGCTGTTAGTCTCACTCCCCAGTGCAGTGTTACAGTGTGTGCTGTTAGTCTCCCCCCAGTGCAGTGTTACAGTGTATGCTGTTAGTCTCACTCCCCAGTGCAGTGTTACAGTGTGTGCTGTTAGTCTCACTCCCCAGTGCAGTGTTACAGTGTGTGCTGTTAGTCTAACTCCCAGTGCAGTGTTACAGTGTGTGCTGTTAGTCTCACTCCCCAGTGCAGCGTTACAGTGTGTGCTGTTAGTCTCACCGACCCAGTGCAGCGTTACAGTGTGTGCTGTTAGTCTCACTCCCCAGTGGAGTGTTACAGTGTGTGCTGTTAGTCTCACTGACCCAGTGCAGTGTTACAGTGTGTGCTGTTAGTCTCACTCCACAGTGCAGTGTTACAGTGTGTGCTGTTATTCTCATTCCCCCGTACAGTGTTACAGTGTATGCTGTTAGTCTCTCCAACCCAGTGCAGTATTACAGTGTGTGCTGTTAGTCTCCCTCCCCAGTGCAGTGTTTTTAGTGTGTGCTGTTTCTCTCACTCCCCCGCACAGTGTTACAGTGTGTGCTGTTAGTCTCACCAACCCAGTGCAGTGTTACAGTGTGTGCTGTTATTCTCACTCCCAGTGCAGTGTTACAGTGTGTGCTGTTAGTCTAATTCCCCATTGCAGTATTACAGTGTGTGCTGTTAGTCTCCCTCCCCAGTGCAGTGTTTTTAGTGTGTGCTGTTTCTCTCACTCCCCCGTACAGTGTTACATTGTGTGCTGTTAGTCTCACCAAACCAGTGCAGTGTTACAGTGTGTGCTGTTAGTCTAACTCCCCAGTGCAGTGTTACAGTGTGTGCTGTTAGTCTCACTCCCAGTGCAGTGTTACAGTGTGTGCTGTTAGTCTCACTCCCCAGTACAGTGTTACAATGTGTGCTGTTAGCCTCACTCCCCAGTGCAGTGTTACAGTGTATGCTGTTACTCTAACTCCCCAGTGCAGTGTTGCAGTGTGTGCTGTTTGTCTAACTCCCCAGTGCAGTGTTACAGTGTGTGCTGTTAGTCTAACGCCCCAGTGCAGTGTTAGTGTGTGCTTTTAGTCTCACTCCCCAGTGCAGTGTTACAGTGAGTGCTGTTATTCTCACCGCCCCAGTGCAGTGTTACAGTGTGTGTTGTTAGTCTCACTCCCCAGTGCAGTGTTACAGTGTGTGTTGTTAGTCTCACTTCCCAGTGCAGTGTTACAGTGTGTGTTGTTAGTCTCACTCCCCAATGCAGTGTTACAGTGTGTGCTGTTAGTCTCACCGACCCAGTGCAGTGTTACAGTGTGTGTTGTTTGTCTCCCTCCCCAGTGCAGTGTTACAGTGTGTGTTGTTTGTCTCCCTCCCCAGTGCAGTGTTACAGTGTATGCTGTTAGTCTCACTCCCCAGTGCAGTGTTACAGTGTGTGCTGTTAGTCTCACTCCCCAGTGCAGTGTTACAGTGTGTGCTGTTAGTCTCACTCCCCAGTGCAGTGTTACAGTGTGTGCTGTTAGTCTAACTCCCAGTGCAGTGTTACAGTGTGTGCTGTTAGTCTCACTCCCCAGTGCAGCGTTACAGTGTGTGCTGTTAGTCTCACCGACCCAGTGCAGTGTTACAGTGTGTGCTGTTAGTCTCACTCCCCAGTGCAGTGTTACAGTGTGTGCTGTTAGTCTCACCGACCCAGTGCAGTGTTACAGTGTGTGCTGTTAGTCTCACTCCACAGTGCAGTGTTACAGTGTGTGCTGTTATTCTCATTCCCCGTACAGTGTTACAGTGTGTGCTGTTAGTCTCACCAACCCAGTGCAGTGTTACAGTGTGTGCTGTTAGTCTAACTCCCCAGTGCAGTGTTACAATGTGTGCTGTTAGTCTCACTCCCAGTGCAGTGTTCCAGTGTGTGCTGTTAGTCTCCCTCCCCAGTGCAGTGTTACAGTGTGTGCTGTTAGTCTAATTCCCCATTGCAGTGTTACAGTGTGTGCTGTTAGTCTCCCTCCCCAGTGCAGTGTTTTTAGTGTGTGCTGTTTCTCTCACTCCCCCGTACAGTGTTACATTGTGTGCTGTTAGTCTCACCAACCCAGTGCAGCGTTACAGTGTGTGCTGTTAGTCTCACTCCCAGTGCAGTGTTACAGTGTGTGCTGTTAGTCTCACTCCCCAGTACAGTGTTACAATGTGTGCTGTTAGTCTAACTCCCCAGTGCAGTGTTACAATGTATGCTGTTACTCTAACTCCCCAGTGCAGTGTTACAGTGTGTGCTGTTAGTCTCACTACCCAGTGCAGTGTTACAGTGTGTGCTGTTAGTCTAACGCCCCAGTGCAGTGTTAGTGTGTGCTTTTAGTCTCACTCCCCAGTGCAGTGTTACAGTGAGTGCTGTTATTCTCACCCCCCCAGTGCAGTGTTACAGTGTGTGTTGTTAGTCTCACTCCCCAGTGCAGTGTTACAGTGTGTGTTGTTAGTCTCACTTCCCAGTGCAGTGTTACAGTGTGTGTTGTTAGTCTCACTCCCCAGTGCAGTGTTACAGTGTGTGCTGTTAGTCTCACTCCCAGTGCAGTGTTACAGTGTGTGTTGTTTGTCTCCCTCCCCAGTGCAGTGTTACAGTGTGTGTTGTTTGTCTCCCTCCCCAGTGCAGTGTTACAGTGTATGCTGTTAGTCTCACTCCCCAGTGCAGTGTTACAGTGTGTGCTGTTAGTCTCACTCCCCAGTGCAGTGTTACAGTGTGTGCTGTTAGTCTCACTCCCCAGTGCAGTGTTACAGTGTGTGCTGTTAGTCTAACTCCCAGTGCAGTGTTACAGTGTGTGCTGTTAGTCTCACTTCCCAGTGCAGTGTTACAGTGTGTGTTGTTTGTCTCACTTCCCAGTGCAGTGTTACATTGTGTGTTGTTAGTCTCACTCCCCAGTGCAGTGTTACAGTGTGTGCTGTTAGTCTCACCGACCCAGTGCAGTGTTACAGTGTGTGCTGTTAGTCTCACTCCACAGTGCAGTGTTACAGTGTGTGCTGTTATTCTCATTCCCCGTACAGTGTTACAGTGTGTGCTGTTAGTCTCACCAACCCAGTGCAGTGTTACAGTGTGTGCTGTTAGTCTAACTCCCCAGTGCAGTGTTACAGTGTGTGCTGTTAGTCTCACTCCCAGTGCAGTGTTCCAGTGTGTGCTGTTAGTCTCCCTCCCCAGTGCAGTGTTACAGTGTGTGCTGTTAGTCTAATTCCCCATTGCAGTGTTACAGTGTGTGCTGTTAGTCTCCCTCCCCAGTGCAGTGTTTTTAGTGTGTGCTGTTTCTCTCACTCCCCCGTACAGTGTTACATTGTGTGCTGTTAGTCTCACCAACCCAGTGCAGCGTTACAGTGTGTGCTGTTAGTCTCACTCCCAGTGCAGTGTTACAGTGTGTGCTGTTAGTCTCACTCCCCAGTACAGTGTTACAATGTGTGCTGTTAGTCTAACTCCCCAGTGCAGTGTTACAGTGTATGCTGTTACTCTAACTCCCCAGTGCAGTGTTACAGTGTGTGCTGTTAGTCTGACTACCCAGTGCAGTGTTGCAGTGTGTGCTGTTAGTCTAACGCCCCAGTGCAGTGTTAGTGTGTGCTTTTAGTCTCACTCCCCAGTGCAGTGTTACAGTGAGTGCTGTTATTCTCACCCCCCCAGTGCAGTGTTACAGTGTGTGTTGTTAGTCTCACTCCCCAGTGCAGTGTTACAGTGTGTGTTGTTAGTCTCACTTCCCAGTGCAGTGTTACAGTGTGTGTTGTTAGTCTCACTCCCCAGTGCAGTGTTACAGTGTGTGCTGTTAGTCTCACTCCCAGTGCAGTGTTACAGTGTGTGCTGTTAGTCTCACCGACCCAGTGCAGTGTTACAGTGTGTGCTGTTAGTCTCACCGACCCAGTGCAGTGTTACAGTGTGTGCTGTTAGTCTCACTCCCCAGTGCAGTGTTACAGTGTGTGCTGTTAGTCTCCCCCCAGTGCAGTGTTACAGTGTATGCTGTTAGTCTCACTCCCCAGTGCAGTGTTACAGTGTGTGCTGTTAGTCTCACTCCCCAGTGCAGTGTTACAGTGTGTGCTGTTAGTCTCACTCCCCAGTGCAGTGTTACAGTGTGTGCTGTTAGTCTAACTCCCAGTGCAGTGTTACAGTGTGTGCTGTTAGTCTCACTCCCCAGTGCAGCGTTACAGTGTGTGCTGTTAGTCTCACCGACCCAGTGCAGTGTTACAGTGTGTGCTGTTAGTCTCACTCCCCAGTGCAGTGTTACAGTGTATGCTGTTAGTCTCACTCCCCAGTGCAGTGTTACAGTGTGTGCTGTTAGTCTCACTCCCCAGTGCAGTGTTACAGTGTGTGCTGTTAGTCTCACTCCCCAGTGCAGTGTTACAGTGTGTGCTGTTAGTCTCACTCCCCAGTGCAATGTTACAGTGTGTGTTGTTAGTCTAACTCCCCAGTGCAGTGTTACAGTGTATGCTGTTAGTCTAACTCCCCAGTGCAGTGTTACAGTGTGTGCTGTTAGTCTCACTTCCCAGTGCAGTGTTACAGTGTGTGTTGTTTGTCTCACTTCCCAGTGCAGTGTTACAGTGTGTGTTGTTAGTCTCACTCCCCAGTGCAGTGTTACAGTGTGTGCTGTTAGTCTCACTCCCAGTGCAGTGTTACAGTGTGTGTTCTTTGTCTCCCTCCCCAGTGCAGTGTTACAGTGTGTGTTGTTAGTCTCACCCCCCAGTGCAGTGTTACAGTGTGTGTTGTTAGTCTCACTTCCCAGTGCAGTGTTACAGTGTGTGTTGTTAATCTCACTCCCCAGTGCAGTGTTACAGTGTGTGCTGTTAGTCTCACTCCCAGTGCAGTGCTACAGTGTGTGTTGTTTGTCTCCCTCCCCAGTGCAGTATTACAGTGTGTGCTGTTAGTCTCACCGACCCAGTGCAGTGTTACAGTGTGTGCTGTTAGTCTCACCGACCCAGTGCAGTGTTACAGTTTGTGCTGTTAGTCTCACTCCCCAGTGCAGTGTTACAGTGTGTGCTGTTAGTCTCCCCCCAGTGCAGTGTTACAGAGTATGCTGTTAGTCTCACTCCCCAGTGCAGTGTTACAGTGTGTGCTGTTAGTCTCACTCCCCAGTGCAGTGTTACAGTGTGTGCTGTTAGTCTCACTCCCCAGTGCAGTGTTACAGTGTGTGCTGTTAGTCTAACTCCCAGTGCAGTGTTACAGTGTGTGCTGTTAGTCTCACTCCCCAGTGCAGCGTTACAGTGTGTGCTGTTAGTCTCACCGACCCAGTGCAGTGTTACAGTGTGTGCTGTTAGTCTCACTCCCCAGTGCAGTGTTACAGTGTGTGCTGTTAGTCTCACCGACCCAGTGCAGTGTTACAGTGTGTGCTGTAAGTCTCACTCCACAGTGCAGTGTTACAGTGTGTGCTGTTATTCTCATTCTCCGTACAGTGTTACAGTGTGTGCTGTTAGTCTCACCAACCCAGTGCAGTGTTACAGTGTGTGCTGTTAGTCTAACTCCCCAGTGCAGTGTTACAGTGTGTGCTGTTAGTCTAACTCCCCAGTGCAGTGTTACAGTGTGTGCTGTTAGTCTCCCTCCCCAGTGCAGTGTTACAGTGTGTGCTGTTAGTCTAATTCCCCATTGCAGTGTTACAGTGTGTGCTGTTAGTCTCCCTCCCCAGTGCAGTGTTACAGTGTGTGCTGTTAGTCTCCCCCCAGTGCAGTGTTACAGTGTATGCTGTTAGTCTCACTCCCCAGTGCAGTGTTACAGTGTGTGCTGTTAGTCTCACTCCCCAGTGCAGTGTTACAGTGTGTGCTGTTAGTCTCACTCCCCAGTGCAGTGTTACAGTGTGTGCTGTTAGTCTAACTCCCCAGTGCAGTGTTACAGTGTATGCTGTTAGTCTAACTCCCCAGAGCAGTGTTACAGTGTGTGCTGTTAGTCTCACTACCCAGTGCAGTGTTACAGTGTGTGCTGTTAGTCTAACGCCCCAGTGCAGTGTTAGTGTGTGCTTTTAGTCTCACTCCCCAGTGCAGTGTTACAGTGTGTGCTGTTAGTCTCACTACCCAGTGCAGTGTTACAGTGTGTGCTGTTAGTCTCCCTCCCCAGTGCAGTGTTAGTGTGTGCTTTTAGTCTCACTCCCCAGTGCAGTGTTACAGTGAGTGCAGTTATTCCCACCCCCCCCCAGTGCCGTGTTACAGTGTGTGTTGTTAGTCTCACTTCCCAGTGCAGTGTTACAGTGTGTGCTGTTAGTCTCACTCCCCAGTGCAGTGTTACAGTGTGTGCTGTTAGTCGCACTCCCAGTGCAGTGTTACAGTGTGTGTTGTTTGTCTCCCTCCCCAGTGCAGTGTTACAGTGTGTGCTGTTAGTCTCACCGACCCAGTGCAGTGTTACAGTGTGTGCTGTTAGTCTCACCAACCCAGTGCAGTGTTACAGTGTGTGCTGTTAGTCTCCCTCCCCAGTGCAGTGTTTTTAGTGTGTGCTGTTTCTCTCACTCCCCCGTACAGTGTTACAGTGTGTGCTGTTAGTCTCACCAACCCAGTGCAGTGTTACAGTGTGTGCTGTTAGTCTCACTCCCCAGTACAGTGTTACAATGTGTGCTGTTAGTCTAACTCCCCAGTGCAGTGTTACAGTGTATGCTGTTACTCTAACTCCCCAGTGCAGTGTTACAGTGTGTGCTGTTAGTCTCACTACCCAGTGCAGTGTTACAGTGTGTGCTGTTAGTCTAACGCCCCAGTGCAGTGTTAGTGTGTGCTTTTAGTCTCACTCCCCAGTGCAGTGTTACAGTGAGTGCTGTTATTCTCACCCCCCCAGTGCAGTGTTACAGTGTGTGTTGTTAGTCTCACTCCCCAGTGCAGTGTTACAGTGTGTGTTGTTAGTCTCACTTCCCAGTGCAGTGTTACAGTGTGTGTTGTTAGTCTCACTCCCCAGTGCAGTGTTACAGTGTGTGCTGTTAGTCTCACTCCCAGTGCAGTGTTACAGTGTGTGTTGTTTGTCTCCCTCCACAGTGCAGTGTTACAGTGTGTGCTGTTAGTCTCACCGACCCAGTGCAGTGTTACAGTGTGTGCTGTTAGTCTCACTCCCCAGTGCAGTGTTACAGTGTGTGCTGTTAGTCTCCCCCCAGTGCAGTGTTACAGAGTATGCTGTTAGTCTCACTCCCCAGTGCAGTGTTACAGTGTGTGCTGTTAGTCTCACTCCCCAGTGCAGTGTTACAGTGTGTGCTGTTAGTCTCACTCCCTAGTGCAGTGTTACAGTGTGTGCTGTTAGTCTAACTCCCAGTGCAGTGTTACAGTGTGTGCTGTTAGTCTCACCAACCCAGTGCAGTGTTACAGTGTGTGCTGTTAGTCTAACTCCCCAGTGCAGTGTTACAGTGTGTGCTGTTAGTCTCACTCCCAGTGCAGTGTTCCAGTGTGTGCTGTTAGTCTCCCTCCCCAGTGCAGTGTTACAGTGTGTGCTGTTAGTCTAATTCCCCATTGCAGTGTTACAGTGTGTGCTGTTAGTCTCCCTCCCCAGTGCAGTGTTTTTAGTGTGTGCTGTTTCTCTCACTCCCCCGTACAGTGTTACATTGTGTGCTGTTAGTCTCACCAACCCAGTGCAGCGTTACAGTGTGTGCTGTTAGTCTCACTCCCAGTGCAGTGTTACAGTGTGTGCTGTTAGTCTCACTCCCCAGTACAGTGTTACAATGTGTGCTGTTCGTCTAACTCCCCAGTGCAGTGTTACAGTGTATGCTGTTACTCTAACTCCCCAGTGCAGTGTTACAGTGTGTGCTGTTAGTCTCACTCCCCAGTGCAGTGTTACAGTGTGTGCTGTTAGTCTAACGCCCCAGTGCAGTGTTAGTGTGTGCTTTTAGTCTCACTCCCCAGTGCAGTGTTACAGTGAGTGCTGTTATTCTCACCCCCCCAGTGCAGTGTTACAGTGTGTGTTGTTAGTCTCACTCCCCAGTGCAGTGTTACAGTGTGTGTTGTTAGTCTCACTTCCCAGTGCAGTGTTACAGTGTGTGTTGTTAGTCTCACTCCCCAGTGCAGTGTTACAGTGTGTGCTGTTAGTCTCACTCCCAGTGCAGTGTTACAGTGTGTGCTGTTAATCTCACCGACCCAGTGCAGTGTTACAGTGTGTGCTGTTAGTCTCACCGACCCAGTGCAGTGTTACAGTGTGTGCTGTTAGTCTCACTCCCCAGTGCAGTGTTACAGTGTGTGCTGTTAGTCTCCCCCCAGTGCAGTGTTACAGTGTATGCTGTTAGTCTCACTCCCCAGTGCAGTGTTACAGTGTGTGCTGTTAGTCTCACTCCCCAGTGCAGTGTTACAGTGTGTGCTGTTAGTCTCACTCCCCAGTGCAGCGTTACAGTGTGTGCTGTTAGTCTCACCGACCCAGTGCAGTGTTACAGTGTGTGCTGTTAGTCTCACTCCCCAGTGCAGTGTTACAGTGTATGCTGTTAGTCTCACTCCCCAGTGCAGTGTTACAGTGTGTGCTGTTAGTCTCACTCCCCAGTGCAGTGTTACAGTGTGTGCTGTTAGTCTCACTCCCCAGTGCAGTGTTACAGTGTGTGCTGTTAGTCTCACTCCCCAGTGCAATGTTACAGTGTGTGTTGTTAGTCTAACTCCCCAGTGCAGTGTTACAGTGTATGCTGTTAGTCTAACTCCCCAGTGCAGTGTTACAGTGTGTGCTGTTAGTCTCACTTCCCAGTGCAGTGTTACAGTGTGTGTTGTTTGTCTCACTTCCCAGTGCAGTGTTACAGTGTGTGTTGTTAGTCTCACTCCCCAGTGCAGTGTTACAGTGTGTGCTGTTAGTCTCACTCCCAGTGCAGTGTTACAGTGTGTGTTCTTTGTCTCCCTCCCCAGTGCAGTGTTACAGTGTGTGTTGTTAGTCTCACCCCCCAGTGCAGTGTTACAGTGTGTGTTGTTAGTCTCACTTCCCAGTGCAGTGTTACAGTGTGTGTTGTTAATCTCACTCCCCAGTGCAGTGTTACAGTGTGTGCTGTTAGTCTCACTCCCAGTGCAGTGCTACAGTGTGTGTTGTTTGTCTCCCTCCCCAGTGCAGTATTACAGTGTGTGCTGTTAGTCTCACCGACCCAGTGCAGTGTTACAGTGTGTGCTGTTAGTCTCACCGACCCAGTGCAGTGTTACAGTTTGTGCTGTTAGTCTCACTCCCCAGTGCAGTGTTACAGTGTGTGCTGTTAGTCTCCCCCCAGTGCAGTGTTACAGAGTATGCTGTTAGTCTCACTCCCCAGTGCAGTGTTACAGTGTGTGCTGTTAGTCTCACTCCCCAGTGCAGTGTTACAGTGTGTGCTGTTAGTCTCACTCCCCAGTGCAGTGTTACAGTGTGTGCTGTTAGTCTAACTCCCAGTGCAGTGTTACAGTGTGTGCTGTTAGTCTCACTCCCCAGTGCAGCGTTACAGTGTGTGCTGTTAGTCTCACCGACCCAGTGCAGTGTTACAGTGTGTGCTGTTAGTCTCACTCCCCAGTGCAGTGTTACAGTGTGTGCTGTTAGTCTCACCGACCCAGTGCAGTGTTACAGTGTGTGCTGTAAGTCTCACTCCACAGTGCAGTGTTACAGTGTGTGCTGTTATTCTCATTCTCCGTACAGTGTTACAGTGTGTGCTGTTAGTCTCACCAACCCAGTGCAGTGTTACAGTGTGTGCTGTTAGTCTAACTCCCCAGTGCAGTGTTACAGTGTGTGCTGTTAGTCTAACTCCCCAGTGCAGTGTTACAGTGTGTGCTGTTAGTCTCCCTCCCCAGTGCAGTGTTACAGTGTGTGCTGTTAGTCTAATTCCCCATTGCAGTGTTACAGTGTGTGCTGTTAGTCTCCCTCCCCAGTGCAGTGTTACAGTGTGTGCTGTTAGTCTCCCCCCAGTGCAGTGTTACAGTGTATGCTGTTAGTCTCACTCCCCAGTGCAGTGTTACAGTGTGTGCTGTTAGTCTCACTCCCCAGTGCAGTGTTACAGTGTGTGCTGTTAGTCTCACTCCCCAGTGCAGTGTTACAGTGTGTGCTGTTAGTCTAACTCCCCAGTGCAGTGTTACAGTGTATGCTGTTAGTCTAACTCCCCAGAGCAGTGTTACAGTGTGTGCTGTTAGTCTCACTACCCAGTGCAGTGTTACAGTGTGTGCTGTTAGTCTAACGCCCCAGTGCAGTGTTAGTGTGTGCTTTTAGTCTCACTCCCCAGTGCAGTGTTACAGTGTGTGCTGTTAGTCTCACTACCCAGTGCAGTGTTACAGTGTGTGCTGTTAGTCTCCCTCCCCAGTGCAGTGTTAGTGTGTGCTTTTAGTCTCACTCCCCAGTGCAGTGTTACAGTGAGTGCAGTTATTCCCACACCCCCCAGTGCCGTGTTACAGTGTGTGTTGTTAGTCTCACTTCCCAGTGCAGTGTTACAGTGTGTGCTGTTAGTCTCACTCCCCAGTGCAGTGTTACAGTGTGTGCTGTTAGTCGCACTCCCAGTGCAGTGTTACAGTGTGTGTTGTTTGTCTCCCTCCCCAGTGCAGTGTTACAGTGTGTGCTGTTAGTCTCACCGACCCAGTGCAGTGTTACAGTGTGTGCTGTTAGTCTCACCAACCCAGTGCAGTGTTACAGTGTGTGCTGTTAGTCTCCCTCCCCAGTGCAGTGTTTTTAGTGTGTGCTGTTTCTCTCACTCCCCCGTACAGTGTTACAGTGTGTGCTGTTAGTCTCACCAACCCAGTGCAGTGTTACAGTGTGTGCTGTTAGTCTCACTCCCCAGTACAGTGTTACAATGTGTGCTGTTAGTCTAACTCCCCAGTGCAGTGTTACAGTGTATGCTGTTACTCTAACTCCCCAGTGCAGTGTTACAGTGTGTGCTGTTAGTCTCACTACCCAGTGCAGTGTTACAGTGTGTGCTGTTAGTCTAACGCCCCAGTGCAGTGTTAGTGTGTGCTTTTAGTCTCACTCCCCAGTGCAGTGTTACAGTGAGTGCTGTTATTCTCACCCCCCCAGTGCAGTGTTACAGTGTGTGTTGTTAGTCTCACTCCCCAGTGCAGTGTTACAGTGTGTGTTGTTAGTCTCACTTCCCAGTGCAGTGTTACAGTGTGTGTTGTTAGTCTCACTCCCCAGTGCAGTGTTACAGTGTGTGCTGTTAGTCTCACTCCCAGTGCAGTGTTACAGTGTGTGTTGTTTGTCTCCCTCCACAGTGCAGTGTTACAGTGTGTGCTGTTAGTCTCACCGACCCAGTGCAGTGTTACAGTGTGTGCTGTTAGTCTCACTCCCCAGTGCAGTGTTACAGTGTGTGCTGTTAGTCTCCCCCCAGTGCAGTGTTACAGTGTATGCTGTTAGTCTCACTCCCCAGTGCAGTGTTACAGTGTGTGCTGTTAGTCTCACTCCCCAGTGCAGTGTTACAGTGTGTGCTGTTAGTCTCACTCCCTAGTGCAGTGTTACAGTGTGTGCTGTTAGTTTAACTCCCAGTGCAGTGTTACAGTGTGTGCTGTTAGTCTCACTCCCCAGTGCAGCGTTACAGTGTGTGCTGTTAGTCTCACCGACCCAGTGCAGTGTTACAGTGTGTGCTGTTAGTCTCACTCCCCAGTGCAGTGTTACAGTGTATGCTGTTAGTCTCACTCCCCAGTGCAGTGTTACAGTGTGTGCTGTTAGTCTCACTCCCCAGTGCAGTGTTACAGTGTGTGCTGTTAGTCTCACTCCCCAGTGCAGTGTTACAGTGTGTGTTGTTAGTCTAACTCCCCAGTGCAGTGTTACAGTGTATGCTGTTAGTCTAACTCCCCAGTGCAGTGTTACAGTGTGTGCTGTTAGTCTCACTTCCCAGTGCAGTGTTACAGTGTGTGTTGTTTGTCTCACTCCCCAGTGCAGTGTTACAGTGTGTGCTGTTAGTCTCACTCCCCAGTGCAATGTTACAGTGTGTGTTGTTAGTCTAACTCCCCAGTGCAGTGTTACAGTGTATGCTGTTAGTCTAACTCCCCAGTGCAGTGTTACAGTGTGTGCTGTTAGTCTCACTTCCCAGTGCAGTGTTACAGTGTGTGTTGTTTGTCTCACTTCCCAGTGCAGTGTTACAGTGTGTGTTGTTAGTCTCACTCCCCAGTGCAGTGTTACAGTGTGTGCTGTTAGTCTCACTCCCAGTGCAGTGTTACAGTGTGTGTTCTTTGTCTCCCTCCCCAGTGCAGTGTTACAGTGTGTGTTGTTAGTCTCACCCCCCAGTGCAGTGTTACAGTGTGTGTTGTTAGTCTCCCTTCCCAGTGCAGTGTTACAGTGTTTGTTGTTAATCTCACTCCCCAGTGCAGTGTTACAGTGTGTGCTGTTAGTCTCACTCCCAGTGCAGTGCTACAGTGTGTGTTGTTTGTCTCCCTCCCCAGTGCAGTATTACAGTGTGTGCTGTTAGTCTCACCGACCCAGTGCAGTGTTACAGTGTGTGCTGTTAGTCTCACCGACCCAGTGCAGTGTTACAGTTTGTACTGTTAGTCTCACTCCCCAGTGCAGTGTTACAGTGTGTGCTGTTAGTCTCCCCCCAGTGCAGTGTTACAGTGTATGCTGTTAGTCTCACTCCCCAGTGCAGTGTTACAGTGTGTGCTGTTAGTCTCACTCCCCAGTGCAGTGTTACAGTGTGTGCTGTTAGTCTCACTCCCCAGTGCAGTGTTACAGTGTGTGCTGTTAGTCTAACTCCCAGTGCAGTGTTACAGTGTGTGCTGTTAGTCTCACTCCCCAGTGCAGCGTTACAGTGTGTGCTGTTAGTCTCACCGACCCAGTGCAGTGTTACAGTGTGTGCTGTTAGTCTCACTCCCCAGTGCAGTGTTACAGTGTGTGCTGTTATTCTCATTCTCCGTACAGTGTTACAGTGTGTGCTGTTAGTCTCACTCCCCAGTGCAGTGTTACAGTGTGTGCTGTTAGTCTCACTCCACAGTGCAGTGTTACAGTGTGTGCTGTTATTCTCATTCTCCGTACAGTGTTACAGTGTGTGCTGTTAGTCTCACCAACCCAGTGCAGTGTTACAGTGTGTGCTGTTAGTCTCACTCCCCAGTGCAGTGTTACAGTGTGTGCTGTTATTCTCATTCTCCGTACAGTGTTACAGTGTGTGCTGTTAGTCTCACCAACCCAGTGCAGTGTTACAGTGTGTGCTGTTAGTCTCACTCCCCAGTGCAGTGTTACAGTGTGTGCTGTTAGTCTAACTCCCCAGTGCAGTGTTACAGTGTGTGCTGTTAGTCTAACTCCCCAGTGCAGTGTTACAGTGTGTGCTGTTAGTCTCCCTCCCCAGTGCAGTGTTACAGTGTGTGCTGTTAGTCTAATTCCCCATTGCAGTGTTACAGTGTGTGCTGTTAGTCTCCCTCCCCAGTGCAGTGTTACAGTGTGTGCTGTTAGTCTCCCCCCAGTGCAGTGTTACAGTGTATGCTGTTAGTCTCACTCCCCAGTGCAGTGTTACAGTGTGTGCTGTTAGTCTCACTCCCCAGTGCAGTGTTACAGTGTGTGCTGTTAGTCTCACTCCCCAGTGCAGTGTTACAGTGTGTGCTGTTAGTCTAACTCCCCGGTGCAGTGTTACAGTGTATGCTGTTAGTCTAACTCCCCAGAGCAGTGTTACAGTGTGTGCTGTTAGTCTCACTCCCCAGTGCAGTGTTACAGTGTGTGCTGTTAGTCTAACGCCCCAGTGCAGTGTTAGTGTGTGCATTTAGTCTCACTCCCCAGTGCAGTGTTACAGTGTGTGCTGTTAGTCTCACTACCCAGTGCAGTGTTACAGTGTGTGCTGTTAGTCTCCCTCCCCAGTGCAGTGTTAGTGTGTGCTTTTAGTCTCACTCCCCAGTGCAGTGTTACAGTGAGTGCAGTTATTCCCACCCCCCACAGTGCCGTGTTACAGTGTGTGCTGTTAGTCGCACTCCCAGTGCAGTGTTACAGTGTGTGTTGTTTGTCTCCCTCCCCAGTGCAGTGTTACAGTGTGTGCTGTTAGTCTCACCGACCCAGTGCAGTGTTACAGTGTGTGCTGTTAGTCTCACCAACCCAGTGCAGTGTTACAGTGTGTGTTGTTAGTCTCCCTCCCCAGTGCAGTGTTTTTAGTGTGTGCTGTTTCTCTCACTCCCCCGTACAGTGTTACAGTGTGTGCTGTTAGTCTCACCAACCCAGTGCAGTGTTACAGTGTGTGCTGTTAGTCTCACTCCCCAGTGCAGTGTTACAGTGTGTGCTGTTAGTCTCACTCCCAGTGCAGTGTTACAGTGTGTGCTGTTAGTCTCACTCCCCAGTGCAGTGTTACAGTGTGTGCTGTTAGTCTCACTCCCCAGTGCAGTGTTACAGTGTGTGTTGTTTGTCTCACTTCCCAGTGCAGTGTTACAGTGTGTGCTGTTAGTCTCACTCCCCAGTGCAGTGTTACAGTGTGTGCTGTTAGTCGCACTCCCAGTGCAGTGTTACAGTGTGTGTTGTTTGTCTCCCTCCCCAGTGCAGTGTTACAGTGTGTGCTGTTAGTCTCACCGACCCAGTGCAGTGTTACAGTGTGTGCTGTTAGTCTCACCAACCCAGTGCAGTGTTACAGTGTGTGCTGTTAGTCTCCCTCCCCAGTGCAGTGTTTTTAGTGTGTGCTGTTTCTCTCACTCCCCCGTACAGTGTTACAGTGTGTGCTGTTAGTCTCACCAACCCAGTGCAGTGTTACAGTGTGTGCTGTTAGTCTCACTCCCAGTGCAGTGTTACAGTGTGTGCTGTTAGTCTCCCTCCCCAGTGCAGTGTTACAGTGTGTGCTGTTAGTCTCACTGACCCAGTGCAGTGTTACAGTGTGTGCTGTTAGTCTCACCAACCCAGTGCAGTGTTACAGTGTGTGCTGTTAGTCTCCCTCCCCAGTCCAGTGTTTTTAGTGTGTGCTGTTTCTCTCACTCCCTCGTACAGTGTTACAGTGTGTGCTGTTAGTCTCACCAACCCAGTGCAGTGTTACAGTGTGTGCTGTTAGTCTCACTCCCAGTGCAGTGTTACAGTGTGTGCTGTTAGTCTCACTCCCCAGTGCAGTGTTACAGTGTGTGCTGTTAGTCTCACTCCCCAGTGCAATGTTACAGTGTGTGTTGTTAGTCTAACTCCCCAGTGCAGTGTTACAGTGTATGCTGTTAGTCTAACTCCCCAGTGCAGTGTTACAGTGTGTGCTGTTAGTCTCACTTCCCAGTGCAGTGTTATAGTGTGTGTTGTTTGTCTCACTTCCCAGTGCAGTGTTACAGTGTGTGTTGTTAGTCTCACTCCCCAGTGCAGTGTTACAGTGTGTGCTTTTAGTCTCACTCCCAGTGCAGTGTTACAGTGTGTGTTCTTTGTCTCCCTCCCCAGTGCAGTGTTACAGTGTGTGTTGTTAGTCTCACCCCCCAGTGCAGTGTTACAGTGTGTGTTGTTAGTCTCACTTCCCAGTGCAGTGTTACAGTGTGTGTTGTTAATCTCACTCCCCAGTGCAGTGTTACAGTGTGTGCTGTTAGTCTCACTCCCAGTGCAGTGCTACAGTGTGTGTTGTTTGTCTCCCTCCCCAGTGCAGTATTACAGTGTGTGCTGTTAGTCTCACCGACCCAGTGCAGTGTTACAGTGTGTGCTGTTAGTCTCACCGACCCAGTGCAGTGTTACCGTTTGTGCTGTTAGTCTCACTCCCCAGTGCAGTGTTACAGTGTGTGCTGTTAGTCTCCCCCCAGTGCAGTGTTACAGTGTATGCTGTTAGTCTCACTCCCCAGTGCAGTGTTACAGTGTGTGCTGTTAGTCTCACTCCCCAGTGCAGTGTTACAGTGTGTGCTGTTAGTCTCACTCCCCAGTGCAGTGTTACAGTGTGTGCTGTTAGTCTAACTCCCAGTGCAGTGTTACAGTGTGTGCTGTTAGTCTCACTCCCCAGTGCAGCGTTACAGTGTGTGCTGTTAGTCTCACCGACCCAGTGCAGTGTTACAGTGTGTGCTGTTAGTCTCACTCCCCAGTGCAGTGTTACAGTGTGTGCTGTTAGTCTCACCGACCCAGTGCAGTGTTACAGTGTGTGCTGTTAGTCTCACTCCACAGTGCAGTGTTACAGTGTGTGCTGTTATTCTCATTCTCCGTACAGTGTTACAGTGTGTGCTGTTAGTCTCACCAACCCAGTGCAGTGTTACAGTGTGTGCTGTTAGTCTCACTCCCCAGTGCAGTGTTACAGTGTGTGCTGTTAGTCTAACTCCCCAGTGCAGTGTTACAGTGTGTGCTGTTAGTCTAACTCCCCAGTGCAGTGTTACAGTGTGTGCTGTTAGTCTCCCTCCCCAGTGCAGTGTTACAGTGTGTGCTGTTAGTCTAATTCCCCATTGCAGTGTTACAGTGTGTGCTGTTAGTCTCACTCCCCAGTGCAGTGTTACAGTGTGTGCTGTTAGTCTCCCCCCAGTGCAGTGTTACAGTGTGTGCTGTTAGTCTCACTCCCCAGTGCAGTGTTACAGTGTGTGCTGTTAGTCTAACTCCCAGTGCAGTGTTACAGTGTGTGCTGTTAGTCTCACTCCCCAGTGCAGCTTTACAGTGTGTGCTGTTAGTCTCACCGACCCAGTGCAGTGTTACAGTGTGTGCTGTTAGTCTCACTCCCCAGTGCAGTGTTACAGTGTGTGCTGTTAGTCTCACCGACCCAGTGCAGTGTTACAGTGTGTGCTGTTAGTCTCCCTCCCCAGTGCAGTGTTACAGTGTGTGCTGTTAGTCTCCCCCCAGTGCAGTGTTACAGTGTATGCTGTTAGTCTCACTCCCCAGTGCAGTGTTACAGTGTGTGCTGTTAGTCTCACTCCCCAGTGCAGTGTTACAGTGTGTGCTGTTAGTCTCACTCCCCAGTGCAGTGTTACAGTGTGTGCTGTTAGTCTAACTCCCCAGTGCAGTGTTACAGTGTATGCTGTTAGTCTAACTCCCCAGAGCAGTGTTACAGTGTGTGCTGTTAGTCTCACTACCCAGTGCAGTGTTACAGTGTGTGCTGTTAGTCTAACGCCCCAGTGCAGTGTTAGTGTGTGCTTTTAGTCTCACTCCCCAGTGCAGTGTTACAGTGTGTGCTGTTAGTCTCACTACCCAGTGCAGTGTTACAGTGTGTGCTGTTAGTCTCCCTCCCCAGTGCAGTGTTAGTGTGTGCTTTTAGTCTCACTCCCCAGTGCAGTGTTACAGTGAGTGCAGTTATTCCCACCCCCCCCCCAGTGCCGTGTTACAGTGTGTGTTGTTAGTCTCACTTCCCAGTGCAGTGTTACAGTGTGTGCTGTTAGTCTCACTCCCCAGTGCAGTGTTACAGTGTGTGCTGTTAGTCGCACTCCCAGTGCAGTGTTACAGTGTGTGTTGTTTGTCTCCCTCCCCAGTGCAGTGTTACAGTGTGTGCTGTTAGTCTCACCGACCCAGTGCAGTGTTACAGTGTGTGCTGTTAGTCTCACCAACCCAGTGCAGTGTTACAGTGTGTGCTGTTAGTCTCCCTCCCCAGTGCAGTGTTTTTAGTGTGTGCTGTTTCTCTCACTCCCCCGTACAGTGTTACAGTGTGTGCTGTTAGTCTCACCAACCCAGTGCAGTGTTACAGTGTGTGCTGTTAGTCTCACTCCCCAGTACAGTGTTACAATGTGTGCTGTTAGTCTAACTCCCCAGTGCAGTGTTACAGTGTATGCTGTTACTCTAACTCCCCAGTGCAGTGTTACAGTGTGTGCTGTTAGTCTCACTACCCAGTGCAGTGTTACAGTGTGTGCTGTTAGTCTAACGCCCCAGTGCAGTGTTAGTGTGTGCTTTTAGTCTCACTCCCCAGTGCAGTGTTACAGTGAGTGCTGTTATTCTCACCCCCCCAGTGCAGTGTTACAGTGTGTGTTGTTAGTCTCACTCCCCAGTGCAGTGTTACAGTGTGTGTTGTTAGTCTCACTTCCCAGTGCAGTGTTACAGTGTGTGTTGTTAGTCTCACTCCCCAGTGCAGTGTTACAGTGTGTGCTGTTAGTCTCACTCCCAGTGCAGTGTTACAGTGTGTGTTGTTTGTCTCCCTCCACAGTGCAGTGTTACAGTGTGTGCTGTTAGTCTCACCGACCCAGTGCAGTGTTACAGTGTGTGCTGTTAGTCTCACTCCCCAGTGCAGTGTTAAAGTGCGTGCTGTTAGTCTCCCCCCAGTGCAGTGTTACAGTGTATGCTGTTAGTCTCACTCCCCAGTGCAGTGTTACAGTGTGTGCTGTTAGTCTCACTCCCCAGTGCAGTGTTACAGTGTGTGCTGTTAGTCTCACTCCCTAGTGCAGTGTTACAGTGTGTGCTGTTAGTCTAACTCCCAGTGCAGTGTTACAGTGTGTGCTGTTAGTCTCACTCCCCAGTGCAGCGTTACAGTGTGTGCTGTTAGTCTCACCGACCCAGTGCAGTGTTACAGTGTGTGCTGTTAGTCTCACTCCCCAGTGCAGTGTTACAGTGTATGCTGTTAGTCTCACTCCCCAGTGCAGTGTTACAGTGTGTGCTGTTAGTCTCACTCCCCAGTGCAGTGTTACAGTGTGTGCTGTTAGTCTCACTCCCCAGTGCAGTGTTACAGTGTGTGCTGTTAGTCTCACTCCCCAGTGCAATGTTACAGTGTGTGTTGTTAGTCTAACTCCCCAGTGCAGTGTTACAGTGTATGCTGTTAGTCTAACTCCCCAGTGCAGTGTTACAGTGTGTGCTGTTAGTCTCACTTCCCAGTGCAGTGTTACAGTGTGTGTTGTTTGTCTCACTTCCCAGTGCAGTGTTACAGTGTGTGTTGTTAGTCTCACTCCCCAGTGCAGTGTTACAGTGTGTGCTGTTAGTCTCACTCCCAGTGCAGTGTTACAGTGTGTGTTCTTTGTCTCCCTCCCCAGTGCAGTGTTACAGTGTGTGTTGTTAGTCTCACCCCCCAGTGCAGTGTTACAGTGTGTGTTGTTAGTCTCCCTTCCCAGTGCAGTGTTACAGTGTTTGTTGTTAATCTCACTCCCCAGTGCAGTGTTACAGTGTGTGCTGTTAGTCTCACTCCCAGTGCAGTGCTACAGTGTGTGTTGTTTGTCTCCCTCCCCAGTGCAGTATTACAGTGTGTGCTGTTAGTCTCACCGACCCAGTGCAGTGTTACAGTGTGTGCTGTTAGTCTCACCGACCCAGTGCAGTGTTACAGTTTGTACTGTTAGTCTCACTCCCCAGTGCAGTGTTACAGTGTGTGCTGTTAGTCTCCCCCCAGTGCAGTGTTACAGTGTATGCTGTTAGTCTCACTCCCCAGTGCAGTGTTACAGTGTGTGCTGTTAGTCTCACTCCCCAGTGCAGTGTTACAGTGTGTGCTGTTAGTCTCACTCCCCAGTGCAGTGTTACAGTGTGTGCTGTTAGTCTAACTCCCAGTGCAGTGTTACAGTGTGTGCTGTTAGTCTCACTCCCCAGTGCAGCGTTACAGTGTGTGCTGTTAGTCTCACCGACCCAGTGCAGTGTTACAGTGTGTGCTGTTAGTCTCACTCCCCAGTGCAGTGTTACAGTGTGTGCTGTTAGTCTCACTCCACAGTGCAGTGTTACAGTGTGTGCTGTTATTCTCATTCTCCGTACAGTGTTACAGTGTGTGCTGTTAGTCTCACCAACCCAGTGCAGTGTTACAGTGTGTGCTGTTAGTCTCACTCCCCAGTGCAGTGTTACAGTGTGTGCTGTTAGTCTAACTCCCCAGTGCAGTGTTACAGTGTGTGCTGTTAGTCTAACTCCCCAGTGCAGTGTTACAGTGTGTGCTGTTAGTCTCCCTCCCCAGTGCAGTGTTACAGTGTGTGCTGTTAGTCTAATTCCCCATTGCAGTGTTACAGTGTGTGCTGTTAGTCTCCCTCCCCAGTGCAGTGTTACAGTGTGTGCTGTTAGTCTCCCCCCAGTGCAGTGTTACAGTGTATGCTGTTAGTCTCACTCCCCAGTGCAGTGTTACAGTGTGTGCTGTTAGTCTCACTCCCCAGTGCAGTGTTACAGTGTGTGCTGTTAGTCTCACTCCCCAGTGCAGTGTTACAGTGTGTGCTGTTAGTCTAACTCCCCGGTGCAGTGTTACAGTGTATGCTGTTAGTCTAACTCCCCAGAGCAGTGTTACAGTGTGTGCTGTTAGTCTCACTCCCCAGTGCAGTGTTACAGTGTGTGCTGTTAGTCTAACGCCCCAGTGCAGTGTTAGTGTGTGCATTTAGTCTCACTCCCCAGTGCAGTGTTACAGTGTGTGCTGTTAGTCTCACTACCCAGTGCAGTGTTACAGTGTGTGCTGTTAGTCTCCCTCCCCAGTGCAGTGTTAGTGTGTGCTTTTAGTCTCACTCCCCAGTGCAGTGTTACAGTGAGTGCAGTTATTCCCACCCCCCACAGTGCCGTGTTACAGTGTGTGCTGTTAGTCGCACTCCCAGTGCAGTGTTACAGTGTGTGTTGTTTGTCTCCCTCCCCAGTGCAGTGTTACAGTGTGTGCTGTTAGTCTCACCGACCCAGTGCAGTGTTACAGTGTGTGCTGTTAGTCTCACCAACCCAGTGCAGTGTTACAGTGTGTGTTGTTAGTCTCCCTCCCCAGTGCAGTGTTTTTAGTGTGTGCTGTTTCTCTCACTCCCCCGTACAGTGTTACAGTGTGTGCTGTTAGTCTCACCAACCCAGTGCAGTGTTACAGTGTGTGCTGTTAGTCTCACTCCTCAGTGCAGTGTTACAGTGTGTGCTGTTAGTCTCACTCCCAGTGCAGTGTTACAGTGTGTGCTGTTAGTCTCACTCCCCAGTGCAGTGTTACAGTGTGTGCTGTTAGTCTCACTCCCCAGTGCAGTGTTACAGTGTGTGTTGTTAGTCTCACTTCCCAGTGCAGTGTTACAGTGTGTGCTGTTAGTCTCACTCCCCAGTGCAGTGTTACAGTGTGTGCTGTTAGTCGCACTCCCAGTGCAGTGTTACAGTGTGTGTTGTTTGTCTCCCTCCCCAGTGCAGTGTTACAGTGTGTGCTGTTAGTCTCACCGACCCAGTGCAGTGTTACAGTGTGTGCTGTTAGTCTCACCAACCCAGTGCAGTGTTACAGTGTGTGCTGTTAGTCTCCCTCCCCAGTGCAGTGTTTTTAGTGTGTGCTGTTTCTCTCACTCCCCCGTACAGTGTTACAGTGTGTGCTGTTAGTCTCACCAACCCAGTGCAGTGTTACAGTGTGTGCTGTTAGTCTCACTCCCAGTGCAGTGTTACAGTGTGTGCTGTTAGTCTCCCTCCCCAGTGCAGTGTTACAGTGTGTGCTGTTAGTCTCACCGACCCAGTGCAGTGTTACAGTGTGTGCTGTTAGTCTCACCAACCCAGTGCAGTGTTACAGTGTGTGCTGTTAGTCTCCCTCCCCAGTCCAGTGTTTTTAGTGTGTGCTGTTTCTCTCACTCCCTCGTACAGTGTTACAGTGTGTGCTGTTAGTCTCACCAACCCAGTGCAGTGTTACAGTGTGTGCTGTTAGTCTCACTCCCAGTGCAGTGTTACAGTGTGTGCTGTTAGTCTCACTCCCCAGTGCAGTGTTACAGTGTGTGCTGTTAGTCTCACTCCCCAGTGCAATGTTACAGTGTGTGTTGTTAGTCTAACTCCCCAGTGCAGTGTTACAGTGTATGCTGTTAGTCTAACTCCCCAGTGCAGTGTTACAGTGTGTGCTGTTAGTCTCACTTCCCAGTGCAGTGTTACAGTGTGTTGTTTGTCTCACTTCCCAGTGCAGTGTTACAGTGTGTGTTGTTAGTCTCACTCCCCAGTGCAGTGTTACAGTGTGTGCTTTTAGTCTCACTCCCAGTGCAGTGTTACAGTGTGTGTTCTTTGTCTCCCTCCCCAGTGCAGTGTTACAGTGTGTGTTGTTAGTCTCACCCCCCAGTGCAGTGTTACAGTGTGTGTTGTTAGTCTCACTTCCCAGTGCAGTGTTACAGTGTGTGTTGTTAATCTCACTCCCCAGTGCAGTGTTACAGTGTGTGCTGTTAGTCTCACTCCCAGTGCAGTGCTACAGTGTGTGTTGTTTGTCTCCCTCCCCAGTGCAGTATTACAGTGTGTGCTGTTAGTCTCACCGACCCAGTGCAGTGTTACAGTGTGTGCTGTTAGTCTCACCGACCCAGTGCAGTGTTACCGTTTGTGCTGTTAGTCTCACTCCCCAGTGCAGTGTTACAGTGTGTGCTGTTAGTCTCCCCCCAGTGCAGTGTTACAGTGTATGCTGTTAGTCTCACTCCCCAGTGCAGTGTTACAGTGTGTGCTGTTAGTCTCACTCCCCAGTGCAGTGTTACAGTGTGTGCTGTTAGTCTCACTCCCCAGTGCAGTGTTACAGTGTGTGCTGTTAGTCTAACTCCCAGTGCAGTGTTACAGTGTGTGCTGTTAGTCTCACTCCCCAGTGCAGCGTTACACTGTGTGCTGTTAGTCTCACCGACCCAGTGCAGTGTTACAGTGTGTGCTGTTAGTCTCACTCCCCAGTGCAGTGTTACAGTGTGTGCTGTTAGTCTCACCGACCCAGTGCAGTGTTACAGTGTGTGCTGTTAGTCTCACTCCACAGTGCAGTGTTACAGTGTGTGCTGTTATTCTCATTCTCCGTACAGTGTTACAGTGTGTGCTGTTAGTCTCACCAACCCAGTGCAGTGTTACAGTGTGTGCTGTTAGTCTCACTCCCCAGTGCAGTGTTACAGTGTGTGCTGTTAGTCTAACTCCCCAGTGCAGTGTTACAGTGTGTGCTGTTAGTCTAACTCCCCAGTGCAGTGTTACAGTGTGTGCTGTTAGTCTCCCTCCCCAGTGCAGTGTTACAGTGTGTGCTGTTAGTCTAATTCCCCATTGCAGTGTTACAGTGTGTGCTGTTAGTCTCACTCCCCAGTGCAGTGTTACAGTGTGTGCTGTTAGTCTCCCCCCAGTGCAGTGTTACAGTGTATGCTGTTAGTCTCACTCCCCAGTGCAGTGTTACAGTGTGTGCTGTTAGTCTCACTCCCCAGTGCAGTGTTACAGTGTGTGCTGTTAGTCTCACTCCCCAGTGCAGTGTTACAGTGTGTGCTGTTAGTCTAACTCCCAGTGCAGTGTTACAGTGTGTGCTGTTAGTCTCACTCCCCAGTGCAGCTTTACAGTGTGTGCTGTTAGTCTCACCGACCCAGTGCAGTGTTACAGTGTGTGCTGTTAGTCTCACTCCCCAGTGCAGTGTTACAGTGTGTGCTGTTAGTCTCACCGACCCAGTGCAGTGTTACAGTGTGTGCTGTTAGTCTCACTCCACAGTGCAGTGTTACAGTGTGTGCTGTTATTCTCATTCCCCGTACAGTGTTACAGTGTGTGCTGTTAGTCTCACCAACCCAGTGCAGTGTTACAGTGTGTGCTGTTAGTCTAACTCCCCAGTGCAGTGTTACAGTGTGTGCTGTTAGTCTCCCTCCCCAGTGCAGTGTTACAGTGTGTGCTGTTAGTCTCCCTCCCCAGTGCCGTGTTTTTAGTGTGTGCTGTTTCTCTCACTCCCCCGTACAGTGTTACATTGTGTGCTGTTAGTCTCACCAACCCAGTGCAGCGTTACAGTGTGTGCTGTTAGTCTCACTCCCAGTGCAGTGTTACAGTGTGTGCTGTTAGTCTCACTCCCCAGTACAGTGTTACAATGTGTGCTGTTAGTCTAACTCCCCAGTGCAGTGTTACAGTGTATGCTGTTACTCTAACTCCCCAGTGCAGTGTTACAGTGTGTGCTGTTAGTCTCACTACCCAGTGCAGTGTTACAGTGTGTGCTGTTAGTCTAACACCCCAGTGCAGTGTTAGTGTGTGCTTTTAGTCTCACTCCCCAGTGCAGTGTTACAGTGAGTGCTGTTATTCTCACACCCCCCCCCAGTGCAGTGTTACAGTGTGTGTTGTTAGTCTCACTCCACAGTGCAGTGTTACAGTGTGTGTTGTTAGTCTCACTTCCCAGTGCAGTGTTACAGTGTGTGTTGTTAGTCTCACTCCCCAGTGCAGTGTTACAGTGTGTGCTGTTAGTCTCACTCCCAGTGCAGTGTTACAGTGTGTGTTGTTTGTCTCCCTCCCCAGTGCAGTGTTACAGTGTGTGCTGTTAGTCTCACCGACCCAGTGCAGTGTTACAGTGTGTGCTGTTAGTCTCACTCCCCAGTGCAGTGTTACAGTGTGTGCTGTTAGTCTCCCCCCAGTGCAGTGTTACAGTGTATGCTGTTAGTCTCACTCCCCAGTGCAGTGTTACAGTGTGTGCTGTTAGTCTCACTACCCAGTGCAGTGTTACAGTGTGTGCTGTTAGTCTCACTCCCCAGTGCAGTGTTACAGTGTGTGCTGTTAGTCTCACTCCCCAGTGCAGCTTTACAGTGTGTGCTGTTAGTCTCACCGACCCAGTGCAGTGTTACAGTGTGTGCTGTTAGTCTCACTCCACAGTGCAGTGTTACAGTGTGTGCTGTTATTCTCATTCCCCGTACAGTGTTACAGTGTGTGCTGTTAGTCTCACCAACCCAGTGCAGTGTTACAGTGTGTGCTGTTAGTCTAACTCCCCAGTGCAGTGTTACAGTGTGTGCTGTTAGTCTCCCTCCCCAGTGCAGTGTTACAGTGTGTGCTATTAGTCTCCCTCCCCAGTGCAGTGTTTTTAGTGTGTGCTGTTTCTCTCACTCCCCCGTACAGTGTTACATTGTGTGCTGTTAGTCTCACCAACCCAGTGCAGCGTTACAGTGTGTGCTGTTAGTCTCACTCCCAGTGCAGTGTTACAGTGTGTGCTGTTAGTCTCACTCCCCAGTACAGTGTTACAATGTGTGCTGTTAGTCTAACTCCCCAGTGCAGTGTTACAGTGTATGCTGTTACTCTAACTCCCCAGTGCAGTGTTACAGTGTGTGTTGTTAGTCTCACTACCCAGTGCAGTGTTACAGTGTGTGCTGTTAGTCTAACGCCCCAGTGCAGTGTTAGTGTGTGCTTTTAGTCTCACTCCCCAGTGCAGTGTTACAGTGAGTGCTGTTATTCTCACCCCCCCAGTGCAGTGTTACAGTGTGTGTTGTTAGTCTCACTCCCCAGTGCAGTGTTACAGTGTGTGTTGTTAGTCTCACTTCCCAGTGCAGTGTTACAGTGTGTGTTGTTAGTCTCACTCCCCAGTGCAGTGTTACAGTGTGTGCTGTTAGTCTCACTCCCAGTGCAGTGTTACAGTGTGTGTTGTTTGTCTCCATCCCCAGTGCAGTGTTACAGTGTGTGCTGTTAGTCTCACCGACCCAGTGCAGTGTTACAGTGTGTGCTGTTAGTCTCACTCCCCAGTGCAGTGTTACAGTGTGTGCTGTTAGTCTCCCCCCAGTGCAGTGTTACAGTGTATGCTGTTAGTCTCACTCCCCAGTGCAGTGTTACAGTGTGTGCTGTTAGTCTCACTCCCCAGTGCAGTGTTACAGTGTGTGCTGTTAGTCTCACTCCCCAGTGCAGTGTTACAGTGTGTGCTGTTAGTCTAACTCCCAGTGCAGTGTTACAGTGTGTGCTGTTAGTCTCACTCCCCAGTGCAGTGTTACAGTGTGTGCTGTTAGTCTCACTCCCCAGTGCAGTGTTACAGTGTGTGCTGTTAGTCTAACTCCCCAGTGCAGTGTTACAGTGTGTGCTGTTAGTCTCACTTCCCAGTGCAGTGTTACAGTGTGTGTTGTTTGTCTCACTTCCCAGTGCAGTGTTACATTGTGTGTTGTTAGTCTCACTCCCCAGTGCAGTGTTACAGTGTGTGCTGTTAGTCTCACTCCCAGTGCAGTGTTACAGCGTGTGTTCTTTGTCTCCCTCCCCAGTGCAGTGTTACAGTGTGTGTTGTTAGTCTCACCCCCCAGTGCAGTGTTACAGTGTGTGTTGTTATTCTCACCGCCCCAGTGCAGTGTTACAGTGTGTGCTGTTAGTCTCACTCCCCAGTGCAGTGTTACAGTGTGTGTTGTTAGTCTCACTTCCAGTGCAGTGTTACAGTGTGTGTTGTTTGTCTCCCTCCCCAGTGCAGTATTACAGTGTGTGCTGTTAGTCTCACCGACCCAGTGCAGTGTTACAGTGTGTGCTGTTAGTCTCACCGACCCAGTGCAGTGTTACAGTGTGTGCTGTTAGTCTCACTCCCCAGTGCAGTGTTACAGTGTGTGCTGTTAGTCTCCCCCCAGTGCAGTGTTACAGTGTATGCTGTTAGTCTCACTCCCCAGTGCAGTGTTACAGTGTGTGCTGTTAGTCTCACCAACCCAGTGCAGTGTTACAGTGTGTGCTGTTAGTCTCACTCCCCAGTGCAGTGTTACAGTGTGTGCTGTTAGTCTAACTCCCAGTGCAGTGTTACAGTGTGTGCTGTTAGTCTCACTCCCCAGTGCAGCGTTACAGTGTGTGCTGTTAGTCTCACCGACCCAGTGCAGTGTTACAGTGTGTGCTGTTAGTCTCACTCCCCAGTGCAGTGTTACAGTGTGTGCTGTTAGTCTCACCGACCCAGTGCAGTGTTACAGTGTGTGCTGTTAGTCTCACTCCACAGTGCAGTGTTACAGTGTGTGCTGTTATTCTCATTCCCCGTACAGTGTTACAGTGTGTGCTGTTAGTCTCACCAACCCAGTGCAGTGTTACAGTGTGTGCTGTTAGTCTAACTCCCCAGTGCAGTGTTACAGTGTGTGCTGTTAGTCTCCCTCCCCAGAGCAGTGTTACAGTGTGTGCTGTTAGTCTCCCTCCCCAGTGCAGTGTTTTTAGTGTGTGCTGTTTCTCTCACTCCCCCGTACAGTGTTACATTGTGTGCTGTTAGTCTCACCAACCCAGTGCAGCGTTACAGTGTGTGCTGTTAGTCTCACTCCCAGTGCAGTGTTACAGTGTGTGCTGTTAGTCTCACTCCCCAGTACAGTGTTACAATGTGTGCTGTTAGTCTAACTCCCCAGTGCAGTGTTACAGTGTATGCTGTTACTCTAACTCCCCAGTGCAGTGTTACAGTGTGTGTTGTTAGTCTCACTACCCAGTGCAGTGTTACAGTGTGTGCTGTTAGTCTAACGCCCCAGTGCAGTGTTAGTGTGTGCTTTTAGTCTCACTCCCCAGTGCAGTGTTACAGTGAGTGCTGTTATTCTCACCCCCCCCCAGTGCAGTGTTACAGTGTGTGTTGTTAGTCTCACTCCACAGTGCAGTGTTACAGTGTGTGTTGTTAGTCTCACTTCCCAGTGCAGTGTTACAGTGTGTGTTGTTAGTCTCACTCCCCAGTGCAGTGTTACAGTGTGTGCTGTTAGTCTCACTCCCAGTGCAGTGTTACAGTGTGTGTTGTTTGTCTCCATCCCCAGTGCAGTGTTACAGTGTGTGCTGTTAGTCTCACCGACCCAGTGCAGTGTTACAGTGTGTGCTGTTAGTCTCACTCCCCAGTGCAGTGTTACAGTGTGTGCTGTTAGTCTCCCCCCAGTGCAGTGTTACAGTGTATGCTGTTAGTCTCACTCCCCAGTGCAGTGTTACAGTGTGTGCTGTTAGTCTCACTCCCCAGTGCAGTGTTACAGTGTGTGCTGTTAGTCTCACTCCCCAGTGCAGTGTTACAGTGTGTGCTGTTAGTCTAACTCCCAGTGCAGTGTTACAGTGTGTGCTGTTAGTCTCACTCCCCAGTGCAGTGTTACAGTGTGTGCTGTTAGTCTCACTCCCCAGTGCAGTGTTACAGTGTGTGCTGTTAGTCTAACTCCCCAGTGCAGTGTTACAGTGTGTGCTGTTAGTCTCACTTCCCAGTGCAGTGTTACAGTGTGTGTTGTTTGTCTCACTTCCCAGTGCAGTGTTACATTGTGTGTTGTTAGTCTCACTCCCCAGTGCTGTGTTACAGTGTGTGCTGTTAGTCTCACTCCCAGTGCAGTGTTACAGCGTGTGTTCTTTGTCTCCCTCCCCAGTGCAGTGTTACAGTGTGTGTTGTTAGTCTCACCCCCCAGTGCAGTGTTACAGTGTGTGTTGTTATTCTCACCGCCCCAGTGCAGTGTTACAGTGTGTGTTGTTAGTCTCACTCCCCAGTGCAGTGTTACAGTGTGTGTTGTTAGTCTCACTTCCAGTGCAGTGTTACAGTGTGTGTTGTTTGTCTCCCTCCCCAGTGCAGTATTACAGTGTGTGCTGTTAGTCTCACCGACCCAGTGCAGTGTTACAGTGTGTGCTGTTAGTCTCACCGACCCAGTGCAGTGTTACAGTGTGTGCTGTTAGTCTCACTCCCCAGTGCAGTGTTACAGTGTGTGCTGTTAGTCTCCCCCCAGTGCAGTGTTACAGTGTATGCTGTTAGTCTCACTCCCCAGTGCAGTGTTACAGTGTGTGCTGTTAGTCTCACCAACCCAGTGCAGTGTTACAGTGTGTGCTGTTAGTCTCACTCCCCAGTGCAGTGTTACAGTGTGTGCTGTTAGTCTAACTCCCAGTGCAGTGTTACAGTGTGTGCTGTTAGTCTCACTCCCCAGTGCAGCGTTACAGTGTGTGCTGTTAGTCTCACCGACCCAGTGCAGTGTTACAGTGTGTGCTGTTAGTCTCACTCCCCAGTGCAGTGTTACAGTGTGTGCTGTTAGTCTCACCGACCCAGTGCAGTGTTACAGTGTGTGCTGTTAGTCTCACTCCACAGTGCAGTGTTACAGTGTGTGCTGTTATTCTCATTCCCCGTACAGTGTTACAGTGTGTGCTGTTAGTCTCACCAACCCAGTGCAGTGTTACAGTGTGTGCTGTTAGTCTAACTCCCCAGTGCAGTGTTACAGTGTGTGCTGTTAGTCTCACTCCCAGTGCAGTGTTCCAGTGTGTGCTGTTAGTCTCCCTCCCCAGTGCAGTGTTACAGTGTGTGCTGTTAGTCTAATTCCCCATTGCAGTGTTACAGTGTGTGCTGTTAGTCTCCCTCCCCAGTGCAGTGTTTTTAGTGTGTGCTGTTTCTCTCACTCCCCCGTACAGTGTTACATTGTGTGCTGTTAGTCTCACCAACCCAGTGCAGCGTTACAGTGTGTGCTGTTAGTCTCACTCCCAGTGCAGTGTTACAGTGTGTGCTGTTAGTCTCACTCCCCAGTACAGTGTTACAATGTGTGCTGTTAGTCTAACTCCCCAGTGCAGTGTTACAGTGTATGCTGTTACTCTAACTCCCCAGTGCAGTGTTACAGTGTGTGCTGTTAGTCTCACTACCCAGTGCAGTGTTACAGTGTGTGCTGTTAGTCTAACGCCCCAGTGCAGTGTTAGTGTGTGCTTTTAGTCTCACTCCCCAGTGCAGTGTTACAGTGAGTGCTGTTATTCTCACCCCCCCCCAGTGCAGTGTTACAGTGTGTGTTGTTAGTCTCACTCCCCAGTGCAGTGTTACAGTGTATGCTGTTAGTCTAACTCCCCAGTGCAGTGTTACAGTGTGTGCTGTTAGTCTCACTTCCCAGTGCAGTGTTACAGTGTGTGTTGTTTGTCTCACTTCCCAGTGCAGTGTTACAGTGTGTGTTGTTAGTCTCACTCCCCAGTGCAGTGTTACAGTGTGTGCTGTTAGTCTCACTCCCAGTGCAGTGTTACAGTGTGTGTTCTTTGTCTCCCTCCCCAGTGCAGTGTTACAGTGTGTGTTGTTAGTCTCACCCCCCAGTGCAGTGTTACAGTGTGTGTTGTTAGTCTCACTTCCCAGTGCAGTGTTACAGTGTGTGTTGTTAATCTCACTCCCCAGTGCAGTGTTACAGTGTGTGCTGTTAGTCTCACTCCCAGTGCAGTGCAACAGTGTGTGTTGTTTGTCTCCCTCCCCAGTGCAGTATTACAGTGTGTGCTGTTAGTCTCACCGACCCAGTGCAGTGTTACAGTGTGTGCTGTTAGTCTCACCGACCCAGTGCAGTGTACAGTTTGTGCTGTTAGTCTCACTCCCCAGTGCAGTGTTACAGTGTGTGCTGTTAGTCTCCCCCCAGTGCAGTGTTACAGTGTATGCTGTTAGTCTCACTCCCCAGTGCAGTGTTACAGTGTGTGCTGTTAGTCTCACTCCCCAGTGCAGTGTTACAGTGTGTGCTGTTAGTCTCACTCCCCAGTGCAGTGTTACAGTGTGTGCTGTTAGTCTAACTCCCAGTGCAGTGTTACAGTGTGTGCTGTTAGTCTCACTCCCCAGTGCAGCGTTACAGTGTGTGCTGTTAGTCTCACCGACCCAGTGCAGTGTTACAGTGTGTGCTGTTAGTCTCACTCCCCAGTGCAGTGTTACAGTGTGTGCTGTTTGTCTCACCGACCCAGTGCAGTGTTACAGTGTGTGCTGTTAGTCTCACTCCACAGTGCAGTGTTACAGTGTGTGTTGTTATTCTCATTCTCCGTACAGTGTTACAGTGTGTGCTGTTAGTCTCACCAACCCAGTGCAGTGTTACAGTGTGTGCTGTTAGTCTCACTCCCCAGTGCAGTGTTACAGTGTGTGCTGTTAGTCTAACTCCCCAGTGCAGTGTTACAGTGTGTGCTGTTAGTCTAACTCCCCAGTGCAGTGTTACAGTGTGTGCTGTTAGTCTCCCTCCCCAGTGCAGTGTTACAGTGTGTGCTGTTAGTCTAATTCCCCATTGCAGTGTTACAGTGTGTGCTGTTAGTCTCCCTCCCCAGTGCAGTGTTACAGTGTGTGCTGTTAGTCTCCCCCCAGTGCAGTGTTACAGTGTATGCTGTTAGTCTCACTCCCCAGTGCAGTGTTACAGTGTGTGCTGTTAGTCTCACTCCCCAGTGCAGTGTTACAGTGTGTGCTGTTAGTCTCACTCCCCAGTGCAGTGTTACAGTGTGTGCTGTTAGTCTAACTCCCCGGTGCAGTGTTACAGTGTATGCTGTTAGTCTAACTCCCCAGAGCAGTGTTACAGTGTGTGCTGTTAGTCTCACTACCCAGTGCAGTGTTACAGTGTGTGCTGTTAGTCTCACTCCCCAGTGCAGTGTTACAGTGTGTGCTGTTAGTCTCACTCCCCAGTGCAGTGTTACAGTGTGTGTTGTTAGTCTAACTCCCCAGTGCAGTGTTACAGTGTATGCTGTTAGTCTAACTCCCCAGTGCAGTGTTACAGTGTGTGCTGTTAGTCTCACTTCCCAGTGCAGTGTTACAGTGTGTGTTGTTTGTCTCACTCCCCAGTGCAGTGTTACAGTGTGTGCTGTTAGTCTCACTCCCCAGTGCAATGTTACAGTGTGTGTTGTTAGTCTAACTCCCCAGTGCAGTGTTACAGTGTATGCTGTTAGTCTAACTCCCCAGTGCAGTGTTACAGTGTGTGCTGTTAGTCTCACTTCCCAGTGCAGTGTTACAGTGTGTGTTGTTTGTCTCACTTCCCAGTGCAGTGTTACAGTGTGTGTTGTTAGTCTCACTCCCCAGTGCAGTGTTACAGTGTGTGCTGTTAGTCTCACTCCCAGTGCAGTGTTACAGTGTGTGTTCTTTGTCTCCCTCCCCAGTGCAGTGTTACAGTGTGTGTTGTTAGTCTCACCCCCCAGTGCAGTGTTACAGTGTGTGTTGTTAGTCTCCCTTCCCAGTGCAGTGTTACAGTGTTTGTTGTTAATCTCACTCCCCAGTGCAGTGTTACAGTGTGTGCTGTTAGTCTCACTCCCAGTGCAGTGCTACAGTGTGTGTTGTTTGTCTCCCTCCCCAGTGCAGTATTACAGTGTGTGCTGTTAGTCTCACCGACCCAGTGCAGTGTTACAGTGTGTGCTGTTAGTCTCACCGACCCAGTGCAGTGTTACAGTTTGTACTGTTAGTCTCACTCCCCAGTGCAGTGTTACAGTGTGTGCTGTTAGTCTCCCCCCAGTGCAGTGTTACCGTGTATGCTGTTAGTCTCACTCCCCAGTGCAGTGTTACAGTGTGTGCTGTTAGTCTCACTCCCCAGTGCAGTGTTACAGTGTGTGCTGTTAGTCTCACTCCCCAGTGCAGTGTTACAGTGTGTGCTGTTAGTCTAACTCCCAGTGCAGTGTTACAGTGTGTGCTGTTAGTCTCACTCCCCAGTGCAGCGTTACAGTGTGTGCTGTTAGTCTCACCGACCCAGTGCAGTGTTACAGTGTGTGCTGTTAGTCTCACTCCCCAGTGCAGTGTTACAGTGTGTGCTGTTATTCTCATTCTCCGTACAGTGTTACAGTGTGTGCTGTTAGTCTCACTCCCCAGTGCAGTGTTACAGTGTGTGCTGTTAGTCTCACTCCACAGTGCAGTGTTACAGTGTGTGCTGTTATTCTCATTCTCCGTACAGTGTTACAGTGTGTGCTGTTAGTCTCACCAACCCAGTGCAGTGTTACAGTGTGTGCTGTTAGTCTCACTCCCCAGTGCAGTGTTACAGTGTGTGCTGTTATTCTCATTCTCCGTACAGTGTTACAGTGTGTGCTGTTAGTCTCACTCCCCAGTGCAGTGTTACAGTGTGTGCTGTTAGTCTCACTCCCCAGTGCAGTGTTACAGTGTGTGTTGTTTGTCTCCCTCCCCAGTGCAGTGTTACAGTGTGTGCTGTTAGTCTCACCGACCCAGTGCAGTGTTACAGTGTGTGCTGTTAGTCTCACCAACCCAGTGCAGTGTTACAGTGTGTGCTGTTAGTCTCCCTCCCCAGTGCAGTGTTTTTAGTGTGTGCTGTTTCTCTCACTCCCCCGTACAGTGTTACAGTGTGTGCTGTTAGTCTCACCAACCCAGTGCAGTGTTACAGTGTGTGCTGTTAGTCTCACTCCCAGTGCAGTGTTACAGTGTGTGCTGTTAGTCTCCCTCCCCAGTGCAGTGTTACAGTGTGTGCTGTTAGTCTCACCGACCCAGTGCAGTGTTACAGTGTGTGCTGTTAGTCTCACCAACCCAGTGCAGTGTTACAGTGTGTGCTGTTAGTCTCCCTCCCCAGTCCAGTGTTTTTAGTGTGTGCTGTTTCTCTCACTCCCTCGTACAGTGTTACAGTGTGTGCTGTTAGTCTCACCAACCCAGTGCAGTGTTACAGTGTGTGCTGTTAGTCTCACTCCCAGTGCAGTGTTACAGTGTGTGCTGTTAGTCTCACTCCCCAGTGCAGTGTTACAGTGTGTGCTGTTAGTCTCACTCCCCAGTGCAATGTTACAGTGTGTGTTGTTAGTCTAACTCCCCAGTGCAGTGTTACAGTGTATGCTGTTAGTCTAACTCCCCAGTGCAGTGTTACAGTGTGTGCTGTTAGTCTCACTTCCCAGTGCAGTGTTACAGTGTGTTGTTTGTCTCACTTCCCAGTGCAGTGTTACAGTGTGTGTTGTTAGTCTCACTCCCCAGTGCAGTGTTACAGTGTGTGCTTTTAGTCTCACTCCCAGTGCAGTGTTACAGTGTGTGTTCTTTGTCTCCCTCCCCAGTGCAGTGTTACAGTGTGTGTTGTTAGTCTCACCCCCCAGTGCAGTGTTACAGTGTGTGTTGTTAGTCTCACTTCCCAGTGCAGTGTTACAGTGTGTGTTGTTAATCTCACTCCCCAGTGCAGTGTTACAGTGTGTGCTGTTAGTCTCACTCCCAGTGCAGTGCTACAGTGTGTGTTGTTTGTCTCCCTCCCCAGTGCAGTATTACAGTGTGTGCTGTTAGTCTCACCGACCCAGTGCAGTGTTACAGTGTGTGCTGTTAGTCTCACCGACCCAGTGCAGTGTTACCGTTTGTGCTGTTAGTCTCACTCCCCAGTGCAGTGTTACAGTGTGTGCTGTTAGTCTCCCCCCAGTGCAGTGTTACAGTGTATGCTGTTAGTCTCACTCCCCAGTGCAGTGTTACAGTGTGTGCTGTTAGTCTCACTCCCCAGTGCAGTGTTACAGTGTGTGCTGTTAGTCTCACTCCCCAGTGCAGTGTTACAGTGTGTGCTGTTAGTCTAACTCCCAGTGCAGTGTTACAGTGTGTGCTGTTAGTCTCACTCCCCAGTGCAGCGTTACAGTGTGTGCTGTTAGTCTCACCGACCCAGTGCAGTGTTACAGTGTGTGCTGTTAGTCTCACTCCCCAGTGCAGTGTTACAGTGTGTGCTGTTAGTCTCACCGACCCAGTGCAGTGTTACAGTGTGTGCTGTTAGTCTCACTCCACAGTGCAGTGTTACAGTGTGTGCTGTTATTCTCATTCTCCGTACAGTGTTACAGTGTGTGCTGTTAGTCTCACCAACCCAGTGCAGTGTTACAGTGTGTGCTGTTAGTCTCACTCCCCAGTGCAGTGTTACAGTGTGTGCTGTTAGTCTAACTCCCCAGTGCAGTGTTACAGTGTGTGCTGTTAGTCTAACTCCCCAGTGCAGTGTTACAGTGTGTGCTGTTAGTCTCCCTCCCCAGTGCAGTGTTACAGTGTGTGCTGTTAGTCTAATTCCCCATTGCAGTGTTACAGTGTGTGCTGTTAGTCTCACTCCCCAGTGCAGTGTTACAGTGTGTGCTGTTAGTCTCCCCCCAGTGCAGTGTTACAGTGTATGCTGTTAGTCTCACTCCCCAGTGCAGTGTTACAGTGTGTGCTGTTAGTCTCACTCCCCAGTGCAGTGTTACAGTGTGTGCTGTTAGTCTCACTCCCCAGTGCAGTGTTACAGTGTGTGCTGTTAGTCTAACTCCCAGTGCAGTGTTACAGTGTGTGCTGTTAGTCTCACTCCCCAGTGCAGCTTTACAGTGTGTGCTGTTAGTCTCACCGACCCAGTGCAGTGTTACAGTGTGTGCTGTTAGTCTCACTCCCCAGTGCAGTGTTACAGTGTGTGCTGTTAGTCTCACCGACCCAGTGCAGTGTTATAGTGTGTGCTGTTAGTCTCACTCCACAGTGCAGTGTTACAGTGTGTGCTGTTATTCTCATTCCCCGTACAGTGTTACAGTGTGTGCTGTTAGTCTCACCAACCCAGTGCAGTGTTACAGTGTGTGCTGTTAGTCTAACTCCCCAGTGCAGTGTTACAGTGTGTGCTGTTAGTCTCCCTCCCCAGTGCAGTGTTACAGTGTGTGCTGTTAGTCTCCCTCCCCAGTGCCGTGTTTTTAGTGTGTGCTGTTTCTCTCACTCCCCCGTACAGTGTTACATTGTGTGCTGTTAGTCTCACCAACCCAGTGCAGCGTTACAGTGTGTGCTGTTAGTCTCACTCCCAGTGCAGTGTTACAGTGTGTGCTGTTAGTCTCACTCCCCAGTACAGTGTTACAATGTGTGCTGTTAGTCTAACTCCCCAGTGCAGTGTTACAGTGTATGCTGTTACTCTAACTCCCCAGTGCAGTGTTACAGTGTGTGCTGTTAGTCTCACTACCCAGTGCAGTGTTACAGTGTGTGCTGTTAGTCTAACACCCCAGTGCAGTGTTAGTGTGTGCTTTTAGTCTCACTCCCCAGTGCAGTGTTACAGTGAGTGCTGTTATTCTCACACCCCCCCCCAGTGCAGTGTTACAGTGTGTGTTGTTAGTCTCACTCCACAGTGCAGTGTTACAGTGTGTGTTGTTAGTCTCACTTCCCAGTGCAGTGTTACAGTGTGTGTTGTTAGTCTCACTCCCCAGTGCAGTGTTACAGTGTGTGCTGTTAGTCTCACTCCCAGTGCAGTGTTACAGTGTGTGTTGTTTGTCTCCCTCCCCAGTGCAGTGTTACAGTGTGTGCTGTTAGTCTCACCGACCCAGTGCAGTGTTACAGTGTGTGCTGTTAGTCTCACTCCCCAGTGCAGTGTTACAGTGTGTGCTGTTAGTCTCCCCCCAGTGCAGTGTTACAGTGTATGCTGTTAGTCTCACTCCCCAGTGCAGTGTTACAGTGTGTGCTGTTAGTCTCACTACCCAGTGCAGTGTTACAGTGTGTGCTGTTAGTCTCACTCCCCAGTGCAGTGTTACAGTGTGTGCTGTTAGTCTCACTCCCCAGTGCAGCTTTACAGTGTGTGCTGTTAGTCTCACCGACCCAGTGCAGTGTTACAGTGTGTGCTGTTAGTCTCACTCCACAGTGCAGTGTTACAGTGTGTGCTGTTATTCTCATTCCCCGTACAGTGTTACAGTGTGTGCTGTTAGTCTCACCAACCCAGTGCAGTGTTACAGTGTGTGCTGTTAGTCTAACTCCCCAGTGCAGTGTTACAGTGTGTGCTGTTAGTCTCCCTCCCCAGTGCAGTGTTACAGTGTGTGCTATTAGTCTCCCTCCCCAGTGCAGTGTTTTTAGTGTGTGCTGTTTCTCTCACTCCCCCGTACAGTGTTACATTGTGTGCTGTTAGTCTCACCAACCCAGTGCAGCGTTACAGTGTGTGCTGTTAGTCTCACTCCCAGTGCAGTGTTACAGTGTGTGCTGTTAGTCTCACTCCCCAGTACAGTGTTACAATGTGTGCTGTTAGTCTAACTCCCCAGTGCAGTGTTACAGTGTATGCTGTTACTCTAACTCCCCAGTGCAGTGTTACAGTGTGTGTTGTTAGTCTCACTACCCAGTGCAGTGTTACAGTGTGTGCTGTTAGTCTAACGCCCCAGTGCAGTGTTAGTGTGTGCTTTTAGTCTCACTCCCCAGTGCAGTGTTACAGTGAGTGCTGTTATTCTCACCCCCCCAGTGCAGTGTTACAGTGTGTGTTGTTAGTCTCACTCCCCAGTGCAGTGTTACAGTGTGTGTTGTTAGTCTCACTTCCCAGTGCAGTGTTACAGTGTGTGTTGTTAGTCTCACTCCCCAGTGCAGTGTTACAGTGTGTGCTGTTAGTCTCACTCCCAGTGCAGTGTTACAGTGTGTGTTGTTTGTCTCCATCCCCAGTGCAGTGTTACAGTGTGTGCTGTTAGTCTCACCGACCCAGTGCAGTGTTACAGTGTGTGCTGTTAGTCTCACTCCCCAGTGCAGTGTTACAGTGTGTGCTGTTAGTCTCCCCCCAGTGCAGTGTTACAGTGTATGCTGTTAGTCTCACTCCCCAGTGCAGTGTTACAGTGTGTGCTGTTAGTCTCACTCCCCAGTGCAGTGTTACAGTGTGTGCTGTTAGTCTCACTCCCCAGTGCAGTGTTACAGTGTGTGCTGTTAGTCTAACTCCCAGTGCAGTGTTACAGTGTGTGCTGTTAGTCTCACTCCCCAGTGCAGTGTTACAGTGTGTGCTGTTAGTCTCACTCCCCAGTGCAGTGTTACAGTGTGTGCTGTTAGTCTAACTCCCCAGTGCAGTGTTACAGTGTGTGCTGTTAGTCTCACTTCCCAGTGCAGTGTTACAGTGTGTGTTGTTTGTCTCACTTCCCAGTGCAGTGTTACATTGTGTGTTGTTAGTCTCACTCCCCAGTGCAGTGTTACAGTGTGTGCTGTTAGTCTCACTCCCAGTGCAGTGTTACAGCGTGTGTTCTTTGTCTCCCTCCCCAGTGCAGTGTTACAGTGTGTGTTGTTAGTCTCACCCCCCAGTGCAGTGTTACAGTGTGTGTTGTTATTCTCACCGCCCCAGTGCAGTGTTACAGTGTGTGCTGTTAGTCTCACTCCCCAGTGCAGTGTTACAGTGTGTGTTGTTAGTCTCACTTCCAGTGCAGTGTTACAGTGTGTGTTGTTTGTCTCCCTCCCCAGTGCAGTATTACAGTGTGTGCTGTTAGTCTCACCGACCCAGTGCAGTGTTACAGTGTGTGCTGTTAGTCTCACCGACCCAGTGCAGTGTTACAGTGTGTGCTGTTAGTCTCACTCCCCAGTGCAGTGTTACAGTGTGTGCTGTTAGTCTCCCCCCAGTGCAGTGTTACAGTGTATGCTGTTAGTCTCACTCCCCAGTGCAGTGTTACAGTGTGTGCTGTTAGTCTCACCAACCCAGTGCAGTGTTACAGTGTGTGCTGTTAGTCTCACTCCCCAGTGCAGTGTTACAGTGTGTGCTGTTAGTCTAACTCCCAGTGCAGTGTTACAGTGTGTGCTGTTAGTCTCACTCCCCAGTGCAGCGTTACAGTGTGTGCTGTTAGTCTCACCGACCCAGTGCAGTGTTACAGTGTGTGCTGTTAGTCTCACTCCCCAGTGCAGTGTTACAGTGTGTGCTGTTAGTCTCACCGACCCAGTGCAGTGTTACAGTGTGTGCTGTTAGTCTCACTCCACAGTGCAGTGTTACAGTGTGTGCTGTTATTCTCATTCCCCGTACAGTGTTACAGTGTGTGCTGTTAGTCTCACCAACCCAGTGCAGTGTTACAGTGTGTGCTGTTAGTCTAACTCCCCAGTGCAGTGTTACAGTGTGTGCTGTTAGTCTCCCTCCCCAGAGCAGTGTTACAGTGTGTGCTGTTAGTCTCCCTCCCCAGTGCAGTGTTTTTAGTGTGTGCTGTTTCTCTCACTCCCCCGTACAGTGTTACATTGTGTGCTGTTAGTCTCACCAACCCAGTGCAGCGTTACAGTGTGTGCTGTTAGTCTCACTCCCAGTGCAGTGTTACAGTGTGTGCTGTTAGTCTCACTCCCCAGTACAGTGTTACAATGTGTGCTGTTAGTCTAACTCCCCAGTGCAGTGTTACAGTGTATGCTGTTACTCTAACTCCCCAGTGCAGTGTTACAGTGTGTGTTGTTAGTCTCACTACCCAGTGCAGTGTTACAGTGTGTGCTGTTAGTCTAACGCCCCAGTGCAGTGTTAGTGTGTGCTTTTAGTCTCACTCCCCAGTGCAGTGTTACAGTGAGTGCTGTTATTCTCACCCCCCCCCAGTGCAGTGTTACAGTGTGTGTTGTTAGTCTCACTCCACAGTGCAGTGTTACAGTGTGTGTTGTTAGTCTCACTTCCCAGTGCAGTGTTACAGTGTGTGTTGTTAGTCTCACTCCCCAGTGCAGTGTTACAGTGTGTGCTGTTAGTCTCACTCCCAGTGCAGTGTTACAGTGTGTGTTGTTTGTCTCCATCCCCAGTGCAGTGTTACAGTGTGTGCTGTTAGTCTCACCGACCCAGTGCAGTGTTACAGTGTGTGCTGTTAGTCTCACTCCCCAGTGCAGTGTTACAGTGTGTGCTGTTAGTCTCCCCCCAGTGCAGTGTTACAGTGTATGCTGTTAGTCTCACTCCCCAGTGCAGTGTTACAGTGTGTGCTGTTAGTCTCACTCCCCAGTGCAGTGTTACAGTGTGTGCTGTTAGTCTCACTCCCCAGTGCAGTGTTACAGTGTGTGCTGTTAGTCTAACTCCCAGTGCAGTGTTACAGTGTGTGCTGTTAGTCTCACTCCCCAGTGCAGTGTTACAGTGTGTGCTGTTAGTCTCACTCCCCAGTGCAGTGTTACAGTGTGTGCTGTTAGTCTAACTCCCCAGTGCAGTGTTACAGTGTGTGCTGTTAGTCTCACTTCCCAGTGCAGTGTTACAGTGTGTGTTGTTTGTCTCACTTCCCAGTGCAGTGTTACATTGTGTGTTGTTAGTCTCACTCCCCAGTGCTGTGTTACAGTGTGTGCTGTTAGTCTCACTCCCAGTGCAGTGTTACAGCGTGTGTTCTTTGTCTCCCTCCCCAGTGCAGTGTTACAGTGTGTGTTGTTAGTCTCACCCCCCAGTGCAGTGTTACAGTGTGTGTTGTTATTCTCACCGCCCCAGTGCAGTGTTACAGTGTGTGTTGTTAGTCTCACTCCCCAGTGCAGTGTTACAGTGTGTGTTGTTAGTCTCACTTCCAGTGCAGTGTTACAGTGTGTGTTGTTTGTCTCCCTCCCCAGTGCAGTATTACAGTGTGTGCTGTTAGTCTCACCGACCCAGTGCAGTGTTACAGTGTGTGCTGTTAGTCTCACCGACCCAGTGCAGTGTTACAGTGTGTGCTGTTAGTCTCACTCCCCAGTGCAGTGTTACAGTGTGTGCTGTTAGTCTCCCCCCAGTGCAGTGTTACAGTGTATGCTGTTAGTCTCACTCCCCAGTGCAGTGTTACAGTGTGTGCTGTTAGTCTCACCAACCCAGTGCAGTGTTACAGTGTGTGCTGTTAGTCTCACTCCCCAGTGCAGTGTTACAGTGTGTGCTGTTAGTCTAACTCCCAGTGCAGTGTTACAGTGTGTGCTGTTAGTCTCACTCCCCAGTGCAGCGTTACAGTGTGTGCTGTTAGTCTCACCGACCCAGTGCAGTGTTACAGTGTGTGCTGTTAGTCTCACTCCCCAGTGCAGTGTTACAGTGTGTGCTGTTAGTCTCACCGACCCAGTGCAGTGTTACAGTGTGTGCTGTTAGTCTCACTCCACAGTGCAGTGTTACAGTGTGTGCTGTTATTCTCATTCCCCGTACAGTGTTACAGTGTGTGCTGTTAGTCTCACCAACCCAGTGCAGTGTTACAGTGTGTGCTGTTAGTCTAACTCCCCAGTGCAGTGTTACAGTGTGTGCTGTTAGTCTCACTCCCAGTGCAGTGTTCCAGTGTGTGCTGTTAGTCTCCCTCCCCAGTGCAGTGTTACAGTGTGTGCTGTTAGTCTAATTCCCCATTGCAGTGTTACAGTGTGTGCTGTTAGTCTCCCTCCCCAGTGCAGTGTTTTTAGTGTGTGCTGTTTCTCTCACTCCCCCGTACAGTGTTACATTGTGTGCTGTTAGTCTCACCAACCCAGTGCAGCGTTACAGTGTGTGCTGTTAGTCTCACTCCCAGTGCAGTGTTACAGTGTGTGCTGTTAGTCTCACTCCCCAGTACAGTGTTACAATGTGTGCTGTTAGTCTAACTCCCCAGTGCAGTGTTACAGTGTATGCTGTTACTCTAACTCCCCAGTGCAGTGTTACAGTGTGTGCTGTTAGTCTCACTACCCAGTGCAGTGTTACAGTGTGTGCTGTTAGTCTAACGCCCCAGTGCAGTGTTAGTGTGTGCTTTTAGTCTCACTCCCCAGTGCAGTGTTACAGTGAGTGCTGTTATTCTCACCCCCCCCCAGTGCAGTGTTACAGTGTGTGTTGTTATTCTCACTCCCCAGTGCAGTGTTACAGTGTATGCTGTTAGTCTAACTCCCCAGTGCAGTGTTACAGTGTGTGCTGTTAGTCTCACTTCCCAGTGCAGTGTTACAGTGTGTGTTGTTTGTCTCACTTCCCAGTGCAGTGTTACAGTGTGTGTTGTTAGTCTCACTCCCCAGTGCAGTGTTACAGTGTGTGCTGTTAGTCTCACTCCCAGTGCAGTGTTACAGTGTGTGTTCTTTGTCTCCCTCCCCAGTGCAGTGTTACAGTGTGTGTTGTTAGTCTCACCCCCCAGTGCAGTGTTACAGTGTGTGTTGTTAGTCTCACTTCCCAGTGCAGTGTTACAGTGTGTGTTGTTAATCTCACTCCCCAGTGCAGTGTTACAGTGTGTGCTGTTAGTCTCACTCCCAGTGCAGTGCAACAGTGTGTGTTGTTTGTCTCCCTCCCCAGTGCAGTATTACAGTGTGTGCTGTTAGTCTCACCGACCCAGTGCAGTGTTACAGTGTGTGCTGTTAGTCTCACCGACCCAGTGCAGTGTACAGTTTGTGCTGTTAGTCTCACTCCCCAGTGCAGTGTTACAGTGTGTGCTGTTAGTCTCCCCCCAGTGCAGTGTTACAGTGTATGCTGTTAGTCTCACTCCCCAGTGCAGTGTTACAGTGTGTGCTGTTAGTCTCACTCCCCAGTGCAGTGTTACAGTGTGTGCTGTTAGTCTCACTCCCCAGTGCAGTGTTACAGTGTGTGCTGTTAGTCTAACTCCCAGTGCAGTGTTACAGTGTGTGCTGTTAGTCTCACTCCCCAGTGCAGCGTTACAGTGTGTGCTGTTAGTCTCACCGACCCAGTGCAGTGTTACAGTGTGTGCTGTTAGTCTCACTCCCCAGTGCAGTGTTACAGTGTGTGCTGTTTGTCTCACCGACCCAGTGCAGTGTTACAGTGTGTGCTGTTAGTCTCACTCCACAGTGCAGTGTTACAGTGTGTGTTGTTATTCTCATTCTCCGTACAGTGTTACAGTGTGTGCTGTTAGTCTCACCAACCCAGTGCAGTGTTACAGTGTGTGCTGTTAGTCTCACTCCCCAGTGCAGTGTTACAGTGTGTGCTGTTAGTCTAACTCCCCAGTGCAGTGTTACAGTGTGTGCTGTTAGTCTAACTCCCCAGTGCAGTGTTACAGTGTGTGCTGTTAGTCTCCCTCCCCAGTGCAGTGTTACAGTGTGTGCTGTTAGTCTAATTCCCCATTGCAGTGTTACAGTGTGTGCTGTTAGTCTCCCTCCCCAGTGCAGTGTTACAGTGTGTGCTGTTAGTCTCCCCCCAGTGCAGTGTTACAGTGTATGCTGTTAGTCTCACTCCCCAGTGCAGTGTTACAGTGTGTGCTGTTAGTCTCACTCCCCAGTGCAGTGTTACAGTGTGTGCTGTTAGTCTCACTCCCCAGTGCAGTGTTACAGTGTGTGCTGTTAGTCTAACTCCCCGGTGCAGTGTTACAGTGTATGCTGTTAGTCTAACTCCCCAGAGCAGTGTTACAGTGTGTGCTGTTAGTCTCACTACCCAGTGCAGTGTTACAGTGTGTGCTGTTAGTCTCACTCCCCAGTGCAGTGTTACAGTGTGTGCTGTTAGTCTCACTCCCCAGTGCAGTGTTACAGTGTGTGTTGTTAGTCTAACTCCCCAGTGCAGTGTTACAGTGTATGCTGTTAGTCTAACTCCCCAGTGCAGTGTTACAGTGTGTGCTGTTAGTCTCACTTCCCAGTGCAGTGTTACAGTGTGTGTTGTTTGTCTCACTCCCCAGTGCAGTGTTACAGTGTGTGCTGTTAGTCTCACTCCCCAGTGCAATGTTACAGTGTGTGTTGTTAGTCTAACTCCCCAGTGCAGTGTTACAGTGTATGCTGTTAGTCTAACTCCCCAGTGCAGTGTTACAGTGTGTGCTGTTAGTCTCACTTCCCAGTGCAGTGTTACAGTGTGTGTTGTTTGTCTCACTTCCCAGTGCAGTGTTACAGTGTGTGTTGTTAGTCTCACTCCCCAGTGCAGTGTTACAGTGTGTGCTGTTAGTCTCACTCCCAGTGCAGTGTTACAGTGTGTGTTCTTTGTCTCCCTCCCCAGTGCAGTGTTACAGTGTGTGTTGTTAGTCTCACCCCCCAGTGCAGTGTTACAGTGTGTGTTGTTAGTCTCCCTTCCCAGTGCAGTGTTACAGTGTTTGTTGTTAATCTCACTCCCCAGTGCAGTGTTACAGTGTGTGCTGTTAGTCTCACTCCCAGTGCAGTGCTACAGTGTGTGTTGTTTGTCTCCCTCCCCAGTGCAGTATTACAGTGTGTGCTGTTAGTCTCACCGACCCAGTGCAGTGTTACAGTGTGTGCTGTTAGTCTCACCGACCCAGTGCAGTGTTACAGTTTGTACTGTTAGTCTCACTCCCCAGTGCAGTGTTACAGTGTGTGCTGTTAGTCTCCCCCCAGTGCAGTGTTACCGTGTATGCTGTTAGTCTAACTCCCAGTGCAGTGTTACAGTGTGTGCTGTTAGTCTCACTCCCCAGTGCAGCGTTACAGTGTGTGCTGTTAGTCTCACTCCCCAGTGCAGTGTTACAGTGTGTGCTGTTAGTCTAACTCCCAGTGCAGTGTTACAGTGTGTGCTGTTAGTCTCACTCCCCAGTGCAGCGTTACAGTGTGTGCTGTTAGTCTCACCGACCCAGTGCAGTGTTACAGTGTGTGCTGTTAGTCTCACTCCCCAGTGCAGTGTTACAGTGTGTGCTGTTATTCTCATTCTCCGTACAGTGTTACAGTGTGTGCTGTTAGTCTCACCAACCCAGTGCAGTGTTACAGTGTGTGCTGTTAGTCTCACTCCACAGTGCAGTGTTACAGTGTGTGCTGTTATTCTCATTCTCCGTACAGTGTTACAGTGTGTGCTGTTAGTCTCACCAACCCAGTGCAGTGTTACAGTGTGTGCTGTTAGTCTCACTCCCCAGTGCAGTGTTACAGTGTGTGCTGTTAGTCTAACTCCCCAGTGCAGTGTTACAGTGTGTGCTGTTAGTCTAACTCCCCAGTGCAGTGTTACAGTGTGTGCTGTTAGTCTCCCTCCCCAGTGCAGTGTTACAGTGTGTGCTGTTAGTCTAATTCCCCATTGCAGTGTTACAGTGTGTGCTGTTAGTCTCCCTCCCCAGTGCAGTGTTACAGTGTGTGCTGTTAGTCTCCCCCCAGTGCAGTGTTACAGTGTATGCTGTTAGTCTCACTCCCCAGTGCAGTGTTACAGTGTGTGCTGTTAGTCTCACTCCCCAGTGCAGTGTTACAGTGTGTGCTGTTAGTCTCACTCCCCAGTGCAGTGTTACAGTGTGTGCTGTTAGTCTAACTCCCCGGTGCAGTGTTACAGTGTATGCTGTTAGTCTAACTCCCCAGAGCAGTGTTACAGTGTGTGCTGTTAGTCTCACTCCCCAGTGCAGTGTTACAGTGTGTGCTGTTAGTCTAACGCCCCAGTGCAGTGTTAGTGTGTGCATTTAGTCTCACTCCCCAGTGCAGTGTTACAGTGTGTGCTGTTAGTCTCACTACCCAGTGCAGTGTTACAGTGTGTGCTGTTAGTCTCCCTCCCCAGTGCAGTGTTAGTGTGTGCTTTTAGTCTCACTCCCCAGTGCAGTGTTACAGTGAGTGCAGTTATTCCCACCCCCCACAGTGCCGTGTTACAGTGTGTGCTGTTAGTCGCACTCCCAGTGCAGTGTTACAGTGTGTGTTGTTTGTCTCCCTCCCCAGTGCAGTGTTACAGTGTGTGCTGTTAGTCTCACCGACCCAGTGCAGTGTTACAGTGTGTGCTGTTAGTCTCACCAACCCAGTGCAGTGTTACAGTGTGTGTTGTTAGTCTCCCTCCCCAGTGCAGTGTTTTTAGTGTGTGCTGTTTCTCTCACTCCCCCGTACAGTGTTACAGTGTGTGCTGTTAGTCTCACCAACCCAGTGCAGTGTTACAGTGTGTGCTGTTAGTCTCACTCCCCAGTGCAGTGTTACAGTGTGTGCTGTTAGTCTCACTCCCAGTGCAGTGTTACAGTGTGTGCTGTTAGTCTCACTCCCCAGTGCAGTGTTACAGTGTGTGCTGTTAGTCTCACTCCCCAGTGCAGTGTTACAGTGTGTGTTGTTTGTCTCACTTCCCAGTGCAGTGTTACAGTGTGTGCTGTTAGTCTCACTCCCCAGTGCAGTGTTACAGTGTGTGCTGTTAGTCGCACTCCCAGTGCAGTGTTACAGTGTGTGTTGTTTGTCTCCCTCCCCAGTGCAGTGTTACAGTGTGTGCTGTTAGTCTCACCGACCCAGTGCAGTGTTACAGTGTGTGCTGTTAGTCTCACCAACCCAGTGCAGTGTTACAGTGTGTGCTGTTAGTCTCCCTCCCCAGTGCAGTGTTTTTAGTGTGTGCTGTTTCTCACACTCCCCCGTACAGTGTTACAGTGTGTGCTGTTAGTCTCACCAACCCAGTGCAGTGTTACAGTGTGTGCTGTTAGTCTCACTCCCAGTGCAGTGTTACAGTGTGTGCTGTTAGTCTCCCTCCCCAGTGCAGTGTTACAGTGTGTGCTGTTAGTCTCACTGACCCAGTGCAGTGTTACAGTGTGTGCTGTTAGTCTCACCAACCCAGTGCAGTGTTACAGTGTGTGCTGTTAGTCTCCCTCCCCAGTCCAGTGTTTTTAGTGTGTGCTGTTTCTCTCACTCCCTCGTACAGTGTTACAGTGTGTGCTGTTAGTCTCACCAACCCAGTGCAGTGTTACAGTGTGTGCTGTTAGTCTCACTCCCAGTGCAGTGTTACAGTGTGTGCTGTTAGTCTCACTCCCCAGTGCAGTGTTACAGTGTGTGCTGTTAGTCTCACTCCCCAGTGCAATGTTACAGTGTGTGTTGTTAGTCTAACTCCCCAGTGCAGTGTTACAGTGTATGCTGTTAGTCTAACTCCCCAGTGCAGTGTTACAGTGTGTGCTGTTAGTCTCACTTCCCAGTGCAGTGTTACAGTGTGTGTTGTTTGTCTCACTTCCCAGTGCAGTGTTACAGTGTGTGTTGTTAGTCTCACTCCCCAGTGCAGTGTTACAGTGTGTGCTTTTAGTCTCACTCCCAGTGCAGTGTTACAGTGTGTGTTCTTTGTCTCCCTCCCCAGTGCAGTGTTACAGTGTGTGTTGTTAGTCTCACCCCCCAGTGCAGTGTTACAGTGTGTGTTGTTAGTCTCACTTCCCAGTGCAGTGTTACAGTGTGTGTTGTTAATCTCACTCCCCAGTGCAGTGTTACAGTGTGTGCTGTTAGTCTCACTCCCAGTGCAGTGCTACAGTGTGTGTTGTTTGTCTCCCTCCCCAGTGCAGTATTACAGTGTGTGCTGTTAGTCTCACCGACCCAGTGCAGTGTTACAGTGTGTGCTGTTAGTCTCACCGACCCAGTGCAGTGTTACCGTTTGTGCTGTTAGTCTCACTCCCCAGTGCAGTGTTACAGTGTGTGCTGTTAGTCTCCCCCCAGTGCAGTGTTACAGTGTATGCTGTTAGTCTCACTCCCCAGTGCAGTGTTACAGTGTGTGCTGTTAGTCTCACTCGCCAGTGCAGTGTTACAGTGTGTGCTGTTAGTCTCACTCCCCAGTGCAGTGTTACAGTGTGTGCTGTTAGTCTAACTCCCAGTGCAGTGTTACAGTGTGTGCTGTTAGTCTCACTCCCCAGTGCAGCGTTACAGTGTGTGCTGTTAGTCTCACCGACCCAGTGCAGTGTTACAGTGTGTGCTGTTAGTCTCACTCCCCAGTGCAGTGTTACAGTGTGTGCTGTTAGTCTCACCGACCCAGTGCAGTGTTACAGTGTGTGCTGTTAGTCTCACTCCACAGTGCAGTGTTACAGTGTGTGCTGTTATTCTCATTCTCCGTACAGTGTTACAGTGTGTGCTGTTAGTCTCACCAACCCAGTGCAGTGTTACAGTGTGTGCTGTTAGTCTCACTCCCCAGTGCAGTGTTACAGTGTGTGCTGTTAGTCTAACTCCCCAGTGCAGTGTTACAGTGTGTGCTGTTAGTCTAACTCCCCAGTGCAGTGTTACAGTGTGTGCTGTTAGTCTCCCTCCCCAGTGCAGTGTTACAGTGTGTGCTGTTAGTCTAATTCCCCATTGCAGTGTTACAGTGTGTGCTGTTAGTCTCACTCCCCAGTGCAGTGTTACAGTGTGTGCTGTTAGTCTCCCCCCAGTGCAGTGTTACAGTGTATGCTGTTAGTCTCACTCCCCAGTGCAGTGTTACAGTGTGTGCTGTTAGTCTCACTCCCCAGTGCAGTGTTACAGTGTGTGCTGTTAGTCTCACTCCCCAGTGCAGTGTTACAGTGTGTGCTGTTAGTCTAACTCCCAGTGCAGTGTTACAGTGTGTGCTGTTAGTCTCACTCCCCAGTGCAGCTTTACAGTGTGTGCTGTTAGTCTCACCGACCCAGTGCAGTGTTACAGTGTGTGCTGTTAGTCTCACTCCCCAGTGCAGTGTTACAGTGTGTGCTGTTAGTCTCACCGACCCAGTGCAGTGTTACAGTGTGTGCTGTTAGTCTCCCTCCCCAGTGCAGTGTTACAGTGTGTGCTGTTAGTCTCCCCCCAGTGCAGTGTTACAGTGTATGCTGTTAGTCTCACTCCCCAGTGCAGTGTTACAGTGTGTGCTGTTAGTCTCACTCCCCAGTGCAGTGTTACAGTGTGTGCTGTTAGTCTCACTCCCCAGTGCAGTGTTACAGTGTGTGCTGTTAGTCTAACTCCCCAGTGCAGTGTTACAGTGTATGCTGTTAGTCTAACTCCCCAGAGCAGTGTTACAGTGTGTGCTGTTAGTCTCACTACCCAGTGCAGTGTTACAGTGTGTGCTGTTAGTCTAACGCCCCAGTGCAGTGTTAGTGTGTGCTTTTAGTCTCACTCCCCAGTGCAGTGTTACAGTGTGTGCTGTTAGTCTCACTACCCAGTGCAGTGTTACAGTGTGTGCTGTTAGTCTCCCTCCCCAGTGCAGTGTTAGTGTGTGCTTTTAGTCTCACTCCCCAGTGCAGTGTTACAGTGAGTGCAGTTATTCCCACCCCCCCCCAGTGCCGTGTTACAGTGTGTGTTGTTAGTCTCACTTCCCAGTGCAGTGTTACAGTGTGTGCTGTTAGTCTCACTCCCCAGTGCAGTGTTACAGTGTGTGCTGTTAGTCGCACTCCCAGTGCAGTGTTACAGTGTGTGTTGTTTGTCTCCCTCCCCAGTGCAGTGTTACAGTGTGTGCTGTTAGTCTCACCGACCCAGTGCAGTGTTACAGTGTGTGCTGTTAGTCTCACCAACCCAGTGCAGTGTTACAGTGTGTGCTGTTAGTCTCCCTCCCCAGTGCAGTGTTTTTAGTGTGTGCTGTTTCTCTCACTCCCCCGTACAGTGTTACAGTGTGTGCTGTTAGTCTCACCAACCCAGTGCAGTGTTACAGTGTGTGCTGTTAGTCTCACTCCCCAGTACAGTGTTACAATGTGTGCTGTTAGTCTAACTCCCCAGTGCAGTGTTACAGTGTATGCTGTTACTCTAACTCCCCAGTGCAGTGTTACAGTGTGTGCTGTTAGTCTCACTACCCAGTGCAGTGTTACAGTGTGTGCTGTTAGTCTAACGCCCCAGTGCAGTGTTAGTGTGTGCTTTTAGTCTCACTCCCCAGTGCAGTGTTACAGTGAGTGCTGTTATTCTCACCCCCCCAGTGCAGTGTTACAGTGTGTGTTGTTAGTCTCACTCCCCAGTGCAGTGTTACAGTGTGTGTTGTTAGTCTCACTTCCCAGTGCAGTGTTACAGTGTGTGTTGTTAGTCTCACTCCCCAGTGCAGTGTTACAGTGTGTGCTGTTAGTCTCACTCCCAGTGCAGTGTTACAGTGTGTGTTGTTTGTCTCCCTCCACAGTGCAGTGTTACAGTGTGTGCTGTTAGTCTCACCGACCCAGTGCAGTGTTACAGTGTGTGCTGTTAGTCTCACTCCCCAGTGCAGTGTTACAGTGCGTGCTGTTAGTCTCCCCCCAGTGCAGTGTTACAGTGTATGCTGTTAGTCTCACTCCCCAGTGCAGTGTTACAGTGTGTGCTGTTAGTCTCACTCCCCAGTGCAGTGTTACAGTGTGTGCTGTTAGTCTCACTCCCTAGTGCAGTGTTACAGTGTGTGCTGTTAGTCTAACTCCCAGTGCAGTGTTACAGTGTGTGCTGTTAGTCTCACTCCCCAGTGCAGCGTTACAGTGTGTGCTGTTAGTCTCACCGACCCAGTGCAGTGTTACAGTGTGTGCTGTTAGTCTCACTCCCCAGTGCAGTGTTACAGTGTATGCTGTTAGTCTCACTCCCCAGTGCAGTGTTACAGTGTGTGCTGTTAGTCTCACTCCCCAGTGCAGTGTTACAGTGTGTGCTGTTAGTCTCACTCCCCAGTGCAGTGTTACAGTGTGTGCTGTTAGTCTCACTCCCCAGTGCAATGTTACAGTGTGTGTTGTTAGTCTAACTCCCCAGTGCAGTGTTACAGTGTATGCTGTTAGTCTAACTCCCCAGTGCAGTGTTACAGTGTGTGCTGTTAGTCTCACTTCCCAGTGCAGTGTTACAGTGTGTGTTGTTTGTCTCACTTCCCAGTGCAGTGTTACAGTGTGTGTTGTTAGTCTCACTCCCCAGTGCAGTGTTACAGTGTGTGCTGTTAGTCTCACTCCCAGTGCAGTGTTACAGTGTGTGTTCTTTGTCTCCCTCCCCAGTGCAGTGTTACAGTGTGTGTTGTTAGTCTCACCCCCCAGTGCAGTGTTACAGTGTGTGTTGTTAGTCTCCCTTCCCAGTGCAGTGTTACAGTGTTTGTTGTTAATCTCACTCCCCAGTGCAGTGTTACAGTGTGTGCTGTTAGTCTCACTCCCAGTGCAGTGCTACAGTGTGTGTTGTTTGTCTCCCTCCCCAGTGCAGTATTACAGTGTGTGCTGTTAGTCTCACCGACCCAGTGCAGTGTTACAGTGTGTGCTGTTAGTCTCACCGACCCAGTGCAGTGTTACAGTTTGTACTGTTAGTCTCACTCCCCAGTGCAGTGTTACAGTGTGTGCTGTTAGTCTCCCCCCAGTGCAGTGTTACAGTGTATGCTGTTAGTCTCACTCCCCAGTGCAGTGTTACAGTGTGTGCTGTTAGTCTCACTCCCCAGTGCAGTGTTACAGTGTGTGCTGTTAGTCTCACTCCCCAGTGCAGTGTTACAGTGTGTGCTGTTAGTCTAACTCCCAGTGCAGTGTTACAGTGTGTGCTGTTAGTCTCACTCCCCAGTGCAGCGTTACAGTGTGTGCTGTTAGTCTCACCGACCCAGTGCAGTGTTACAGTGTGTGCTGTTAGTCTCACTCCCCAGTGCAGTGTTACAGTGTGTGCTGTTAGTCTCACTCCACAGTGCAGTGTTACAGTGTGTGCTGTTATTCTCATTCTCCGTACAGTGTTACAGTGTGTGCTGTTAGTCTCACCAACCCAGTGCAGTGTTACAGTGTGTGCTGTTAGTCTCACTCCCCAGTGCAGTGTTACAGTGTGTGCTGTTAGTCTAACTCCCCAGTGCAGTGTTACAGTGTGTGCTGTTAGTCTAACTCCCCAGTGCAGTGTTACAGTGTGTGCTGTTAGTCTCCCTCCCCAGTGCAGTGTTACAGTGTGTGCTGTTAGTCTAATTCCCCATTGCAGTGTTACAGTGTGTGCTGTTAGTCTCCCTCCCCAGTGCAGTGTTACAGTGTGTGCTGTTAGTCTCCCCCCAGTGCAGTGTTACAGTGTATGCTGTTAGTCTCACTCCCCAGTGCAGTGTTACAGTGTGTGCTGTTAGTCTCACTCCCCAGTGCAGTGTTACAGTGTGTGCTGTTAGTCTCACTCCCCAGTGCAGTGTTACAGTGTGTGCTGTTAGTCTAACTCCCCGGTGCAGTGTTACAGTGTATGCTGTTAGTCTAACTCCCCAGAGCAGTGTTACAGTGTGTGCTGTTAGTCTCACTCCCCAGTGCAGTGTTACAGTGTGTGCTGTTAGTCTAACGCCCCAGTGCAGTGTTAGTGTGTGCATTTAGTCTCACTCCCCAGTGCAGTGTTACAGTGTGTGCTGTTAGTCTCACTACCCAGTGCAGTGTTACAGTGTGTGCTGTTAGTCTCCCTCCCCAGTGCAGTGTTAGTGTGTGCTTTTAGTCTCACTCCCCAGTGCAGTGTTACAGTGAGTGCAGTTATTCCCACCCCCCACAGTGCCGTGTTACAGTGTGTGCTGTTAGTCGCACTCCCAGTGCAGTGTTACAGTGTGTGTTGTTTGTCTCCCTCCCCAGTGCAGTGTTACAGTGTGTGCTGTTAGTCTCACCGACCCAGTGCAGTGTTACAGTGTGTGCTGTTAGTCTCACCAACCCAGTGCAGTGTTACAGTGTGTGTTGTTAGTCTCCCTCCCCAGTGCAGTGTTTTTAGTGTGTGCTGTTTCTCTCACTCCCCCGTACAGTGTTACAGTGTGTGCTGTTAGTCTCACCAACCCAGTGCAGTGTTACAGTGTGTGCTGTTAGTCTCACTCCTCAGTGCAGTGTTACAGTGTGTGCTGTTAGTCTCACTCCCAGTGCAGTGTTACAGTGTGTGCTGTTAGTCTCACTCCCCAGTGCAGTGTTACAGTGTGTGCTGTTAGTCTCACTCCCCAGTGCAGTGTTACAGTGTGTGTTGTTAGTCTCACTTCCCAGTGCAGTGTTACAGTGTGTGCTGTTAGTCTCACTCCCCAGTGCAGTGTTACAGTGTGTGCTGTTAGTCGCACTCCCAGTGCAGTGTTACAGTGTGTGTTGTTTGTCTCCCTCCCCAGTGCAGTGTTACAGTGTGTGCTGTTAGTCTCACCGACCCAGTGCAGTGTTACAGTGTGTGCTGTTAGTCTCACCAACCCAGTGCAGTGTTACAGTGTGTGCTGTTAGTCTCCCTCCCCAGTGCAGTGTTTTTAGTGTGTGCTGTTTCTCTCACTCCCCCGTACAGTGTTACAGTGTGTGCTGTTAGTCTCACCAACCCAGTGCAGTGTTACAGTGTGTGCTGTTAGTCTCACTCCCAGTGCAGTGTTACAGTGTGTGCTGTTAGTCTCCCTCCCCAGTGCAGTGTTACAGTGTGTGCTGTTAGTCTCACCGACCCAGTGCAGTGTTACAGTGTGTGCTGTTAGTCTCACCAACCCAGTGCAGTGTTACAGTGTGTGCTGTTAGTCTCACTCCCAGTGCAGTGTTACAGTGTGTGCTGTTAGTCTCACTCCCCAGTGCAGTGTTACAGTGTGTGCTGTTAGTCTCACTCCCCAGTGCAATGTTACAGTGTGTGTTGTTAGTCTAACTCCCCAGTGCAGTGTTACAGTGTATGCTGTTAGTCTAACTCCCCAGTGCAGTGTTACAGTGTGTGCTGTTAGTCTCACTTCCCAGTGCAGTGTTACAGTGTGTTGTTTGTCTCACTTCCCAGTGCAGTGTTACAGTGTGTGTTGTTAGTCTCACTCCCCAGTGCAGTGTTACAGTGTGTGCTTTTAGTCTCACTCCCAGTGCAGTGTTACAGTGTGTGTTCTTTGTCTCCCTCCCCAGTGCAGTGTTACAGTGTGTGTTGTTAGTCTCACCCCCCAGTGCAGTGTTACAGTGTGTGTTGTTAGTCTCACTTCCCAGTGCAGTGTTACAGTGTGTGTTGTTAATCTCACTCCCCAGTGCAGTGTTACAGTGTGTGCTGTTAGTCTCACTCCCAGTGCAGTGCTACAGTGTGTGTTGTTTGTCTCCCTCCCCAGTGCAGTATTACAGTGTGTGCTGTTAGTCTCACCGACCCAGTGCAGTGTTACAGTGTGTGCTGTTAGTCTCACCGACCCAGTGCAGTGTTACCGTTTGTGCTTTTAGTCTCACTCCCCAGTGCAGTGTTACAGTGTGTGCTGTTAGTCTCCCCCCAGTGCAGTGTTACAGTGTATGCTGTTAGTCTCACTCCCCAGTGCAGTGTTACAGTGTGTGCTGTTAGTCTCACTCCCCAGTGCAGTGTTACAGTGTGTGCTGTTAGTCTCACTCCCCAGTGCAGTGTTACAGTGTGTGCTGTTAGTCTAACTCCCAGTGCAGTGTTACAGTGTGTGCTGTTAGTCTCACTCCCCAGTGCAGCGTTACAGTGTGTGCTGTTAGTCTCACCGACCCAGTGCAGTGTTACAGTGTGTGCTGTTAGTCTCACTCCCCAGTGCAGTGTTACAGTGTGTGCTGTTAGTCTCACCGACCCAGTGCAGTGTTACAGTGTGTGCTGTTAGTCTCACTCCACAGTGCAGTGTTACAGTGTGTGCTGTTATTCTCATTCTCCGTACAGTGTTACAGTGTGTGCTGTTAGTCTCACCAACCCAGTGCAGTGTTACAGTGTGTGCTGTTAGTCTCACTCCCCAGTGCAGTGTTACAGTGTGTGCTGTTAGTCTAACTCCCCAGTGCAGTGTTACAGTGTGTGCTGTTAGTCTAACTCCCCAGTGCAGTGTTACAGTGTGTGCTGTTAGTCTCCATCCCCAGTGCAGTGTTACAGTGTGTGCTGTTAGTCTAATTCCCCATTGCAGTGTTACAGTGTGTGCTGTTAGTCTCACTCCCCAGTGCAGTGTTACAGTGTGTGCTGTTAGTCTCCCCCCAGTGCAGTGTTACAGTGTATGCTGTTAGTCTCACTCCCCAGTGCAGTGTTACAGTGTGTGCTGTTAGTCTCACTCCCCAGTGCAGTGTTACAGTGTGTGCTGTTAGTCTCACTCCCCAGTGCAGTGTTACAGTGTGTGCTGTTAGTCTAACTCCCAGTGCAGTGTTACAGTGTGTGCTGTTAGTCTCACTCCCCAGTGCAGCTTTACAGTGTGTGCTGTTAGTCTCACCGACCCAGTGCAGTGTTACAGTGTGTGCTGTTAGTCTCACTCCCCAGTGCAGTGTTACAGTGTGTGCTGTTAGTCTCACCGACCCAGTGCAGTGTTACAGTGTGTGCTGTTAGTCTCACTCCACAGTGCAGTGTTACAGTGTGTGCTGTTATTCTCATTCCCCGTACAGTGTTACAGTGTGTGCTGTTAGTCTCACCAACCCAGTGCAGTGTTACAGTGTGTGCTGTTAGTCTAACTCCCCAGTGCAGTGTTACAGTGTGTGCTGTTAGTCTCCCTCCCCAGTGCAGTGTTACAGTGTGTGCTGTTAGTCTCCCTCCCCAGTGCCGTGTTTTTAGTGTGTGCTGTTTCTCTCACTCCCCCGTACAGTGTTACATTGTGTGCTGTTAGTCTCACCAACCCAGTGCAGCGTTACAGTGTGTGCTGTTAGTCTCACTCCCAGTGCAGTGTTACAGTGTGTGCTGTTAGTCTCACTCCCCAGTACAGTGTTACAATGTGTGCTGTTAGTCTAACTCCCCAGTGCAGTGTTACAGTGTATGCTGTTACTCTAACTCCCCAGTGCAGTGTTACAGTGTGTGCTGTTAGTCTCACTACCCAGTGCAGTGTTACAGTGTGTGCTGTTAGTCTAACGCCCCAGTGCAGTGTTAGTGTGTGCTTTTAGTCTCACTCCCCAGTGCAGTGTTACAGTGAGTGCTGTTATTCTCACACCCCCCCCAGTGCAGTGTTACAGTGTGTGTTGTTAGTCTCACTCCACAGTGCAGTGTTACAGTGTGTGTTGTTAGTCTCACTTCCCAGTGCAGTGTTACAGTGTGTGTTGTTAGTCTCACTCCCCAGTGCAGTGTTACAGTGTGTGCTGTTAGTCTCACTCCCAGTGCAGTGTTACAGTGTGTGTTGTTTGTCTCCCTCCCCAGTGCAGTGTTACAGTGTGTGCTGTTAGTCTCACCGACCCAGTGCAGTGTTACAGTGTGTGCTGTTAGTCTCACTCCCCAGTGCAGTGTTACAGTGTGTGCTGTTAGTCTCACTCCCCAGTGCAGTGTTACAGTGTGTGCTGTTAGTCTCCCCCCAGTGCAGTGTTACAGTGTATGCTGTTAGTCTCACTCCCCAGTGCAGTGTTACAGTGTGTGCTGTTAGTCTCACTACCCAGTGCAGTGTTACAGTGTGTGCTGTTAGTCTCACTCCCCAGTGCAGTGTTACAGTGTGTGCTGTTAGTCTCACTCCCCAGTGCAGCTTTACAGTGTGTGCTGTTAGTCTCACCGACCCAGTGCAGTGTTACAGTGTGTGCTGTTAGTCTCACTCCACAGTGCAGTGTTACAGTGTGTGCTGTTATTCTCATTCCCCGTACAGTGTTACAGTGTGTGCTGTTAGTCTCACCAACCCAGTGCAGTGTTACAGTGTGTGCTGTTAGTCTAACTCCCCAGTGCAGTGTTACAGTGTGTGCTGTTAGTCTCCCTCCCCAGTGCAGTGTTACAGTGTGTGCTATTAGTCTCCCTCCCCAGTGCAGTGTTTTTAGTGTGTGCTGTTTCTCTCACTCCCCCGTACAGTGTTACATTGTGTGCTGTTAGTCTCACCAACCCAGTGCAGCGTTACAGTGTGTGCTGTTAGTCTCACTCCCAGTGCAGTGTTACAGTGTGTGCTGTTAGTCTCACTCCCCAGTACAGTGTTACAATGTGTGCTGTTAGTCTAACTCCCCAGTGCAGTGTTACAGTGTATGCTGTTACTCTAACTCCCCAGTGCAGTGTTACAGTGTGTGTTGTTAGTCTCACTACCCAGTGCAGTGTTACAGTGTGTGCTGTTAGTCTAACGCCCCAGTGCAGTGTTAGTGTGTGCTTTTAGTCTCACTCCCCAGTGCAGTGTTACAGTGAGTGCTGTTATTCTCACCCCCCCAGTGCAGTGTTACAGTGTGTGTTGTTAGTCTCACTCCCCAGTGCAGTGTTACAGTGTGTGTTGTTAGTCTCACTTCCCAGTGCAGTGTTACAGTGTGTGTTGTTAGTCTCACTCCCCAGTGCAGTGTTACAGTGTGTGCTGTTAGTCTCACTCCCAGTGCAGTGTTACAGTGTGTGTTGTTTGTCTCCATCCCCAGTGCAGTGTTACAGTGTGTGCTGTTAGTCTCACCGACCCAGTGCAGTGTTACAGTGTGTGCTGTTAGTCTCACTCCCCAGTGCAGTGTTACAGTGTGTGCTGTTAGTCTCCCCCCAGTGCAGTGTTACAGTGTATGCTGTTAGTCTCACTCCCCAGTGCAGTGTTACAGTGTGTGCTGTTAGTCTCACTCCCCAGTGCAGTGTTACAGTGTGTGCTGTTAGTCTCACTCCCCAGTGCAGTGTTACAGTGTGTGCTGTTAGTCTAACTCCCAGTGCAGTGTTACAGTGTGTGCTGTTAGTCTCACTCCCCAGTGCAGTGTTACAGTGTGTGCTGTTAGTCTCACTCCCCAGTGCAGTGTTACAGTGTGTGCTGTTAGTCTAACTCCCCAGTGCAGTGTTACAGTGTGTGCTGTTAGTCTCACTTCCCAGTGCAGTGTTACAGTGTGTGTTGTTTGTCTCACTTCCCAGTGCAGTGTTACATTGTGTGTTGTTAGTCTCACTCCCCAGTGCAGTGTTACAGTGTGTGCTGTTAGTCTCACTCCCAGTGCAGTGTTACAGCGTGTGTTCTTTGTCTCCCTCCCCAGTGCAGTGTTACAGTGTGTGTTGTTAGTCTCACCCCCCAGTGCAGTGTTACAGTGTGTGTTGTTATTCTCACCGCCCCAGTGCAGTGTTACAGTGTGTGTTGTTAGTCTCACTCCCCAGTGCAGTGTTACAGTGTGTGTTGTTAGTCTCACTTCCAGTGCAGTGTTACAGTGTGTGTTGTTTGTCTCCCTCCCCAGTGCAGTATTACAGTGTGTGCTGTTAGTCTCACCGACCCAGTGCAGTGTTACAGTGTGTGCTGTTAGTCTCACCGACCCAGTGCAGTGTTACAGTGTGTGCTGTTAGTCTCACTCCCCAGTGCAGTGTTACAGTGTGTGCTGTTAGTCTCCCCCCAGTGCAGTGTTACAGTGTATGCTGTTAGTCTCACTCCCCAGTGCAGTGTTACAGTGTGTGCTGTTAGTCTCACCAACCCAGTGCAGTGTTACAGTGTGTGCTGTTAGTCTCACTCCCCAGTGCAGTGTTACAGTGTGTGCTGTTAGTCTAACTCCCAGTGCAGTGTTACAGTGTGTGCTGTTAGTCTCACTCCCCAGTGCAGCGTTACAGTGTGTGCTGTTAGTCTCACCGACCCAGTGCAGTGTTACAGTGTGTGCTGTTAGTCTCACTCCCCAGTGCAGTGTTACAGTGTGTGCTGTTAGTCTCACCGACCCAGTGCAGTGTTACAGTGTGTGCTGTTAGTCTCACTCCACAGTGCAGTGTTACAGTGTGTGCTGTTATTCTCATTCCCCGTACAGTGTTACAGTGTGTGCTGTTAGTCTCACCAACCCAGTGCAGTGTTACAGTGTGTGCTGTTAGTCTAACTCCCCAGTGCAGTGTTACAGTGTGTGCTGTTAGTCTCCCTCCCCAGAGCAGTGTTACAGTGTGTGCTGTTAGTCTCCCTCCCCAGTGCAGTGTTTTTAGTGTGTGCTGTTTCTCTCACTCCCCCGTACAGTGTTACATTGTGTGCTGTTAGTCTCACCAACCCAGTGCAGCGTTACAGTGTGTGCTGTTAGTCTCACTCCCAGTGCAGTGTTACAGTGTGTGCTGTTAGTCTCACTCCCCAGTACAGTGTTACAATGTGTGCTGTTAGTCTAACTCCCCAGTGCAGTGTTACAGTGTATGCTGTTACTCTAACTCCCCAGTGCAGTGTTACAGTGTGTGTTGTTAGTCTCACTACCCAGTGCAGTGTTACAGTGTGTGCTGTTAGTCTAACGCCCCAGTGCAGTGTTAGTGTGTGCTTTTAGTCTCACTCCCCAGTGCAGTGTTACAGTGAGTGCTGTTATTCTCACCCCCCCCCCAGTGCAGTGTTACAGTGTGTGTTGTTAGTCTCACTCCACAGTGCAGTGTTACAGTGTGTGTTGTTAGTCTCACTTCCCAGTGCAGTGTTACAGTGTGTGTTGTTAGTCTCACTCCCCAGTGCAGTGTTACAGTGTGTGCTGTTAGTCTCACTCCCAGTGCAGTGTTACAGTGTGTGTTGTTTGTCTCCATCCCCAGTGCAGTGTTACAGTGTGTGCTGTTAGTCTCACCGACCCAGTGCAGTGTTACAGTGTGTGCTGTTAGTCTCACTCCCCAGTGCAGTGTTACAGTGTGTGCTGTTAGTCTCCCCCCAGTGCAGTGTTACAGTGTATGCTGTTAGTCTCACTCCCCAGTGCAGTGTTACAGTGTGTGCTGTTAGTCTCACTCCCCAGTGCAGTGTTACAGTGTGTGCTGTTAGTCTCACTCCCCAGTGCAGTGTTACAGTGTGTGCTGTTAGTCTAACTCCCAGTGCAGTGTTACAGTGTGTGCTGTTAGTCTCACTCCCCAGTGCAGTGTTACAGTGTGTGCTGTTAGTCTCACTCCCCAGTGCAGTGTTACAGTGTGTGCTGTTAGTCTAACTCCCCAGTGCAGTGTTACAGTGTGTGCTGTTAGTCTCACTTCCCAGTGCAGTGTTACAGTGTGTGTTGTTTGTCTCACTTCCCAGTGCAGTGTTACATTGTGTGTTGTTAGTCTCACTCCCCAGTGCAGTGTTACAGTGTGTGCTGTTAGTCTCACTCCCAGTGCAGTGTTACAGCGTGTGTTCTTTGTCTCCCTCCCCAGTGCAGTGTTACAGTGTGTGTTGTTAGTCTCACCCCCCAGTGCAGTGTTACAGTGTGTGTTGTTATTCTCACCGCCCCAGTGCAGTGTTACAGTGTGTGTTGTTAGTCTCACTCCCCAGTGCAGTGTTACAGTGTGTGTTGTTAGTCTCACTTCCAGTGCAGTGTTACAGTGTGTGTTGTTTGTCTCCCTCCCCAGTGCAGTATTACAGTGTGTGCTGTTAGTCTCACCGACCCAGTGCAGTGTTACAGTGTGTGCTGTTAGACTCACCGACCCAGTGCAGTGTTACAGTGTGTGCTGTTAGTCTCACTCCCCAGTGCAGTGTTACAGTGTGTGCTGTTAGTCTCCCCCCAGTGCAGTGTTACAGTGTATGCTGTTAGTCTCACTCCCCAGTGCAGTGTTACAGTGTGTGCTGTTAGTCTCACCAACCCAGTGCAGTGTTACAGTGTGTGCTGTTAGTCTCACTCCCCAGTGCAGTGTTACAGTGTGTGCTGTTAGTCTAACTCCCAGTGCAGTGTTACAGTGTGTGCTGTTAGTCTCACTCCCCAGTGCAGCGTTACAGTGTGTGCTGTTAGTCTCACCGACCCAGTGCAGTGTTACAGTGTGTGCTGTTAGTCTCACTCCCCAGTGCAGTGTTACAGTGTGTGCTGTTAGTCTCACCGACCCAGTGCAGTGTTACAGTGTGTGCTGTTAGTCTCACTCCACAGTGCAGTGTTACAGTGTGTGCTGTTATTCTCATTCCCCGTACAGTGTTACAGTGTGTGCTGTTAGTCTCACCAACCCAGTGCAGTGTTACAGTGTGTGCTGTTAGTCTAACTCCCCAGTGCAGTGTTACAGTGTGTGCTGTTAGTCTCACTCCCAGTGCAGTGTTCCAGTGTGTGCTGTTAGTCTCCCTCCCCAGTGCAGTGTTACAGTGTGTGCTGTTAGTCTAATTCCCCATTGCAGTGTTACAGTGTGTGCTGTTAGTCTCCCTCCCCAGTGCAGTGTTTTTAGTGTGTGCTGTTTCTCTCACTCCCCCGTACAGTGTTACATTGTGTGCTGTTAGTCTCACCAACCCAGTGCAGCGTTACAGTGTGTGCTGTTAGTCTCACTCCCAGTGCAGTGTTACAGTGTGTGCTGTTAGTCTCACTCCCCAGTACAGTGTTACAATGTGTGCTGTTAGTCTAACTCCCCAGTGCAGTGTTACAGTGTATGCTGTTACTCTAACTCCCCAGTGCAGTGTTACAGTGTGTGCTGTTAGTCTCACTACCCAGTGCAGTGTTACAGTGTGTGCTGTTAGTCTAACGCCCCAGTGCAGTGTTAGTGTGTGCTTTTAGTCTCACTCCCCAGTGCAGTGTTACAGTGAGTGCTGTTATTCTCACCCCCCCCCCCCCAGTGCAGTGTTACAGTGTGTGTTGTTAGTCTCACTCCCCAGTGCAGTGTTACAGTGTATGCTGTTAGTCTAACTCCCCAGTGCAGTGTTACAGTGTGTGCTGTTAGTCTCACTTCCCAGTGCAGTGTTACAGTGTGTGTTGTTTGTCTCACTTCCCAGTGCAGTGTTACAGTGTGTGTTGTTAGTCTCACTCCCCAGTGCAGTGTTACAGTGTGTGCTGTTAGTCTCACTCCCAGTGCAGTGTTACAGTGTGTGTTCTTTGTCTCCCTCCCCAGTGCAGTGTTACAGTGTGTGTTGTTAGTCTCACCCCCCAGTGCAGTGTTACAGTGTGTGTTGTTAGTCTCACTTCCCAGTGCAGTGTTACAGTGTGTGTTGTTAATCTCACTCCCCAGTGCAGTGTTACAGTGTGTGCTGTTAGTCTCACTCCCAGTGCAGTGCAACAGTGTGTGTTGTTTGTCTCCCTCCCCAGTGCAGTATTACAGTGTGTGCTGTTAGTCTCACCGACCCAGTGCAGTGTTACAGTGTGTGCTGTTAGTCTCACCGACCCAGTGCAGTGTACAGTTTGTGCTGTTAGTCTCACTCCCCAGTGCAGTGTTACAGTGTGTGCTGTTAGTCTCCCCCCAGTGCAGTGTTACAGTGTATGCTGTTAGTCTCACTCCCCAGTGCAGTGTTACAGTGTGTGCTGTTAGTCTCACTCCCCAGTGCAGTGTTACAGTGTGTGCTGTTAGTCTCACTCCCCAGTGCAGTGTTACAGTGTGTGCTGTTAGTCTAACTCCCAGTGCAGTGTTACAGTGTGTGCTGTTAGTCTCACTCCCCAGTGCAGCGTTACAGTGTGTGCTGTTAGTCTCACCGACCCAGTGCAGTGTTACAGTGTGTGCTGTTAGTCTCACTCCCCAGTGCAGTGTTACAGTGTGTGCTGTTTGTCTCACCGACCCAGTGCAGTGTTACAGTGTGTGCTGTTAGTCTCACTCCACAGTGCAGTGTTACAGTGTGTGTTGTTATTCTCATTCTCCGTACAGTGTTACAGTGTGTGCTGTTAGTCTCACCAACCCAGTGCAGTGTTACAGTGTGTGCTGTTAGTCTCACTCCCCAGTGCAGTGTTACAGTGTGTGCTGTTAGTCTAACTCCCCAGTGCAGTGTTACAGTGTGTGCTGTTAGTCTAACTCCCCAGTGCAGTGTTACAGTGTGTGCTGTTAGTCTCCCTCCCCAGTGCAGTGTTACAGTGTGTGCTGTTAGTCTAATTCCCCATTGCAGTGTTACAGTGTGTGCTGTTAGTCTCCCTCCCCAGTGCAGTGTTACAGTGTGTGCTGTTAGTCTCCCCCCAGTGCAGTGTTACAGTGTATGCTGTTAGTCTCACTCCCCAGTGCAGTGTTACAGTGTGTGCTGTTAGTCTCACTCCCCAGTGCAGTGTTACAGTGTGTGCTGTTAGTCTCACTCCCCAGTGCAGTGTTACAGTGTGTGCTGTTAGTCTAACTCCCCGGTGCAGTGTTACAGTGTATGCTGTTAGTCTAACTCCCCAGAGCAGTGTTACAGTGTGTGCTGTTAGTCTCACTACCCAGTGCAGTGTTACAGTGTGTGCTGTTAGTCTAACGCCCCAGTGCAGTGTTAGTGTGTGCTTTTAGTCTCACTCCCCAGTGCAGTGTTACAGTGTGTGCTGTTAGTCTCAATACCCAGTGCAGTGTTACAGTGTGTGCTGTTAGTCTCCCTCCCCAGTGCAGTGTTAGTGTGTGCTTTTAGTCTCACTCCCCAGTGCAGTGTTACAGTGAGTGCAGTTATTCCCACCCCCCACAGTGCCGTGTTACAGTGTGTGTTGTCAGTCTCACTTCCCAGTGCAGTGTTACAGTGTGTGCTGTTAGTCTCACTCCCCAGTGCAGTGTTACAGTGTGTGCTGTTAGTCTCACTCCCCAGTGCAGTGTTACAGTGTGTGCTGTTAGTCTCCCCCCAGTGCAGTGTTACAGTGTATGCTGTTAGTCTCACTCCCCAGTGCAGTGTTACAGTGTGTGCTGTTAGTCTCACTCCCCAGTGCAGTGTTACAGTGTGTGCTGTTAGTCTCACTCCCCAGTGCAGTGTTACAGTGTGTGCTGTTAGTCTAACTCCCAGTGCAGTGTTACAGTGTGTGCTGTTAGTCTCACTCCCCAGTGCAGCGTTACAGTGTGTGCTGTTAGTCTCACCGACCCAGTGCAGTGTTACAGTGTGTGCTGTTAGTCTCACTCCCCAGTGCAGTGTTACAGTGTGTGCTGTTTGTCTCACCGACCCAGTGCAGTGTTACAGTGTGTGCTGTTAGTCTCACTCCACAGTGCAGTGTTACAGTGTGTGTTGTTATTCTCATTCTCCGTACAGTGTTACAGTGTGTGCTGTTAGTCTCACCAACCCAGTGCAGTGTTACAGTGTGTGCTGTTAGTCTCACTCCCCAGTGCAGTGTTACAGTGTGTGCTGTTAGTCTAACTCCCCAGTGCAGTGTTACAGTGTGTGCTGTTAGTCTAACTCCCCAGTGCAGTGTTACAGTGTGTGCTGTTAGTCTCCCTCCCCAGTGCAGTGTTACAGTGTGTGCTGTTAGTCTAATTCCCCATTGCAGTGTTACAGTGTGTGCTGTTAGTCTCCCTCCCCAGTGCAGTGTTACAGTGTGTGCTGTTAGTCTCCCCCCAGTGCAGTGTTACAGTGTATGCTGTTAGTCTCACTCCCCAGTGCAGTGTTACAGTGTGTGCTGTTAGTCTCACTCCCCAGTGCAGTGTTACAGTGTGTGCTGTTAGTCTCACTCCCCAGTGCAGTGTTACAGTGTGTGCTGTTAGTCTAACTCCCCGGTGCAGTGTTACAGTGTATGCTGTTAGTCTAACTCCCCAGAGCAGTGTTACAGTGTGTGCTGTTAGTCTCACTACCCAGTGCAGTGTTACAGTGTGTGCTGTTAGTCTAACGCCCCAGTGCAGTGTTAGTGTGTGCTTTTAGTCTCACTCCCCAGTGCAGTGTTACAGTGTGTGCTGTTAGTCTCAATACCCAGTGCAGTGTTACAGTGTGTGCTGTTAGTCTCCCTCCCCAGTGCAGTGTTAGTGTGTGCTTTTAGTCTCACTCCCCAGTGCAGTGTTACAGTGAGTGCAGTTATTCCCACCCCCCACAGTGCCGTGTTACAGTGTGTGTTGTCAGTCTCACTTCCCAGTGCAGTGTTACAGTGTGTGCTGTTAGTCTCACTCCCCAGTGCAGTGTTACAGTGTGTGCTGTTAGTCGCACTCCCAGTGCAGTGTTACAGTGTGTGTTGTTTGTCTCCCTCCCCTGTGCAGTGTTACAGTGTGTGCTGTTAGTCTCACCGACCCAGTGCAGTGTTACAGTGTGTGCTGTTAGTCTCACTCCCCAGTGCAGTGTTACAGTGTGTGCTGTTAGTCTCACTCCCAGTGCAGTGTTACAGTGTGTGTTCTTTGTCTCCCTCCCCAGTGCAGTGTTACAGTGTGTGTTGTTAGTCTCACCCCCCAGTGCAGTGTTACAGTGTGTGTTGTTAGTCTCACTTCCCAGTGCAGTGTTACAGTGTGTGTTGTTAATCTCACTCCCCAGTGCAGTGTTACAGTGTGTGCTGTTAGTCTCACTCCCAGTGCAGTGCAACAGTGTGTGTTGTTTGTCTCCCTCCCCAGTGCAGTATTACAGTGTGTGCTGTTAGTCTCACCGACCCAGTGCAGTGTTACAGTGTGTGCTGTTAGTCTCACCGACCCAGTGCAGTGTTACAGTTTGTGATGTTAGTCTCACTCCCCAGTGCAGTGTTACAGTGTGTGCTGTTAGTCTCCCCCCAGTGCAGTGTTACAGTGTATGCTGTTAGTCTCACTCCCCAGTGCAGTGTTACAGTGTGTGCTGTTAGTCTCACTCCCCAGTGCAGTGTTACAGTGTGTGCTGTTAGTCTCACTCCCCAGTGCAGTGTTACAGTGTGTGCTGTTAGTCTAACTCCCAGTGCAGTGTTACAGTGTGTGCTGTTAGTCTCACTCCCCAGTGCAGCGTTACAGTGTGTGCTGTTAGTCTCACCGACCCAGTGCAGTGTTACAGTGTGTGCTGTTAGTCTCACTCCCCAGTGCAGTGTTACAGTGTGTGCTGTTAGTCTCACCGACCCAGTGCAGTGTTACAGTGTGTGCTGTTAGTCTCACTCCACAGTGCAGTGTTACAGTGTGTGCTGTTATTCTCATTCTCCGTACAGTGTTACAGTGTGTGCTGTTAGTCTCACCAACCCAGTGCAGTGTTACAGTGTGTGCTGTTAGTCTCACTCCCCAGTGCAGTGTTACAGTGTGTGCTGTTAGTCTAACTCCCCAGTGCAGTGTTACAGTGTGTGCTGTTAGTCTAACTCCCCAGTGCAGTGTTACAGTGTGTGCTGTTAGTCTCCCTCCCCAGTGCAGTGTTACAGTGTGTGCTGTTAGTCTAATTCCCCATTGCAGTGTTACAGTGTGTGCTGTTAGTCTCCCTCCCCAGTGCAGTGTTACAGTGTGTGCTGTTAGTCTCCCCCCAGTGCAGTGTTACAGTGTATGCTGTTAGTCTCACTCCCCAGTGCAGTGTTACAGTGTGTGCTGTTAGTCTCACTCCCCAGTGCAGTGTTACAGTGTGTGCTGTTAGTCTCACTCCCCAGTGCAGTGTTACAGTGTGTGCTGTTAGTCTAACTCCCCGGTGCAGTGTTACAGTGTATGCTGTTAGTCTAACTCCCCAGAGCAGTGTTACAGTGTGTGCTGTTAGTCTCACTACCCAGTGCAGTGTTACAGTGTGTGCTGTTAGTCTAACGCCCCAGTGCAGTGTTAGTGTGTGCTTTTAGTCTCACTCCCCAGTGCAGTGTTACAGTGTGTGCTGTTAGTCTCACTACCCAGTGCAGTGTTACAGTGTGTGCTGTTAGTCTCCCTCCCCAGTGCAGTGTTAGTGTGTGCTTTTAGTCTCACTCCCCAGTGCAGTGTTACAGTGAGTGCAGTTATTCCCACCCCCCACAGTGCCGTGTTACAGTGTGTGTTGTTAGTCTCACTTCCCAGTGCAGTGTTACAGTGTGTGCTGTTAGTCTCACTCCCCAGTGCAGTGTTACAGTGTGTGCTGTTAGTCGCACTCCCAGTGCAGTGTTACAGTGTGTGTTGTTTGTCTCCCTCCCCAGTGCAGTGTTACAGTGTGTGCTGTTAGTCTCACCGACCCAGTGCAGTGTTACAGTGTGTGCTGTTAGTCTCACCAACCCAGTGCAGTGTTACAGTGTGTGCTGTTAGTCTCCCTCCCCAGTGCAGTGTTTTTAGTGTGTGCTGTTTCTCTCACTCCCCCGTACAGTGTTACAGTGTGTGCTGTTAGTCTCACCAACCCAGTGCAGTGTTACAGTGTGTGCTGTTAGTCTCACTCCCAGTGCAGTGTTACAGTGTGTGCTGTTAGTCTCACTCCCCAGTGCAGTGTTACAGTGTGTGCTGTTAGTCTCACCGACCCAGTGCAGTGTTACAGTGTGTGCTGTTAGTCTCACCAACCCAGTGCAGTGTTACAGTGTGTGCTGTTAGTCTCCCTCCCCAGTGCAGTGTTTTTAGTGTGTGCTGTTTCTCTCACTCCCCCGTACAGTGTTACAGTGTGTGCTGTTAGTCTCACCAACCCAGTGCAGTGTTACAGTGTGTGCTGTTAGTCTCACTCCCAGTGCAGTGTTACAGTGTGTGCTGTTAGTCTCACTCCCCAGTGCAGTGTTACAGTGTGTGCTGTTAGTCTCACTCCCCAGTGCAATGTTACAGTGTGTGTTGTTAGTCTAACTCCCCAGTGCAGTGTTACAGTGTATGCTGTTAGTCTAACTCCCCAGTGCAGTGTTACAGTGTGTGCTGTTAGTCTCACTTCCCAGTGCAGTGTTACAGTGTGTGTTGTTTGTCTCACTTCCCAGTGCAGTGTTACAGTGTGTGTTGTTAGTCTCACTCCCCAGTGCAGTGTTACAGTGTGTGCTGTTAGTCTCACTCCCAGTGCAGTGTTACAGTGTGTGTTCTTTGTCTCCCTCCCCAGTGCAGTGTTACAGTGTGTGTTGTTAGTCTCACCCCCCAGTGCAGTGTTACAGTGTGTGTTGTTAGTCTCACTTCCCAGTGCAGTGTTACAGTGTGTGTTGTTAATCTCACTCCCCAGTGCAGTGTTACAGTGTGTGCTGTTAGTCTCACTCCCAGTGCAGTGCTACAGTGTGTGTTGTTTGTCTCCCTCCCCAGTGCAGTATTACAGTGTGTGCTGTTAGTCTCACCGACCCAGTGCAGTGTTACAGTGTGTGCTGTTAGTCTCACCGACCCAGTGCAGTGTTACAGTTTGTGATGTTAGTCTCACTCCCCAGTGCAGTGTTACAGTGTGTGCTGTTAGTCTCCCCCCAGTGCAGTGTTACAGTGTATGCTGTTAGTCTCACTCCCCAGTGCAGTGTTACAGTGTGTGCTGTTAGTGTCACTCCCCAGTGCAGTGTTACAGTGTGTGTTGTTAGTCTCACTCCCCAGTGCAGTGTTACAGTGTGTGCTGTTAGTCTAACTCCCAGTGCAGTGTTACAGTGTGTGCTGTTAGTCTCACTCCCCAGTGCAGCGTTACAGTGTGTGCTGTTAGTCTCACCGACCCAGTGCAGTGTTACAGTGTGTGCTGTTAGTCTCACTCCCCAGTGCAGTGTTACAGTGTGTGCTGTTAGTCTCACCGACCCAGTGCAGTGTTACAGTGTGTGCTGTTAGTCTCACTCCACAGTGCAGTGTTACAGTGTGTGCTGTTATTCTCATTCCCCGTACAGTGTTACAGTGTGTGCTGTTAGTCTCACCAACCCAGTGCAGTGTTACAGTGTGTGCTGTTAGTCTAACTCCCCAGTGCAGTGTTACAGTGTGTGCTGTTAGTCTCACTCCCAGTGCAGTGTTACAGTGTGTGCTGTTAGTCTCCCTCCCCAGTGCAGTGTTACAGTGTGTGCTGTTAGTCTAATTCCCCATTGCAGTGTTACAGTGTGTGCTGTTAGTCTCCCTCCCCAGTGCAGTGTTTTTAGTGTGTGCTGTTTCTCTCACTCCCCCGTACAGTGTTACATTGTGTGCTGTTAGTCTCACCAACCCAGTGCAGTGTTACAGTGTGTGTTGTTAGTCTCACTTCCCAGTGCAGTGTTACAGTGTGTGTTGTTAGTCTCACCCCCCAGTGCAGTGTTACAGTGTGTGTTGTTAGTCTCACTTCCCAGTGCAGTGTTACAGTGTGTGTTGTTAATCTCACTCCCCAGTGCAGTGTTACAGTGTGTGCTGTTAGTCTCACTCCCAGTGCAGTGCTACAGTGTGTGTTGTTTGTCTCCCTCCCCAGTGCAGTATTACAGTGTGTGCTGTTAGTCTCACCGACCCAGTGCAGTGTTACAGTGTGTGCTGTTAGTCTCACCGACCCAGTGCAGTGTTACCGTTTGTGCTGTTAGTCTCACTCCCCAGTGCAGTGTTACAGTGTGTGCTGTTAGTCTCCCCCCAGTGCAGTGTTACAGTGTATGCTGTTAGTCTCACTCCCCAGTGCAGTGTTACAGTGTGTGCTGTTAGTCTCACTCCCCAGTGCAGTGTTACAGTGTGTGCTGTTAGTCTCACTCCCCAGTGCAGTGTTACAGTGTGTGCTGTTAGTCTCACTCCCCAGTGCAGTGTTACAGTGTGTGCTGTTAGTCTAACTCCCCAGTGCAGTGTTACAGTGTGTGCTGTTAGTCTCACTTCCCAGTGCAGTGTTACAGTGTGTGTTGTTTGTCTCACTTCCCAGTGCAGTGTTACATTGTGTGTTGTTAGTCTCACTCCCCAGTGCAGTGTTACAGTGTGTGCTGTTAGTCTCACTCCCAGTGCAGTGTTACAGCGTGTGTTCTTTGTCTCCCTCCCCAGTGCAGTATTACAGTGTGTGCTGTTAGTCTCACCGACCCAGTGCAGTGTTACAGTGTGTGCTGTTAGTCTCACCGACCCAGTGCAGTGTTACAGTGTGTGCTGTAAGTCTCACTCCCCAGTGCAGTGTTACAGTGTGTGCTGTTAGTCTCCCCCCAGTGCAGTGTTACAGTGTATGCTGTTAGTCTCACTCCCCAGTGCAGTGTTACAGTGTGTGCTGTTAGTCTCACTCCCCAGTGCAGTGTTACAGTGTGTGCTGTTAGTCTCACTCCCCAGTGCAGTGTTACAGTGTGTGCTGTTAGTCTAACTCCCAGTGCAGTGTTACAGTGTGTGCTGTTAGTCTCACTCCCCAGTGCAGCGTTACAGTGTGTGCTGTTAGTCTCACCGACCCAGTGCAGTGTTACAGTGTGTGCTGTTAGTCTCACTCCCCAGTGCAGTGTTACAGTGTGTGCTGTTAGTCTCACCGACCCAGTGCAGTGTTACAGTGTGTGCTGTTAGTCTCACTCCACAGTGCAGTGTTACAGTGTGTGCTGTTATTCTCATTCCCCGTACAGTGTTACCGTGTGTGCTGTTAGTCTCACCAACCCAGTGCAGTGTTACAGTGTGTGCTGTTAGTCTAACTCCCCAGTGCAGTGTTACAGTGTGTGCTGTTAGTCTCACTCCCAGTGCAGTGTTCCAGTGTGTGCTGTTAGTCTCCCTCCCCAGTGCAGTGTTACAGTGTGTGCTGTTAGTCTAATTCCCCATTGCAGTGTTACATTGTGTGCTGTTAGTCTCCCTCCCCAGTGCAGTGTTTTTAGTGTGTGCTGTTTCTCTCACTCCCCCGTACAGTGTTACATTGTGTGCTGTTAGTCTCACCAACCCAGTGCAGCGTTACAGTGTGTGCTGTTAGTCTCACTCCCAGTGCAGTGTTACAGTGTGTGCTGTTAGTCTCACTCCCCAGTACAGTGTTACAATGTGTGCTGTTAGTCTAACTCCCCAGTGCAGTGTTACAGTGTATGCTGTTACTCTAACTCCCCAGTGCAGTGTTACAGTGTGTGCTGTTAGTCTCACTACCCAGTGCAGTGTTACAGTGTGTGCTGTTAGTCTAACGCCCCAGTGCAGTGTTAGTGTGTGCTTTTAGTCTCACTCCCCAGTGCAGTGTTACAGTGAGTGCTGTTATTCTCACCCCCCCAGTGCAGTGTTACAGTGTGTGTTGTTAGTCTCACACCCCAGTGCAGTGTTACAGTGTGTGTTGTTAGTCTCACTTCCCAGTGCAGTGTTACAGTGTGTGTTGTTAGTCTCACTCCCCAGTGCAGTGTTACAGTGTGTGCTGTTGGTCTCACTCCCAGTGCAGTGTTACAGTGTGTGTTGTTTGTCTCACCGACCCAGTGCAGTGTTACAGTGTGTGCTGTTAGTCTCACCGACCCAGTGCAGTGTTACAGTGTGTGCTGTTAGTCTCACTCCCCAGTGCAGTGTTACAGTGTGTGCTGTTAGTCTCCCCCCAGTGCAGTGTTACAGTGTATGCTGTTAGTCTCACTCCCCAGTGCAGTGTTACAGTGTGTGCTGTTAGTCTCACTCCCCAGTGCAGTGTTACAGTGTGTGCTGTTAGTCTAACTCCCAGTGCAGTGTTACAGTGTGTGCTGTTAGTCTCACTCCCCAGTGCAGCGTTACAGTGTGTGCTGTTAGTCTCACCGACCCAGTGCAGCGTTACAGTGTGTGCTGTTAGTCTCACTCCCCAGTGGAGTGTTACAGTGTGTGCTGTTAGTCTCACTGACCCAGTGCAGTGTTACAGTGTGTGCTGTTAGTCTCACTCCACAGTGCAGTGTTACAGTGTGTGCTGTTATTCTCATTCCCCCGTACAGTGTTACAGTGTATGCTGTTAGTCTCTCCAACCCAGTGCAGTATTACAGTGTGTGCTGTTAGTCTCCCTCCCCAGTGCAGTGTTTTTAGTGTGTGCTGTTTCTCTCACTCCCCCGCACAGTGTTACAGTGTGTGCTGTTAGTCTCACCAACCCAGTGCAGTGTTACAGTGTGTGCTGTTATTCTCACTCCCAGTGCAGTGTTACAGTGTGTGCTGTTAGTCTAATTCCCCATTGCAGTATTACAGTGTGTGCTGTTAGTCTCCCTCCCCAGTGCAGTGTTTTTAGTGTGTGCTGTTTCTCTCACTCCCCCGTACAGTGTTACATTGTGTGCTGTTAGTCTCACCAAACCAGTGCAGTGTTACAGTGTGTGCTGTTAGTCTAACTCCCCAGTGCAGTGTTACAGTGTGTGCTGTTAGTCTCACTCCCAGTGCAGTGTTACAGTGTGTGCTGTTAGTCTCACTCCCCAGTACAGTGTTACAATGTGTGCTGTTAGCCTCACTCCCCAGTGCAGTGTTACAGTGTATGCTGTTACTCTAACTCCCCAGTGCAGTGTTGCAGTGTGTGCTGTTTGTCTAACTCCCCAGTGCAGTGTTACAGTGTGTGCTGTTAGTCTAACGCCCCAGTGCAGTGTTAGTGTGTGCTTTTAGTCTCACTCCCCAGTGCAGTGTTACAGTGAGTGCTGTTATTCTCACCGCCCCAGTGCAGTGTTACAGTGTGTGTTGTTAGTCTCACTCCCCAGTGCAGTGTTACAGTGTGTGTTGTTAGTCTCACTTCCCAGTGCAGTGTTACAGTGTGTGTTGTTAGTCTCACTCCCCAATGCAGTGTTACAGTGTGTGCTGTTAGTCTCACCGACCCAGTGCAGTGTTACAGTGTGTGTTGTTTGTCTCCCTCCCCAGTGCAGTGTTACAGTGTGTGTTGTTTGTCTCCCTCCCCAGTGCAGTGTTACAGTGTATGCTGTTAGTCTCACTCCCCAGTGCAGTGTTACAGTGTGTGCTGTTAGTCTCACTCCCCAGTGCAGTGTTACAGTGTGTGCTGTTAGTCTCACTCCCCAGTGCAGTGTTACAGTGTGTGCTGTTAGTCTAACTCCCAGTGCAGTGTTACAGTGTGTGCTGTTAGTCTCACTCCCCAGTGCAGCGTTACAGTGTGTGCTGTTAGTCTCACCGACCCAGTGCAGTGTTACAGTGTGTGCTGTTAGTCTCACTCCCCAGTGCAGTGTTACAGTGTGTGCTGTTAGTCTCACCGACCCAGTGCAGTGTTACAGTGTGTGCTGTTAGTCTCACTCCACAGTGCAGTGTTACAGTGTGTGCTGTTATTCTCATTCCCCGTACAGTGTTACAGTGTGTGCTGTTAGTCTCACCAACCCAGTGCAGTGTTACAGTGTGTGCTGTTAGTCTAACTCCCCAGTGCAGTGTTACAGTGTGTGCTGTTAGTCTCACTCCCAGTGCAGTGTTCCAGTGTGTGCTGTTAGTCTCCCTCCCCAGTGCAGTGTTACAGTGTGTGCTGTTAGTCTAATTCCCCATTGCAGTGTTACAGTGTGTGCTGTTAGTCTCCCTCCCCAGTGCAGTGTTTTTAGTGTGTGCTGTTTCTCTCACTCCCCCGTACAGTGTTACATTGTGTGCTGTTAGTCTCACCAACCCAGTGCAGCGTTACAGTGTGTGCTGTTAGTCTCACTCCCAGTGCAGTGTTACAGTGTGTGCTGTTAGTCTCACTCCCCAGTACAGTGTTACAATGTGTGCTGTTAGTCTAACTCCCCAGTGCAGTGTTACAATGTATGCTGTTACTCTAACTCCCCAGTGCAGTGTTACAGTGTGTGCTGTTAGTCTCACTACCCAGTGCAGTGTTACAGTGTGTGCTGTTAGTCTAACGCCCCAGTGCAGTGTTAGTGTGTGCTTTTAGTCTCACTCCCCAGTGCAGTGTTACAGTGAGTGCTGTTATTCTCACCCCCCCAGTGCAGTGTTACAGTGTGTGTTGTTAGTCTCACTCCCCAGTGCAGTGTTACAGTGTGTGTTGTTAGTCTCACTTCCCAGTGCAGTGTTACAGTGTGTGTTGTTAGTCTCACTCCCCAGTGCAGTGTTACAGTGTGTGCTGTTAGTCTCACTCCCAGTGCAGTGTTACAGTGTGTGTTGTTTGTCTCACCGACCCAGTGCAGTGTTACAGTTTGTACTGTTAGTCTCACCGACCCAGTGCAGTGTTACAGTGTGTGCTGTTAGTCTCACTCCCCAGTGCAGTGTTACAGTGTGTGCTGTTAGTCTCCCCCAGTGCAGTGTTACAGTGTATGCTGTTAGTCTCACTCCCCAGTGCAGTGTTACAGTGTGTGCTGTTAGTCTCACTCCCCAGTGCAGTGTTACAGTGTGTGCTGTTAGTCTAACTCCCAGTGCAGTGTTACAGTGTGTGCTGTTAGTCTCACTCCCCAGTGCAGCGTTACAGTGTGTGCTGTTAGTCTCACCGACCCAGTGCAGCGTTACAGTGTGTGCTGTTAGTCTCACTCCCCAGTGGAGTGTTACAGTGTGTGCTGTTAGTCTCACTGACCCAGTGCAGTGTTACAGTGTGTGCTGTTATTCTCACCGACCCAGTGCAGCGTTACAGTGTGTGCTGTTAGTCTCACTCCCCAGTGGAGTGTTACAGTGTGTGCTGTTAGTCTCACTCCACAGTGCAGTGTTACAGTGTGTGCTGTTATTCTCATTCCCCCGTACAGTGTTACAGTGTATGCTGTTAGTCTCACCAACCCAGTGCAGTATTACAGTGTGTGCTGTTAGTCTCCCTCCCCAGTGCAGTGTATTTAGTGTGTGCTGTTTCTCTCACTCCCCCGCACAGTGTTACAGTGTGTGCTGTTAGTCTCACCAACCCAGTGCAGTGTTACAGTGTGTGCTGTTATTCTCACTCCCAGTGCAGTGTTACAGTGTGTGCTGTTAGTCTAATTCCCCATTGCAGTGTTACAGTGTGTGCTGTTAGTCTCCCTCCCCAGTGCAGTGTTTTTAGTGTGTGCTGTTTCTCTCACTCCCCCGTACAGTGTTACATTGTGTGCTGTTAGTCTCACCAACCCAGTGCAGTGTTACAGTGTGTGCTGTTAGTCTAACTCCCCAGTGCAGTGTTACAGTGTGTGCTGTTAGTCTCACTCCCAGTGCAGTGTTACAGTGTGTGCTGTTAGTCTCCCCCCAGTGCAGTGTTACAGTGTATGCTGTTAGTCTCACTCCCCAGTGCAGTGTTACAGTGTGTGCTGTTAGTCTCACTCCCCAGTGCAGTGTTACAGTGTGTGCTGTTAGTCTAACTCCCAGTGCAGTGTTACAGTGTGTGCTGTTAGTCTCACTCCCCAGTGCAGCGTTACAGTGTGTGCTGTTAGTCTCACCGACCCAGTGCAGCGTTACAGTGTGTGCTGTTAGTCTCACTCCCCAGTGGAGTGTTACAGTGTGTGCTGTTAGTCTCACTGACCCAGTGCAGTGTTACAGTGTGTGCTGTTAGTCTCACTCCACAGTGCAGTGTTACAGTGTGTGCTGTTATTCTCATTCCCCCGTACAGTGTTACAGTGTATGCTGTTAGTCTCTCCAACCCAGTGCAGTATTACAGTGTGTGCTGTTAGTCTCCCTCCCCAGTGCAGTGTTTTTAGTGTGTGCTGTTTCTCTCACTCCCCCGCACAGTGTTACAGTGTGTGCTGTTAGTCTCACCAACCCAGTGCAGTGTTACAGTGTGTGCTGTTATTCTCACTCCCAGTGCAGTGTTACAGTGTGTGCTGTTAGTCTAATTCCCCATTGCAGTATTACAGTGTGTGCTGTTAGTCTCCCTCCCCAGTGCAGTGTTTTTAGTGTGTGCTGTTTCTCTCACTCCCCCGTACAGTGTTACATTGTGTGCTGTTAGTCTCACCAAACCAGTGCAGTGTTACAGTGTGTGCTGTTAGTCTAACTCCCCAGTGCAGTGTTACAGTGTGTGCTGTTAGTCTCACTCCCAGTGCAGTGTTACAGTGTGTGCTGTTAGTCTCACTCCCCAGTACAGTGTTACAATGTGTGCTGTTAGCCTCACTCCCCAGTGCAGTGTTACAGTGTATGCTGTTACTCTAACTCCCCAGTGTGTGTTGCAGTGTGTGCTGTTTGTCTAACTCCCCAGTGCAGTGTTACAGTGTGTGCTGTTAGTCTAACGCCCCAGTGCAGTGTTAGTGTGTGCTTTTAGTCTCACTCCCCAGTGCAGTGTTACAGTGAGTGCTGTTATTCTCACCGCCCCAGTGCAGTGTTACAGTGTGTGTTGTTAGTCTCACTCCCCAGTGCAGTGTTACAGTGTGTGTTGTTAGTCTCACTTCCCAGTGCAGTGTTACAGTGTGTGTTGTTAGTCTCACTCCCCAATGCAGTGTTACAGTGTGTGCTGTTAGTCTCACCGACCCAGTGCAGTGTTACAGTGTGTGTTGTTTGTCTCCCTCCCCAGTGCAGTGTTACAGTGTGTGTTGTTTGTCTCCCTCCCCAGTGCAGTGTTACAGTGTATGCTGTTAGTCTCACTCCCCAGTGCAGTGTTACAGTGTGTGCTGTTAGTCTCACTCCCCAGTGCAGTGTTACAGTGTGTGCTGTTAGTCTCACTCCCCAGTGCAGTGTTACAGTGTGTGCTGTTAGTCTAACTCCCAGTGCAGTGTTACAGTGTGTGCTGTTAGTCTCACTCCCCAGTGCAGCGTTACAGTGTGTGCTGTTAGTCTCACCGACCCAGTGCAGTGTTACAGTGTGTGCTGTTAGTCTCACTCCCCAGTGCAGTGTTACAGTGTGTGCTGTTAGTCTCACCGACCCAGTGCAGTGTTACAGTGTGTGCTGTTAGTCTCACTCCACAGTGCAGTGTTACAGTGTGTGCTGTTATTCTCATTCCCCGTACAGTGTTACAGTGTGTGCTGTTAGTCTCACCAACCCAGTGCAGTGTTACAGTGTGTGCTGTTAGTCTAACTCCCCAGTGCAGTGTTACAGTGTGTGCTGTTAGTCTCACTCCCAGTGCAGTGTTCCAGTGTGTGCTGTTAGTCTCCCTCCCCAGTGCAGTGTTACAGTGTGTGCTGTTAGTCTAATTCCCCATTGCAGTGTTACAGTGTGTGCTGTTAGTCTCCCTCCCCAGTGCAGTGTTTTTAGTGTGTGCTGTTTCTCTCACTCCCCCGTACAGTGTTACATTGTGTGCTGTTAGTCTCACCAACCCAGTGCAGCGTTACAGTGTGTGCTGTTAGTCTCACTCCCAGTGCAGTGTTACAGTGTGTGCTGTTAGTCTCACTCCCCAGTACAGTGTTACAATGTGTGCTGTTAGTCTAACTCCCCAGTGCAGTGTTACAATGTATGCTGTTACTCTAACTCCCCAGTGCAGTGTTACAGTGTGTGCTGTTAGTCTCACTACCCAGTGCAGTGTTACAGTGTGTGCTGTTAGTCTAACGCCCCAGTGCAGTGTTAGTGTGTGCTTTTAGTCTCACTCCCCAGTGCAGTGTTACAGTGAGTGCTGTTATTCTCACCCCCCCAGTGCAGTGTTACAGTGTGTGTTGTTAGTCTCACTCCCCAGTGCAGTGTTACAGTGTGTGTTGTTAGTCTCACTTCCCAGTGCAGTGTTACAGTGTGTGTTGTTAGTCTCACTCCCCAGTGCAGTGTTACAGTGTGTGCTGTTAGTCTCACTCCCAGTGCAGTGTTACAGTGTGTGTTGTTTGTCTCACCGACCCAGTGCAGTGTTACAGTGTGTGCTGTTAGTCTCACCGACCCAGTGCAGTGTTACAGTGTGTGCTGTTAGTCTCACTCCCCAGTGCAGTGTTACAGTGTGTGCTGTTAGTCTCCCCCAGTGCAGTGTTACAGTGTATGCTGTTAGTCTCACTCCCCAGTGCAGTGTTACAGTGTGTGCTGTTAGTCTCACTCCCCAGTGCAGTGTTACAGTGTGTGCTGTTAGTCTAACTCCCAGTGCAGTGTTACAGTGTGTGCTGTTAGTCTCACTCCCCAGTGCAGCGTTACAGTGTGTGCTGTTAGTCTCACCGACCCAGTGCAGCGTTACAGTGTGTGCTGTTAGTCTCACTCCCCAGTGGAGTGTTACAGTGTGTGCTGTTAGTCTCACTGACCCAGTGCAGTGTTACAGTGTGTGCTGTTATTCTCACCGACCCAGTGCAGCGTTACAGTGTGTGCTGTTAGTCTCACTCCCCAGTGGAGTGTTACAGTGTGTGCTGTTAGTCTCACTCCACAGTGCAGTGTTACAGTGTGTGCTGTTATTCTCATTCCCCCGTACAGTGTTACAGTGTATGCTGTTAGTCTCACCAACCCAGTGCAGTATTACAGTGTGTGCTGTTAGTCTCCCTCCCCAGTGCAGTGTTTTTAGTGTGTGCTGTTTCTCTCACTCCCCCGCACAGTGTTACAGTGTGTGCTGTTAGTCTCACCAACCCAGTGCAGTGTTACAGTGTGTGCTGTTATTCTCACTCCCAGTGCAGTGTTACAGTGTGTGCTGTTAGTCTAATTCCCCATTGCAGTGTTACAGTGTGTGCTGTTAGTCTCCCTCCCCAGTGCAGTGTTTTTAGTGTGTGCTGTTTCTCTCACTCCCCCGTACAGTGTTACATTGTGTGCTGTTAGTCTCACCAACCCAGTGCAGTGTTACAGTGTGTGCTGTTAGTCTAACTCCCCAGTGCAGTGTTACAGTGTGTGCTGTTAGTCTCACTCCCAGTGCAGTGTTACAGTGTGTGCTGTTAGTCTCACTCCCCAGTACAGTGTTACAATGTGTGCTGTTAGCCTCACTCCCCAGTGCAGTGTTACAGTGTATGCTGTTACTCTAACTCCCCAGTGCAGTGTTGCAGTGTGTGCTGTTTGTCTAACTCCCCAGTGCAGTGTTACAGTGTGTGCTGTTAGTCTAACGCCCCAGTGCAGTGTTAGTGTGTGCTTTTAGTCTCACTCCCCAGTGCAGTGTTACAGTGAGTGCTGTTATTCTCACCGCCCCAGTGCAGTGTTACAGTGTGTGTTGTTAGTCTCACTCCCCAGTGCAGTGTTACAGTGTGTGTTGTTAGTCTCACTTCCCAGTGCAGTGTTACAGTGTGTGTTGTTAGTCTCACTCCCCAATGCAGTGTTACAGTGTGTGCTGTTAGTCTCACTCCCAGTGCAGTGTTACAGTGTGTGTTGTTTGTCTCCCGCCCCAGTGCAGTTTTACAGTGTGTGTTGTTTGTCTCCCTCCCCAGTGCAGTGTTACAGTGTGTGCTGTTAGTCTCACCGACCCAGTGCAGTGTTACAGTGTGTGCTGTTAGTCTAACTCCCAGTGCAGTGTTACAGTATGTGCTGTTATTCTCACTCCCAGTGCAGTGTTACAGTGTGTGCTGTTAGTCTCACTCCCCAGTGCAGCGTTACAGTGTGTGCTGTTAGTCTCACCGACCCAGTGCAGTGTTACAGTGTGTGCTGTTAGTCTCACCGACCCAGTGCAGTGTTACAGTGTGTGCTGTTAGTCTCACTGACCCAGTGCAGTGTTACAGTGTGTGCTGTTATTCTCATTCCCCCGTACAGTGTTACAGTGTGTGCTGTTAGTCTCACTCCCCAGTGCAGTGTTACAGTGTGTGCTGTTATTCTCACTCCCAGTGCAGTGTTACAGTGTGTGCTGTTAGTCTCACTGACCCAGTGCAGTGTTACAGTGTGTGCTGTTATTCTCATTCCCCCGTACAGTGTTACAGTGTGTGCTGTTAGTCTCACCAACCCAGTGCAGTGTTACAGTGTGTGCTGTTAGTCTCACCGACCCAGTGCAGTGTTTTTAGTGTGTGCTGTTTCTCTCACTCCCACGCACAGTGTTACAGTGTGTGCTGTTAGTCTCACCAACCCAGTGCAGTGTTACAGTGTGTGCTGTTAGTCTAACTCCCCAGTGCAGTGTTACAGTGTGTGCTGTTAGTCTCACTCCAAGTGCAGTGTTACAGTGTGTGCTGTTAGTCCTACTCCCCAGTGCAGTGTTACAGTGTGTGCTGTTAGTCTCACTCCCCAGTGCAGTGTTACAGTGTGTGCTGTTAGTCTAACTCCCCAGTGCAGTGTTACAGTGTATGCTGTTAGTCTAACTCCCCAGAGCAGTGTTACAGTGTGTGCTGTTAGTCTCACTACCCAGTGCAGTGTTACAGTGTGTGCTGTTAGTCTAACGCCCCAGTTCAGTGTTAGTGTGTGCTTTTAGTCTCACTCCCCAGTGCAGTGTTACAGTGTGTGCTGTTAGTCTCACTACCCAGTGCAGTGTTACAGTGTGTGCTGTTAGTCTAACGCCCCAGTGCAGTGTTAGTGTGTGCTTTTAGTCTCACTCCCCAGTGCAGTGTTACAGTGAGTGCAGTTATTCCCACACCCCCCAGTGCAGTGTTACAGTGTGTGCTGTTAGTCTCACTCCCCAGTGCAGTGTTACAGTGTGTGTTGTTAGTCTCACTTCCCAGTGCAGTGTTACAGTGTGTGCTGTTAGTCTCACTCCCCAGTGCAGTGTTACAGTGTGTGCTGTTAGTCGCACTCCCAGTGCAGTGTTACAGTGTGTGTTGTTTGTCTCCTTCCCCAGTGCAGTGTTACAGTGTGTGCTGTTAGTCTCACCGACCCAGTGCAGTGTTACAGTGTGTGCTGTTAGTCTCACCAACCCAGTGCAGTGTTACAGTGTGTGCTGTTAGTCTCCCTCCCCAGTGCAGTGTTTTTAGTGTGTGCTGTTTCTCTCACTCCCCCGTACAGTGTTACAGTGTGTGCTGTTAGTCTCACCAACCCAGTGCAGTGTTACAGTGTGTGCTGTTAGTCTCACTCCCCAGTGCAGTGTTACAGTGTGTGCTGTTAGTCTCACTCCCAGTGCAGTGTTACAGTGTGTGCTGTTAGTCTCACTCCCCAGTGCAGTGTTACAGTGTGTGCTGTTAGTCTCACTCCCCAGTGCAGTGTTACAGTGTGTGTTGTTAGTCTAACTCCCCAGTGCAGTGTTACAGTGTATGCTGTTAGTCTAACTCCCCAGTGCAGTGTTACAGTGTGTGCTGTTAGTCTCACTTCCCAGTGCAGTGTTACAGTGTGTGTTGTTTGTCTCACTTCCCAGTGCAGTGTTACAGTGTGTGTTGTTTGTCTCACTTCCCAGTGCAGTGTTACATTGTGTGTTGTTAGTCTCACTCCCCAGTGCAGTGTTACAGTGTGTGCTGTTAGTCTCACTCCCAGTGCAGTGTTACAGCGTGTGTTCTTTGTCTCCCTCCCCAGTGCAGTATTACAGTGTGTGCTGTTAGTCTCACCGACCCAGTGCAGTGTTACAGTGTGTGCTGTTAGTCTCACCGACCCAGTGCAGTGTTACAGTGTGTGCTGTAAGTCTCACTCCCAGTGCAGTGTTACAGTGTGTGCTGTTAGTCTCCCCCCAGCGCAGTGTTACAGTGTATGCTGTTAGTCTCACTCCCCAGTGCAGTGTTACAGTGTGTGCTGTTAGTCTCACTCCCCAGTGCAGTGTTACAGTGTGTGCTGTTAGTCTCACTCCCCAGTGCAGTGTTACAGTGTGTGCTGTTAGTCTAACTCCCAGTGCAGTGTTACAGTGTGTGCTGTTAGTCTCACTCCCCAGTGCAGCGTTACAGTGTGTGCTGTTAGTCTCACCGACCCAGTGCAGTGTTACAGTGTGTGCTGTTAGTCTCACTCCCCAGTGCAGTGTTACAGTGTGTGCTGTTAGTCTCACCGACCCAGTGCAGTGTTACAGTGTGTGCTGTTAGTCTCACTCCCCAGTGCAGTGTTACAGTGTGTGCTGTTATTCTCATTCCCCGTACAGTGTTACAGTGTGTGCTGTTAGTCTCACCAACCCAGTGCAGTGTTACAGTGTGTGCTGTTAGTCCAACTCCCCAGTGCAGTGTTACAGTGTGTGCTGTTAGTCTCACTCCCAGTGCAGTGTTCCAGTGTGTGCTGTTAGTCTCCCTCCCCAGTGCAGTGTTACAGTGTGTGCTGTTAGTCTAATTCCCCATTGCAGTGTTACATTGTGTGCTGTTAGTCTCCCTCCCCAGTGCAGTGTTTTTAGTGTGTGCTGTTTCTCTCACTCCCCCGTACAGTGTTACATTGTGTGCTGTTAGTCTCACCAACCCAGTGCAGCGTTACAGTGTGTGCTGTTAGTCTCACTCCCAGTGCAGTGTTACAGTGTGTGCTGTTAGTCTCACTCCCCAGTACAGTGTTACAATGTGTGCTGTTAGTCTAACTCCCCAGTGCAGTGTTACAGTGTATGCTGTTACTCTAACTCCCCAGTGCAGTGTTACAGTGTGTGCTGTTAGTCTCACTACCCAGTGCAGTGTTACAGTGTGTGTTGTTAGTCTAACGCCCCAGTGCAGTGTTACATTGTGTGTTGTTAGTCTCACTCCCCAGTGCAGTGTTACAGTGTGTGCGGTTAGTCTCACTCCCAGTGCAGTGTTACAGCGTGTGTTCTTTGTCTCCCTCCCCAGTGCAGTGTTACAGTGTGTGTTGTTAGTCTCACCCCCCAGTGCAGTGTTACAGTGTGTGTTGTTAGTCTCACTTCCCAGTGCAGTGTTACAGTGTGTGTTGTTAATCTCACTCCCCAGTGCAGTGTTACAGTGTGTGCTGTTAGTCTCACTCCCAGTGCAGTGTTACAGTGTGTGTTGTTTGTCTCCCTCCCCAGTGCAGTATTACAGTGTGTGCTGTTAGTCTCACCGACCCAGTGCAGTGTTACAGTGTGTGCTGTTAGTCTCACTCCCCAGTGCAGTGTTACAGTGTGTGCTGTTAGTCTCCCCCCAGTGCAGTGTTACAGTGTATGCTGTTAGTCTCACTCCCCAGTGCAGTGTTACAGTGTGTGCTGTTAGTCTCACTCCCCAGTGCAGTGTTACAGTGTGTGCTGTTAGTCTCACTCCCCAGTGCAGTGTTACAGTGTGTGCTGTTAGTCTAACTCCCAGTGCAGTGTTACAGTGTGTGCTGTTAGTCTCACTCCCCAGTGCAGCGTTACAGTGTGTGCTGTTAGTCTCACCGACCCAGTGCAGTGTTACAGTGTGTGCTGTTAGTCTCACTCCCCAGTGCAGTGTTACAGTGTGTGCTGTTAGTCTCACCGACCCAGTGCAGTGTTACAGTGTGTGCTGTTAGTCTCACTCCACAGTGCAGTGTTACAGTGTGTGCTGTTATTCTCATTCCCCGTACAGTGTTACAGTGTGTGCTGTTAGTCTCACCAACCCAGTGCAGTGTTACAGTGTGTGCTGTTAGTCTAACTCCCCAGTGCAGTGTTACAGTGTGTGCTGTTAGTCTCACTCCCAGTGCAGTGTTCCAGTGTGTGCTGTTAGTCTCCCTCCCCAGTGCAGTGTTACAGTGTGTGCTGTTAGTCTAATTCCCCATTGCAGTGTTACAGTGTGTGCTGTTAGTCTCCCTCCCCAGTGCAGTGTTTTTAGTGTGTGCTGTTTCTCTCACTCCCCCGTACAGTGTTACATTGTGTGCTGTTAGTCTCACCAACCCAGTGCAGCGTTACAGTGTGTGCTGTTAGTCTCACTCCCAGTGCAATGTTACAGTGTGTGCTGTTAGTCTCACTCCCCAGTACAGTGTTACAATGTGTGCTGTTAGTCTAACTCCCCAGTGCAGTGTTACAGTGTATGCTGTTACTCTAACTCCCCAGTGCAGTGTTACAGTGTGTGCTGTTAGTCTCACTACCCAGTGCAGTGTTACAGTGTGTGCTGTTAGTCTAACGCCCCAGTGCAGTGTTAGTGTGTGCTTTTAGTCTCACTCCCCAGTGCAGTGTTACAGTGAGTGCTGTTATTCTCACCCCCCCAGTGCAGTGTTACAGTGTGTGTTGTTAGTCTCACTCCCCAGTGCAGTGTTACAGTGTGTGTTGTTAGTCTCACTTCCCAGTGCAGTGTTACAGTGTGTGTTGTTAGTCTCACTCCCCAGTGCAGTGTTACAGTGTGTGCTGTTGGTCTCACTCCCAGTGCAGTGTTACAGTGTGTGTTGTTTGTCTCACCGACCCAGTGCAGTGTTACAGTGTGTGCTGTTAGTCTCACCGACCCAGTGCAGTGTTACAGTGTGTGCTGTTAGTCTCACTCCCCAGTGCAGTGTTACAGTGTGTGCTGTTAGTCTCCCCCCAGTGCAGTGTTACAGTGTATGCTGTTAGTCTCACTCCCCAGTGCAGTGTTACAGTGTGTGCTGTTAGTCTCACTCCCCAGTGCAGTGTTACAGTGTGTGCTGTTAGTCTAACTCCCAGTGCAGTGTTACAGTGTGTGCTGTTAGTCTCACTCCCCAGTGCAGCGTTACAGTGTGTGCTGTTAGTCTCACCGACCCAGTGCAGCGTTACAGTGTGTGCTGTTAGTCTCACTCCCCAGTGGAGTGTTACAGTGTGTGCTGTTAGTCTCACTGACCCAGTGCAGTGTTACAGTGTGTGCTGTTAGTCTCACTCCACAGTGCAGTGTTACAGTGTGTGCTGTTATTCTCATTCCCCCGTACAGTGTTACAGTGTATGCTGTTAGTCTCTCCAACACAGTGCAGTGTTACAGTGTGTGCTGTTAGTCTAACTCCCCAGTGCAGTGTTACAGTGTGTGCTGTTAGTCTCACTCCCAGTGCAGTGTTACAGTGTGTGCTGTTAGTCTCACTCCCCAGTACAGTGTTACAATGTGTGCTGTTACCCTCACTCCCCAGTGCAGTGTTACAGTGTATGCTGTTACTCTAACTCCCCAGTGCAGTGTTGCAGTGTGTGCTGTTTGTCTAACTCCCCAGTGCAGTGTTACAGTGTGTGCTGTTAGTCTAACGCCCCAGTGCAGTGTTAGTGTGTGCTTTTAGTCTCACTCCCCAGTGCAGTGTTACAGTGAGTGCTGTTATTCTCACCGCCCCAGTGCAGTGTTACAGTGTGTGTTGTTAGTCTCACTCCCCAGTGCAGTGTTACAGTGTGTGTTGTTAGTCTCACTTCCCAGTGCAGTGTTACAGTGTGTGTTGTTAGTCTCACTCCCCAATGCAGTGTTACAGTGTGTGCTGTTAGTCTCACCGACCCAGTGCAGTGTTACAGTGTGTGTTGTTTGTCTCCCTCCCCAGTGCAGTGTTACAGTGTGTGTTGTTTGTCTCCCTCCCCAGTGCAGTGTTACAGTGTATGCTGTTAGTCTCACTCCCCAGTGCAGTGTTACAGTGTGTGCTGTTAGTCTCACTCCCCAGTGCAGTGTTACACTGTGTGCTGTTAGTCTCACTCCCCAGTGCAGTGTTACAGTGTGTGCTGTTAGTCTAACTCCCAGTGCAGTGTTACAGTGTGTGCTGTTAGTCTCACTCCCCAGTGCAGCGTTACAGTGTGTGCTGTTAGTCTCACCGACCCAGTGCAGTGTTACAGTGTGTGCTGTTAGTCTCACTCCCCAGTGCAGTGTTACAGTGTGTGCTGTTAGTCTCACCGACCCAGTGCAGTGTTACAGTGTGTGCTGTTAGTCTCACTCCACAGTGCAGTGTTACAGTGTGTGCTGTTATTCTCATTCCCCGTACAGTGTTACAGTGTGTGCTGTTAGTCTCACCAACCCAGTGCAGTGTTACAGTGTGTGCTGTTAGTCTCACTCCCAGTGCAGTGTTCCAGTGTGTGCTGTTAGTCTCCCTCCCCAGTGCAGTGTTACAGTGTGTGCTGTTAGTCTAATTCCCCATTGCAGTGTTACAGTGTGTGCTGTTAGTCTCCCTCCCCAGTGCAGTGTTTTTAGTGTGTGCTGTTTCTCTCACTCCCCCGTACAGTGTTACATTGTGTGCTGTTAGTCTCACCAACCCAGTGCAGCGTTACAGTGTGTGCTGTTAGTCTCACTCCCAGTGCAGTGTTACAGTGTGTGCTGTTAGTCTCACTCCCCAGTACAGTGTTACAATGTGTGCTGTTAGTCTAACTCCCCAGTGCAGTGTTACAGTGTGTGCTGTTAGTCTCCCTCCCCAGTGCAGTGTTACAGTGTGTGCTGTTAGTCTAACGCCCCAGTGCAGTATTAGTGTGTGCTTTTAGTCTCACTCCCCAGTGCAGTGTTACAGTGTGTGCTGTTAGTCTCACTCCCCAGTGCAGTGTTACAGTGTGTGCTGTTAGTCTCACCGACCCAGTGCAGTGTTACAGTGTGTACTGTTAGTCTCACTCCACAGTGCAGTGTTACAGTGTGTGCTGTTATTCTCATTCCCCGTACAGTGTTACAGTGTGTGCTGTTAGTCTCACCAACCCAGTGCAGTGTTACAGTGTGTGCTGTTAGTCTAACTCCCCAGTGCAGTGTTACAGTGTGTGCTGTTAGTCTCACTCCCAGTGCAGTGTTCCAGTGTGTGCTGTTAGTCTCCCTCCCCAGTGCAGTGTTACAGTGTGTGCTGTTAGTCTAATTCCCCATTGCAGTGTTACATTGTGTGCTGTTAGTCTCCCTCCCCAGTGCAGTGTTTTTAGTGTGTGCTGTTTCTCTCACTCCCCCGTACAGTGTTACATTGTGTGCTGTTAGTCTCACCAACCCAGTGCAGCGTTACAGTGTGTGCTGTTAGTCTCACTCCCAGTGCAGTGTTACAGTGTGTGCTGTTAGTCTCACTCCCCAGTACAGTGTTACAATGTGTGCTGTTAGTCTAACTCCCCAGTGCAGTGTTACAGTGTATGCTGTTACTCTAACTCCCCAGTGCAGTGTTACAGTGTGTGCTGTTAGTCTCACTACCCAGTGCAGTGTTACAGTGTGTGCTGTTAGTCTAACGCCCCAGTGCAGTGTTAGTGTGTGCTTTTAGTCTCACTCCCCAGTGCAGTGTTACAGTGAGTGCTGTTATTCTCACCCCCCCCCCCAGTGCAGTGTTACAGTGTGTGTTGTTAGTCTCACTCCCCAGTGCAGTGTTACAGTATGTGTTGTTAGTCTCACTTCCCAGTGCAGTGTTACAGTGTGTGTTGTTAGTCTCACTCCCCAGTGCAGTGTTACAGTGTGTGCTGTTAGTCTCACTCCCAGTGCAGTGTTACAGTGTGTGTTGTTTGTCTCCCTCCCCAGTGCAGTGTTACAGTGTGTGCTGTTAGTCTCACCGACCCAGTGCAGTGTTACAGTGTGTGCTGTTAGTCTCACTCCCCAGTGCAGTGTTACAGTGTGTGCTGTTAGTCTCACTCCCCAGTGCAGTGTTACAGTGTGTGCTGTTAGTCTAACTCCCCAGTGCAGTGTTACAGTGTGTGCTGTTAGTCTCACTTCCCAGTGCAGTGTTACAGTGTGTGTTGTTTGTCTCACTTCCCAGTGCAGTGTTACATTGTGTGTTGTTAGTCTCACTCCCCAGTGCAGTGTTACAGTGTGTGCGGTTAGTCTCACTCCCAGTGCAGTGTTACAGCGTGTGTTCTTTGTCTCCCTCCCCAGTGCAGTGTTACAGTGTGTGTTGTTAGTCTCACCCCCCAGTGCAGTGTTACAGTGTGTGTTGTTAGTCTCACTTCCCAGTGCAGTGTTACAGTGTGTGTTGTTAATCTCACTCCCCAGTGCAGTGTTACAGTGTGTGCTGTTAGTCTCACTCCCAGTGCAGTGTTACAGTGTGTGTTGTTTGTCTCCCTCCCCAGTGCAGTATTACAGTGTGTGCTGTTAGTCTCACCGACCCAGTGCAGTGTTACAGTGTGTGCTGTTAGTCTCACTCCCCAGTGCAGTGTTACAGTGTGTGCTGTTAGTCTCCCCCCAGTGCAGTGTTACAGTGTATGCTGTTAGTCTCACTCCCCAGTGCAGTGTTACAGTGTGTGCTGTTAGTCTCACTCCCCAGTGCAGTGTTACACTGTGTGCTGTTAGTCTCACTCCCCAGTGCAGTGTTACAGTGTGTGCTGTTAGTCTAACTCCCAGTGCAGTGTTACAGTGTGTGCTGTTAGTCTCACTCCCCAGTGCAGCGTTACAGTGTGTGCTGTTAGTCTCACCGACCCAGTGCAGTGTTACAGTGTGTGCTGTTAGTCTCACTCCCCAGTGCAGTGTTACAGTGTGTGCTGTTAGTCTCACCGACCCAGTGCAGTGTTACAGTGTGTGCTGTTAGTCTCACTCCACAGTGCAGTGTTACAGTGTGTGCTGTTATTCTCATTCCCCGTACAGTGTTACAGTGTGTGCTGTTAGTCTCACCAACCCAGTGCAGTGTTACAGTGTGTGCTGTTAGTCTAACTCCCCAGTGCAGTGTTACAGTGTGTGCTGTTAGTCTCACTCCCAGTGCAGTGTTCCAGTGTGTGCTGTTAGTCTCCCTCCCCAGTGCAGTGTTACAGTGTGTGCTGTTAGTCTAATTCCCCATTGCAGTGTTACAGTGTGTGCTGTTAGTCTCCCTCCCCAGTGCAGTGTTTTTAGTGTGTGCTGTTTCTCTCACTCCCCCGTACAGTGTTACATTGTGTGCTGTTAGTCTCACCAACCCAGTGCAGCGTTACAGTGTGTGCTGTTAGTCTCACTCCCAGTGCAATGTTACAGTGTGTGCTGTTAGTCTCACTCCCCAGTACAGTGTTACAATGTGTGCTGTTAGTCTAACTCCCCAGTGCAGTGTTACAGTGTATGCTGTTACTCTAACTCCCCAGTGCAGTGTTACAGTGTGTGCTGTTAGTCTCACTACCCAGTGCAGTGTTACAGTGTGTGCTGTTAGTCTAACGCCCCAGTGCAGTGTTAGTGTGTGCTTTTAGTCTCACTCCCCAGTGCAGTGTTACAGTGAGTGCTGTTATTCTCACCCCCCCAGTGCAGTGTTACAGTGTGTGTTGTTAGTCTCACTCCCCAGTGCAGTGTTACAGTGTGTGTTGTTAGTCTCACTTCCCAGTGCAGTGTTACAGTGTGTGTTGTTAGTCTCACTCCCCAGTGCAGTGTTACAGTGTGTGCTGTTGGTCTCACTCCCAGTGCAGTGTTACAGTGTGTGTTGTTTGTCTCACCGACCCAGTGCAGTGTTACAGTGTGTGCTGTTAGTCTCACCGACCCAGTGCAGTGTTACAGTGTGTGCTGTTAGTCTCACTCCCCAGTGCAGTGTTACAGTGTGTGCTGTTAGTCTCCCCCCAGTGCAGTGTTACAGTGTATGCTGATAGTCTCACTCCCCAGTGCAGTGTTACAGTGTGTGCTGTTAGTCTCACTCCTCAGTGCAGTGTTACAGTGTGTGCTGTTAGTCTAACTCCCAGTGCAGTGTTACAGTGTGTGCTGTTAGTCTCACTCCCCAGTGCAGCGTTACAGTGTGTGCTGTTAGTCTCACCGACCCAGTGCAGCGTTACAGTGTGTGCTGTTAGTCTCACTCCCCAGTGGAGTGTTACAGTGTGTGCTGTTAGTCTCACTGACCCAGTGCAGTGTTACAGTGTGTGCTGTTAGTCTCACTCCACAGTGCAGTGTTACAGTGTGTGCTGTTATTCTCATTCCCCCGTACAGTGTTACAGTGTATGCTGTTAGTCTCTCCAACCCAGTGCAGTATTACAGTGTGTGCTGTTAGTCTCCCTCCCCAGTGCAGTGTTTTTAGTGTGTGCTGTTTCTCTCACTCCCCCGCACAGTGTTACAGTGTGTGCTGTTAGTCTCATCAACCCAGTGCAGTGTTACAGTGTGTGCTGTTATTCTCACTCCCAGTGCAGTGTTACAGTGTGTGCTGTTAGTCTAATTCCCCATTGCAGTGTTACAGTGTGTGCTGTTAGTCTCCCTCCCCAGTGCAGTGTTTTTAGTGTGTGCTGTTTCTCTCACTCCCCCGTACAGTGTTACATTGTGTGCTGTTAGTCTCACCAACCCAGTGCAGTGTTACAGTGTGTGCTGTTAGTCTAACTCCCCAGTGCAGTGTTACAGTGTGTGCTGTTAGTCTCACTCCCAGTGCAGTGTTACAGTGTGTGCTGTTAGTCTCACTCCCCAGTACAGTGTTACAATGTGTGCTGTTACCCTCACTCCCCAGTGCAGTGTTACAGTGTATGCTGTTACTCTAACTCCCCAGTGCAGTGTTGCAGTGTGTGCTGTTTGTCTAACTCCCCAGTGCAGTGTTACAGTGTGTGCTGTTAGTCTAACGCCCCAGTGCAGTGTTAGTGTGTGCTTTTAGTCTCACTCCCCAGTGCAGTGTTACAGTGAGTGCTGTTATTCTCACCGCCCCAGTGCAGTGTTACAGTGTGTGTTGTTAGTCTCACTCCCCAGTGCAGTGTTACAGTGTGTGTTGTTAGTCTCACTTCCCAGTGCAGTGTTACAGTGTGTGTTGTTAGTCTCACTCCCCAATGCAGTGTTACAGTGTGTGCTGTTAGTCTCACCGACCCAGTGCAGTGTTACAGTGTGTGTTGTTTGTCTCCCTCCCCAGTGCAGTGTTACAGTGTGTGTTGTTTGTCTCCCTCCCCAGTGCAGTGTTACAGTGTATGCTGTTAGTCTCACTCCCCAGTGCAGTGTTACAGTGTGTGCTGTTAGTCTCACTCCCCAGTGCAGTGTTACAGTGTGTGCTGTTAGTCTCACTCCCCAGTGCAGTGTTACAGTGTGTGCTGTTAGTCTAACTCCCAGTGCAGTGTTACAGTGTGTGCTGTTAGTCTCACTCCCCAGTGCAGCGTTACAGTGTGTGCTGTTAGTCTCACCGACCCAGTGCAGTGTTACAGTGTGTGCTGTTAGTCTCACTCCCCAGTGCAGTGTTACAGTGTGTGCTGTTAGTCTCACCGACCCAGTGCAGTGTTACAGTGTGTGCTGTTAGTCTCACTCCACAGTGCAGTGTTACAGTGTGTGCTGTTATTCTCATTCCCCGTACAGTGTTACAGTGTGTGCTGTTAGTCTCACCAACCCAGTGCAGTGTTACAGTGTGTGCTGTTAGTCTCACTCCCAGTGCAGTGTTCCAGTGTGTGCTGTTAGTCTCCCTCCCCAGTGCAGTGTTACAGTGTGTGCTGTTAGTCTAATTCCCCATTGCAGTGTTACAGTGTGTGCTGTTGGTCTCCCTCCCCAGTGCAGTGTTTTTAGTGTGTGCTGTTTCTCTCACTCCCCCGTACAGTGTTACATTGTGTGCTGTTAGTCTCACCAACCCAGTGCAGCGTTACAGTGTGTGCTGTTAGTCTCACTCCCAGTGCAGTGTTACAGTGTGTGCTGTTAGTCTCACTCCCCAGTACAGTGTTACAATGTGTGCTGTTAGTCTAACTCCCCAGTGCAGTGTTACAGTGTATGCTGTTACTCTAACTCCCCAGTGCAGTGTTACAGTGTGTGCTGTTAGTCTCACTACCCAGTGCAGTGTTACAGTGTGTGCTGTTAGTCTAACGCCCCAGTGCAGTGTTAGTGTGTGCTTTTAGTCTCACTCCCCAGTGCAGTGTTACAGTGAGTGCTGTTATTCTCACCCCCCCAGTGCAGTGTTACAGTGTGTGTTGTTAGTCTCACTCCCCAGTGCAGTGTTACAGTGTGTGTTGTTAGTCTCACTTCCCAGTGCAGTGTTACAGTGTGTGTTGTTAGTCTCACTCCCCAGTGCAGTGTTACAGTGTGTGCTGTTAGTCTCACTCCCAGTGCAGTGTTACAGTGTGTGTTGTTTGTCTCACCGACCCAGTGCAGTGTTACAGTGTGTGCTGTTAGTCTCACCGACCCAGTGCAGTGTTACAGTGTGTGCTGTTAGTCTCACTCCCCAGTGCAGTGTTACAGTGTGTGCTGTTAGTCTCCCCCCAGTGCAGTGTTACAGTGTATGCTGTTAGTCTCACTCCCCAGTGCAGTGTTACAGTGTGTGCTGTTAGTCTCACTCCCCAGTGCAGTGTTACAGTGTGTGCTGTTAGTCTAACTCCCAGTGCAGTGTTACAGTGTGTGCTGTTAGTCTCACTCCCCAGTGCAGCGTTACAGTGTGTGCTGTTAGTCTCACCGACCCAGTGCAGCGTTACAGTGTGTGCTGTTAGTCTCACTCCCCAGTGGAGTGTTACAGTGTGTGCTGTTAGTCTCACTGACCCAGTGCAGTGTTACAGTGTGTGCTGTTAGTCTCACTCCACAGTGCAGTGTTACAGTGTGTGCTGTTATTCTCATTCCCCCGTACAGTGTTACAGTGTATGCTGTTAGTCTCACCAACCCAGTGCAGTATTACAGTGTGTGCTGTTAGTCTCCCTCCCCAGTGCAGTGTTTTTAGTGTGTGCTGTTTCTCTCACTCCCCCGCACAGTGTTACAGTGTGTGCTGTTAGTCTCACCAACCCAGTGCAGTGTTACAGTGTGTGCTGTTATTCTCACTCCCAGTGCAGTGTTACAGTGTGTGCTGTTAGTCTAATTCCCCATTGCAGTGTTACAGTGTGTGCTGTTAGTCTCCCTCCCCAGTGCCGTGTTTTTAGTGTGTGCTGTTATTCTCACTCCCAGTGCAGTGTTACAGTGTGTGCTGTTACTCTAACTCCCCAGTGCAGTGTTACAGTGTGTGCTGTTAGTCTCACTACCCAGTGCAGTGTTACAGTGTGTGCTGTTAGTCTAACGCCCCAGTGCAGTGTTAGTGTGTGCTTTTAGTCTCACTCCCCAGTGCAGTGTTACAGTGAGTGCTGTTATTCTCACCCCCCCAGTGCAGTGTTACAGTGTGTGTTGTTAGTCTAACTCCCCAGTGCAGTGTTACAGTGTGTGTTGTTAGTCTCACTTCCCAGTGCAGTGTTACAGTGTGTGTTGTTAGTCTCACTCCCCAGTGCAGTGTTACAGTGTGTGCTGTTAGTCTCACTCCACAGTGCAGTGTTACAGTGTGTGTTGTTTGTCTCACCGACCCAGTGCAGTGTTACAGTGTGCGCTGTTAGTCTCACCGACCCAGTGCAGTGTTACAGTGTGTGCTGTTAGTCTCACTCCCCAGTGCAGTGTTACAGTGTGTGCTGTTAGTCTCCCCCCAGTGCAGTGTTACAGTGTATGCTGTTAGTCTCACTCCCCAGTGCAGTGTTACAGTGTGTGCTGTTAGTCTCACTCCCCAGTGCAGTGTTACAGTGTGTGCTGTTAGTCTAACTCCCAGTGCAGTGTTACAGTGTGTGCTGTTAGTCTCACTCCCCAGTGCAGCGTTACAGTGTGTGCTGTTAGTCTCACCGACCCAGTGCAGCGTTAGTGTGTGTTGTTAGTCTCACTCCCCAGTGGAGTGTTACAGTGTGTGCTGTTAGTCTCACTGACCCAGTGCAGTGTTACAGTGTGTGCTGTTAGTCTCACTCCACAGTGCAGTGTTACAGTGTGTGCTGTTATTCTCATTCCCCCGTACAGTGTTACAGTGTATGCTGTTAGTCTCACCAACCCAGTGCAGTATTACAGTGTGTGCTGTTAGTCTCCCTCCCCAGTGCAGTGTTTTTAGTGTGTGCTGTTTCTCTCACTCCCCCGCACAGTGTTACAGTGTGTGCTGTTAGTCTCACCAACCCAGTGCAGTGTTACAGTGTGTGCTGTTATTCTCACTCCCAGTGCAGTGTTACAGTGTGTGCTGTTAGTCTAATTCCCCATTGCAGTGTTACAGTGTGTGCTGTTAGTCTCCCTCCCCAGTGCAGTGTTTTTAGTGTGTGCTGTTTCTCTCACTCCCCCGTACAGTGTTACATTGTGTGCTGTTAGTCTCACCAACCCAGTGCAGTGTTACAGTGTGTGCTGTTAGTCTAACTCCCCAGTGCAGTGTTACAGTGTGTGCTGTTAGTCTCACTCCCAGTGCAGTGTTACAGTGTGTGCTGTTAGTCTCACTCCCCAGTACAGTGTTACAATGTGTGCTGTTAGCCTCACTCCCCCAGTGCAGTGTTACAGTGTATGCTGTTACTCTAACTCCCCAGTGCAGTGTTACAGTGTGTGCTGTTTGTCTAACTCCCCAGTGCAGTGTTACAGTGTGTGCTGTTAGTCTAACGCCCCAGTGCAGTGTTAGTGTGTGCTTTTAGTCTCACTCCCCAGTGCAGTGTTACAGTGAGTGCTGTTATTCTCACCGCCCCAGTGCAGTGTTACAGTGTGTGTTGTTAGTCTCACTCCCCAGTGCAGTGTTACAGTGTGTGTTGTTAGTCTCACTTCCCAGTGCAGTGTTACAGTGTGTGTTGTTAGTCTCACTCCCCAATGCAGTGTTACAGTGTGTGCTGTTAGTCTCACTCCCAGTGCAGTGTTACAGTGTGTGTTGTTTGTCTCCCTCCCCAGTGCAGTGTTACAGTGTGTGTTGTTTGTCTCACTCCCCAGTGCAGTGTTACAGTGTGTGCTGTTAGTCTCACCGACCCAGTGCAGTGTTACAGTGTGTGCTGTTAGTCTAACTCCCAGTGCAGTGTTACAGTGTGTGCTGTTAGTCTCCCCCCAGTGCAGCGTTACAGTGTGTGCTGTTAGTCTCACTCCCCAGTGCAGCGTTACAGTGTGTGCTGTTAGTCTCACCGACCCAGTGCAGTGTTACAGTGTGTGCTGTTAGTCTCACCGACCCAGTGCAGTGTTACAGTGTGTGCTGTTAGTCTCACTGACCCAGTGCAGTGTTACAGTGTGTGCTGTTATTCTCATTCCCCCGTACAGTGTTACAGTGTGTGCTGTTAGTCTCACTCCCCAGTGCAGTGTTACAGTGTGTGCTGTTATTCTCACTCCCAGTGCAGTGTTACAGTGTGTGCTGTTAGTCTCACTCCCAGTGCAGTGTTACAGTGTGTGCTGTTAGTCTCACTCCCCAGTGCAGCGTTACAGTGTGTGCTGTTAGTCTCACCGACCCAGTGCAGTGTTACAGTGTGTGCTGTTAGTCTCACTCCCCAGTGCAGTGTTACAGTGTGTGCTGTTAGTCTCACCAACCCAGTGCAGTGTTACAGTGTGTGCTGTTAGTCTAACTCCCCAGTGCAGTGTTACAGTGTGTGCTGTTAGTCTCACTCCCAGTGCAGTGTTACAGTGTGTGCTGTTAGTCTCCCTCCCCAGTGCAGTGTTACAGTGTGTGCTGTTAGTCTAATTCCCCATTGCAGTGTTACAGTGTGTGCTGTTAGTCTCCCTCCCCAGTGCAGTGTTTTTAGTGTGTGCTGTTTCTCTCACTCCCCCGTACAGTGTTACATTGTGTGCTGTTAGTCTCACCAACCCAGTGCAGCGTTACAGTGTGTGCTGTTAGTCTCACTCCCAGTGCAGTGTTACAGTGTGTGCTGTTAGTCTCACTCCCCAGTACAGTGTTACAATGTGTGCTGTTAGTCTAACTCCCCAGTGCAGTGTTACAGTGTATGCTGTTACTCTAACTCCCCAGTGCAGTGTTACAGTGTGTGCTGTTAGTCTCACTCCCCAGTACAGTGTTACAATGTGTGCTGTTAGTCTAACTCCCCAGTGCAGTGTTACAGTGTATGCTGTTACTCTAACTCCCCAGTGCAGTGTTACAGTGTGTGCTGTTAGTCTCACTCCCAGTGCAGTGTTACAGTGTCTGTTGTTTGTCTCACCGACCCAGTGCAGTGTTACAGTGTGTGCTGTTAGTCTCACCGACCCAGTGCAGTGTTACAGTGTGTGCTGTTAGTCTCACTCCCCAGTGCAGTGTTACAGTGTGTGCTGTTAGTCTCCCCCCAGTGCAGTGTTACAGTGTATGCTGTTAGTCTCACTCCCCAGTGCAGTGTTACAGTGTGTGCTGTTAGTCTCACTCCCCAGTGCAGTGTTACAGTGTGTGCTGTTAGTCTAACTCCCAGTGCAGTGTTACAGTGTGTGCTGTTAGTCTCACTCCCCAGTGCAGCGTTACAGTGTGTGCTGTTAGTCTCACCGACCCAGTGCAGCGTTACAGTGTGTGCTGTTAGTCTCACTCCCCAGTGGAGTGTTACAGTGTGTGCTGTTAGTCTCACTGACCCAGTGCAGTGTTACAGTGTGTGCTGTTAGTCTCACTCCACAGTGCAGTGTTACAGTGTGTGCTGTTATTCTCATTCCCCCGTACAGTGTTACAGTGTATGCTGTTAGTCTCACCAACCCAGTGCAGTATTACAGTGTGTGCTGTTAGTCTCCCTCCCCAGTGCAGTGTTTTTAGTGTGTGCTGTTTCTCTCACTCCCCCGCACAGTGTTACAGTGTGTGCTGTTAGTCTCACCAACCCAGTGCAGTGTTACAGTGTGTGCTGTTATTCTCACTCCCAGTGCAGTGTTACAGTGTGTGCTATTAGTCTAATTCCCCATTGCAGTGTTACAGTGTGTGCTGTTAGTCTCCCTCCCCAGTGCAGTGTTTTAGTGTGTGCTGTTTCTCTCACTCCCCCGCACAGTGTTACAGTGTGTGCTGTTAGTCTCACCAACCCAGTGCAGTGTTACAGTGTGTGCTGTTATTCTCACTCCCAGTGCAGTGTTACAGTGTGTGCTGTTAGTCTAATTCCCCATTGCAGTGTTACAGTGTGTGCTGTTAGTCTCCCTCCCCAGTGCAGTGTTTTTAGTGTGTGCTGTTTCTCTCACTCCCCCGTACAGTGTTACATTGTGTGCTGTTAGTCTCACCAAACCAGTGCAGTGTTACAGTGTGTGCTGTTAGTCTAACTCCCCAGTGCAGTGTTACAGTGTGTGCTGTTAGTCTCACTCCCAGTGCAGTGTTACAGTGTGTGCTGTTAGTCTCACTCCCCAGTACAGTGTTACAATGTGTGCTGTTAGCCTCACTCCCCAGTGCAGTGTTACAGTGTATGCTGTTACTCTAACTCCCCAGTGCAGTGTTACAGTGTGTGCTGTTTGTCTAACTCCCCAGTGCAGTGTTACAGTGTGTGCTGTTAGTCTAACGCCCCAGTGCAGTGTTAGTGTGTGCTTTTAGTCTCACTCCCCAGTGCAGTGTTACAGTGAGTGCTGTTATTCTCACCGCCCCAGTGCAGTGTTACAGTGTGTGTTGTTAGTCTCACTCCCCAGTGCAGTGTTACAGTGTGTGTTGTTAGTCTCACTTCCCAGTGCAGTGTTACAGTGTGTGTTGTTAGTCTCACTCCCCAGTGCAGTGTTACAGTGTGTGCTGTTAGTCTCACTCCCAGTGCAGTGTTACAGTGTGTGTTGTTTGTCTCCCTCCCCAGTGCAGTGTTACAGTGTGTGCTGTTAGTCTCACCGACCCAGTGCAGTGTTACAGTGTGTGCTGTTAGTCTAACTCCCAGTGCAGTGTTACAGTGTGTGCTGTTAGTCTCCCCCCAGTGCAGCGTTACAGTGTGTGCTGTTAGTCTCACTCCCCAGTGCAGCGTTACAGTGTGTGCTGTTAGTCTCACCGACCCAGTGCAGTGTTACAGTGTGTGCTGTTAGTCTCACCGACCCAGTGCAGTGTTACAGTGTGTGCTGTTAGTCTCACTGACCCAGTGCAGTGTTACAGTGTGTGCTGTTATTCTCATTCCCCCGTACAGTGTTACAGTGTGTGCTGTTAGTCTCACCAACCCAGTGCAGTGTTACAGTGTGTGCTGTTAGTCTCACCGACCCAGTGCAGTGTTTTTAGTGTGTGCTGTTTCTCTCCCTCCCACGCACAGTGTTACAGTGTGTGCTGTTAGTCTCACCAACCCAGTGCAGTGTTACAGTGTGTGCTGTTAGTCTAACTCCCCAGTGCAGTGTTACAGTGTGTGCTGTTAGTCTCACTCCAAGTGCAGTGTTACAGTGTGTGCTGTTAGTCTCACTCCCCAGTGCAGTGTTACAGTGTGTGCTGTTAGTCTCACTCCCCAGTACAGTGTTACAATGTGTGCTGTTAGTCTAACTCCCCAGTGCAGTGTTACAGTGTATGCTGTTAGTCTAACTCCCCAGAGCAGTGTTACAGTGTGTGCTGTTAGTCTCACTACCCAGTGCAGTGTTACAGTGTGTGCTGTTAGTCTAATGCCCCAGTGCAGTGTTAGTGTGTGCTTTTAGTCTCACTCCCCAGTGCAGTGTTACAGTGTGTGCTGTTAGTCTCACTACCCAGTGCAGTGTTACAGTGTGTGCTGTTAGTCTAACGCCCCAGTGCAGTGTTAGTGTGTGCTTTTAGTCTCACTCCCCAGTGCAGTGTTACAGTGAGTGCAGTTATTCCCACACCCCCCAGTGCAGTGTTACAGTGTGTGTTGTTAGTCTCACTCCCCAGTGCAGTGTTACAGTGTGTGTTGTTAGTCTCACTTCCCAGTGCAGGGTTACAGTGTGTGCTGTTAGTCTCACTCCCCAGTGCAGTGTTACAGTGTGTGCTGTTAGTCGCACTCCCAGTGCAGTGTTACAGTGTGTGCTGTTAGTCTCACCAACCCAGTGCAGTGTTACAGTGTGTGCTGTTAGTCTAACGCCCCAGTGCAGTGTTAGTGTGTGCTTTTAGTCTCACTCCCCAGTGCAGTGTTACAGTGAGTGCAGTTATTCCCACACCCCCCAGTGCAGTGTTACAGTGTGTGTTGTTAGTCTCACTCCCCAGTGCAGTGTTACAGTGTGTGTTGTTAGTCTCACTTCCCAGTGCAGGGTTACAGTGTGTGCTGTTAGTCTCACTCCCCAGTGCAGTGTTACAGTGTGTGCTGTTAGTCGCACTCCCAGTGCAGTGTTACAGTGTGTGCTGTTAGTCTCACCAACCCAGTGCAGTGTTACAGTGTGTGCTGTTAGTCTCACCGACCCAGTGCAGTGTTACAGTGTGTGCTGTTAGTCTCACCAACCCAGTGCAGTGTTACAGTGTGTGCTGTTAGTCTCCCTCCCCAGTGCAGTGTATTTAGTGTGTGCTGTTTCTCTCACTCCCCCGTACAGTGTTACAGTGTGTGCTGTTAGTCTCACTAACCCAGTGCAGTGTTACAGTGTGTGCTGTTAGTCTCACTCCCCAGTGCAGTGTTACAGTGTGTGCTGTTAGTCTCACTCCCCAGTGCAGTGTTACAGTGTGTGCTGTTAGTCTAACTCCCAGTGCAGTGTTACAGTGTGTGCTGTTAGTCTCACTCCCCAGTGCAGCGTTACAGTGTGTGCTGTTAGTCTCACCGACCCAGTGCAGTGTTACAGTGTGTGCTGTTAGTCTCACTCCCCAGTGCAGTGTTACAGTGTGTGCTGTTAGTCTCCCCCCAGTGCAGTGTTACAGTGTGTGCTGTTAGTCTCACCAACCCAGTGCAGTGTTACAGTGTGTGCTGTTAGTCTCACTCCCCAGTGCAGTGTTACAGTGTGTGCTGTTAGTCTCACTCCCCAGTGCAGTGTTACAGTGTGTGCTGTTAGTCTAACTCCCAGTGCAGTGTTACAGTGTGTGCTGTTAGTCTCACTCCCCAGTGCAGCGTTACAGTGTGTGCTGTTAGTCTCACCGACCCAGTGCAGTGTTACAGTGTGTGCTGTTAGTCTCACTGACCCAGTGCAGTGTTACAGTGTGTGCTGTTAGTCTCACTCCCCAGTGCAGTGTTACAGTGTGTGCTGTTAGTCTCACTCCACAGTGCAGTGTTACAGTGTGTGCTGTTATTCTCATTCCCCGTACAGTGTTACAGTGTGTGCTGTTAGTCTCACTACCCAGTGCAGTGTTACAGTGTGTGCTGTTAGTCTAACGCCCCAGTGCAGTGTTAGTGTGTGCTTTTAGTCTCACTCCCCAGTGCAGTGTTACAGTGAGTGCTGTTATTCTCACCCCCCCCCAGTGCAGTGTTACAGTGTGTGTTGTTAGTCTCACTCCCCAGTGCAGTGTTACAGTATGTGTTGTTAGTCTCACTTCCCAGTGCAGTGTTACAGTGTGTGTTGTTAGTCATACTCCCCAGTGCAGTGTTACAGTGTGTGCTGTTAGACTCACTCCCAGTGCAGTGTTACAGTGTGTGTTGTTTGTCTCCCTCCCCAGTGCAGTGTTACAGTGTGTGCTGTTAGTCTCACCGACCCAGTGCAGTGTTACAGTGTGTGCTGTTAGTCTCACTCCCCAGTGCAGTGTTACAGTGTGTGCTGTTAGTCTCACTCCCCAGTGCAGTGTTACAGTGTGTGCTGTTAGTCTAACTCCCCAGTGCAGTGTTACAGTGTGTGCTGTTAGTCTCACTTCCCAGTGCAGTGTTACAGTGTGTGTTGTTTGTCTCACTTCCCAGTGCAGTGTTACATTGTGTGTTGTTAGTCTCACTCCCCAGTGCAGTGTTACAGTGTGTGCGGTTAGTCTCACTCCCAGTGCAGTGTTACAGCGTGTGTTCTTTGTCTCCCTCCCCAGTGCAGTGTTACAGTGTGTGTTGTTAGTCTCACCCCCCAGTGCAGTGTTACAGTGTGTGTTGTTAGTCTCACTTCCCAGTGCAGTGTTACAGTGTGTGTTGTTAATCTCACTCCCCAGTGCAGTGTTACAGTGTGTGCTGTTAGTCTCACTCCCAGTGCAGTGTTACAGTGTGTGTTGTTTGTCTCCCTCCCCAGTGCAGTATTACAGTGTGTGCTGTTAGTCTCACCGACCCAGTGCAGTGTTACAGTGTGTGCTGTTAGTCTCACTCCCCAGTGCAGTGTTACAGTGTGTGCTGTTAGTCTCCCCCCAGTGCAGTGTTACAGTGTATGCTGTTAGTCTCACTCCCCAGTGCAGTGTTACAGTGTGTGCTGTTAGTCTCACTCCCCAGTGCAGTGTTACACTGTGTGCTGTTAGTCTCACTCCCCAGTGCAGTGTTACAGTGTGTGCTGTTAGTCTAACTCCCAGTGCAGTGTTACAGTGTGTGCTGTTAGTCTCACTCCCCAGTGCAGCGTTACAGTGTGTGCTGTTAGTCTCACCGACCCAGTGCAGTGTTACAGTGTGTGCTGTTAGTCTCACTCCCCAGTGCAGTGTTACAGTGTGTGCTGTTAGTCTCACCGACCCAGTGCAGTGTTACAGTGTGTGCTGTTAGTCTCACTCCACAGTGCAGTGTTACAGTGTGTGCTGTTATTCTCATTCCCCGTACAGTGTTACAGTGTGTGCTGTTAGTCTCACCAACCCAGTGCAGTGTTACAGTGTGTGCTGTTAGTCTAACTCCCCAGTGCAGTGTTACAGTGTGTGCTGTTAGTCTCACTCCCAGTGCAGTGTTCCAGTGTGTGCTGTTAGTCTCCCTCCCCAGTGCAGTGTTACAGTGTGTGCTGTTAGTCTAATTCCCCATTGCAGTGTTACAGTGTGTGCTGTTAGTCTCCCTCCCCAGTGCAGTGTTTTTAGTGTGTGCTGTTTCTCTCACTCCCCCGTACAGTGTTACATTGTGTGCTGTTAGTCTCACCAACCCAGTGCAGCGTTACAGTGTGTGCTGTTAGTCTCACTCCCAGTGCAATGTTACAGTGTGTGCTGTTAGTCTCACTCCCCAGTACAGTGTTACAATGTGTGCTGTTAGTCTAACTCCCCAGTGCAGTGTTACAGTGTATGCTGTTACTCTAACTCCCCAGTGCAGTGTTACAGTGTGTGCTGTTAGTCTCACTACCCAGTGCAGTGTTACAGTGTGTGCTGTTAGTCTAACGCCCCAGTGCAGTGTTAGTGTGTGCTTTTAGTCTCACTCCCCAGTGCAGTGTTACAGTGAGTGCTGTTATTCTCACCCCCCCAGTGCAGTGTTACAGTGTGTGTTGTTAGTCTCACTCCCCAGTGCAGTGTTACAGTGTGTGTTGTTAGTCTCACTTCCCAGTGCAGTGTTACAGTGTGTGTTGTTAGTCTCACTCCCCAGTGCAGTGTTACAGTGTGTGCTGTTGGTCTCACTCCCAGTGCAGTGTTACAGTGTGTGTTGTTTGTCTCACCGACCCAGTGCAGTGTTACAGTGTGTGCTGTTAGTCTCACCGACCCAGTGCAGTGTTACAGTGTGTGCTGTTAGTCTCACTCCCCAGTGCAGTGTTACAGTGTGTGCTGTTAGTCTCCCCCCAGTGCAGTGTTACAGTGTATGCTGTTAGTCTCACTCCCCAGTGCAGTGTTACAGTGTGTGCTGTTAGTCTCACTCCTCAGTGCAGTGTTACAGTGTGTGCTGTTAGTCTAACTCCCAGTGCAGTGTTACAGTGTGTGCTGTTAGTCTCACTCCCCAGTGCAGCGTTACAGTGTGTGCTGTTAGTCTCACCGACCCAGTGCAGCGTTACAGTGTGTGCTGTTAGTCTCACTCCCCAGTGGAGTGTTACAGTGTGTGCTGTTAGTCTCACTGACCCAGTGCAGTGTTACAGTGTGTGCTGTTAGTCTCACTCCACAGTGCAGTGTTACAGTGTGTGCTGTTATTCTCATTCCCCCGTACAGTGTTACAGTGTATGCTGTTAGTCTCTCCAACCCAGTGCAGTATTACAGTGTGTGCTGTTAGTCTCCCTCCCCAGTGCAGTGTTTTTAGTGTGTGCTGTTTCTCTCACTCCCCCGCACAGTGTTACAGTGTGTGCTGTTAGTCTCATCAACCCAGTGCAGTGTTACAGTGTGTGCTGTTATTCTCACTCCCAGTGCAGTGTTACAGTGTGTGCTGTTAGTCTAATTCCCCATTGCAGTGTTACAGTGTGTGCTGTTAGTCTCCCTCCCCAGTGCAGTGTTTTTAGTGTGTGCTGTTTCTCTCACTCCCCCGTACAGTGTTACATTGTGTGCTGTTAGTCTCACCAACCCAGTGCAGTGTTACAGTGTGTGCTGTTAGTCTAACTCCCCAGTGCAGTGTTACAGTGTGTGCTGTTAGTCTCACTCCCCAGTACAGTGTTACAATGTGTGCTGTTACCCTCACTCCCCAGTGCAGTGTTACAGTGTATGCTGTTACTCTAACTCCCCAGTGCAGTGTTGCAGTGTGTGCTGTTTGTCTAACTCCCCAGTGCAGTGTTACAGTGTGTGCTGTTAGTCTAACGCCCCAGTGCAGTGTTAGTGTGTGCTTTTAGTCTCACTCCCCAGTGCAGTGTTACAGTGAGTGCTGTTATTCTCACCGCCCCAGTGCAGTGTTACAGTGTGTGTTGTTAGTCTCACTCCCCAGTGCAGTGTTACAGTGTGTGTTGTTAGTCTCACTTCCCAGTGCAGTGTTACAGTGTGTGTTGTTAGTCTCACTCCCCAATGCAGTGTTACAGTGTGTGCTGTTAGTCTCACCGACCCAGTGCAGTGTTACAGTGTGTGTTGTTTGTCTCCCTCCCCAGTGCAGTGTTACAGTGTGTGTTGTTTGTCTCCCTCCCCAGTGCAGTGTTACAGTGTATGCTGTTAGTCTCACTCCCCAGTGCAGTGTTACAGTGTGTGCTGTTAGTCTCACTCCCCAGTGCAGTGTTACAGTGTGTGCTGTTAGTCTCACTCCCCAGTGCAGTGTTACAGTGTGTGCTGTTAGTCTAACTCCCAGTGCAGTGTTACAGTGTGTGCTGTTAGTCTCACTCCCCAGTGCAGCGTTACAGTGTGTGCTGTTAGTCTCACCGACCCAGTGCAGTGTTACAGTGTGTGCTGTTAGTCTCACTCCCCAGTGCAGTGTTACAGTGTGTGCTGTTAGTCTCACCGACCCAGTGCAGTGTTACAGTGTGTGCTGTTAGTCTCACTCCACAGTGCAGTGTTACAGTGTGTGCTGTTATTCTCATTCCCCGTACAGTGTTACAGTGTGTGCTGTTAGTCTCACCAACCCAGTGCAGTGTTACAGTGTGTGCTGTTAGTCTCACTCCCAGTGCAGTGTTCCAGTGTGTGCTGTTAGTCTCCCTCCCCAGTGCAGTGTTACAGTGTGTGCTGTTAGTCTAATTCCCCATTGCAGTGTTACAGTGTGTGCTGTTGGTCTCCCTCCCCAGTGCAGTGTTTTTAGTGTGTGCTGTTTCTCTCACTCCCCCGTACAGTGTTACATTGTGTGCTGTTAGTCTCACCAACCCAGTGCAGCGTTACAGTGTGTGCTGTTAGTCTCACTCCCAGTGCAGTGTTACAGTGTGTGCTGTTAGTCTCACTCCCCAGTACAGTGTTACAATGTGTGCTGTTAGTCTAACTCCCCAGTGCAGTGTTACAGTGTATGCTGTTACTCTAACTCCCCAGTGCAGTGTTACAGTGTGTGCTGTTAGTCTCACTACCCAGTGCAGTGTTACAGTGTGTGCTGTTAGTCTAACGCCCCAGTGCAGTGTTAGTGTGTGCTTTTAGTCTCACTCCCCAGTGCAGTGTTACAGTGAGTGCTGTTATTCTCACCCCCCCAGTGCAGTGTTACAGTGTGTGTTGTTAGTCTCACTCCCCAGTGCAGTGTTACAGTGTGTGTTGTTAGTCTCACTTCCCAGTGCAGTGTTACAGTGTGTGTTGTTAGTCTCACTCCCCAGTGCAGTGTTACAGTGTGTGCTGTTAGTCTCACTCCCAGTGCAGTGTTACAGTGTGTGTTGTTTGTCTCACCGACCCAGTGCAGTGTTACAGTGTGTGCTGTTAGTCTCACCGACCCAGTGCAGTGTTACAGTGTGTGCTGTTAGTCTCACTCCCCAGTGCAGTGTTACAGTGTGTGCTGTTAGTCTCCCCCCAGTGCAGTGTTACAGTGTATGCTGTTAGTCTCACTCCCCAGTGCAGTGTTACAGTGTGTGCTGTTAGTCTCACTCCCCAGTGCAGTGTTACAGTGTGTGCTGTTAGTCTAACTCCCAGTGCAGTGTTACAGTGTGTGCTGTTAGTCTCACTCCCCAGTGCAGCGTTACAGTGTGTGCTGTTAGTCTCACCGACCCAGTGCAGCGTTACAGTGTGTGCTGTTAGTCTCACTCCCCAGTGGAGTGTTACAGTGTGTGCTGTTAGTCTCACTGACCCAGTGCAGTGTTACAGTGTGTGCTGTTAGTCTCACTCCACAGTGCAGTGTTACAGTGTGTGCTGTTATTCTCATTCCCCCGTACAGTGTTACAGTGTATGCTGTTAGTCTCACCAACCCAGTGCAGTATTACAGTGTGTGCTGTTAGTCTCCCTCCCCAGTGCAGTGTTTTTAGTGTGTGCTGTTTCTCTCACTCCCCCGCACAGTGTTACAGTGTGTGCTGTTAGTCTCACCAACCCAGTGCAGTGTTACAGTGTGTGCTGTTATTCTCACTCCCAGTGCAGTGTTACAGTGTGTGCTGTTAGTCTAATTCCCCATTGCAGTGTTACAGTGTGTGCTGTTAGTCTCCCTCCCCAGTGCCGTGTTTTTAGTGTGTGCTGTTATTCTCACTCCCAGTGCAGTGTTACAGTGTGTGCTGTTACTCTAACTCCCCAGTGCAGTGTTACAGTGTGTGCTGTTAGTCTCACTACCCAGTGCAGTGTTACAGTGTGTGCTGTTAGTCTAACGCCCCAGTGCAGTGTTAGTGTGTGCTTTTAGTCTCACTCCCCAGTGCAGTGTTACAGTGAGTGCTGTTATTCTCACCCCCCCAGTGCAGTGTTACAGTGTGTGTTGTTAGTCTAACTCCCCAGTGCAGTGTTACAGTGTGTGTTGTTAGTCTCACTTCCCAGTGCAGTGTTACAGTGTGTGTTGTTAGTCTCACTCCCCAGTGCAGTGTTACAGTGTGTGCTGTTAGTCTCACTCCACAGTGCAGTGTTACAGTGTGTGTTGTTTGTCTCACCGACCCAGTGCAGTGTTACAGTGTGCGCTGTTAGTCTCACCGACCCAGTGCAGTGTTACAGTGTGTGCTGTTAGTCTCACTCCCCAGTGCAGTGTTACAGTGTGTGCTGTTAGTCTCCCCCCAGTGCAGTGTTACAGTGTATGCTGTTAGTCTCACTCCCCAGTGCAGTGTTACAGTGTGTGCTGTTAGTCTCACTCCCCAGTGCAGTGTTACAGTGTGTGCTGTTAGTCTAACTCCCAGTGCAGTGTTACAGTGTGTGCTGTTAGTCTCACTCCCCAGTGCAGCGTTACAGTGTGTGCTGTTAGTCTCACCGACCCAGTGCAGCGTTAGTGTGTGTTGTTAGTCTCACTCCCCAGTGGAGTGTTACAGTGTGTGCTGTTAGTCTCACTGACCCAGTGCAGTGTTACAGTGTGTGCTGTTAGTCTCACTCCACAGTGCAGTGTTACAGTGTGTGCTGTTATTCTCATTCCCCCGTACAGTGTTACAGTGTATGCTGTTAGTCTCACCAACCCAGTGCAGTATTACAGTGTGTGCTGTTAGTCTCCCTCCCCAGTGCAGTGTTTTTAGTGTGTGCTGTTTCTCTCACTCCCCCGCACAGTGTTACAGTGTGTGCTGTTAGTCTCACCAACCCAGTGCAGTGTTACAGTGTGTGCTGTTATTCTCACTCCCAGTGCAGTGTTACAGTGTGTGCTGTTAGTCTAATTCCCCATTGCAGTGTTACAGTGTGTGCTGTTAGTCTCCCTCCCCAGTGCAGTGTTTTTAGTGTGTGCTGTTTCTCTCACTCCCCCGTACAGTGTTACATTGTGTGCTGTTAGTCTCACCAACCCAGTGCAGTGTTACAGTGTGTGCTGTTAGTCTAACTCCCCAGTGCAGTGTTACAGTGTGTGCTGTTAGTCTCACTCCCAGTGCAGTGTTACAGTGTGTGCTGTTAGTCTCACTCCCCAGTACAGTGTTACAATGTGTGCTGTTAGCCTCACTCCCCCAGTGCAGTGTTACAGTGTATGCTGTTACTCTAACTCCCCAGTGCAGTGTTACAGTGTGTGCTGTTTGTCTAACTCCCCAGTGCAGTGTTACAGTGTGTGCTGTTAGTCTAACGCCCCAGTGCAGTGTTAGTGTGTGCTTTTAGTCTCACTCCCCAGTGCAGTGTTACAGTGAGTGCTGTTATTCTCACCGCCCCAGTGCAGTGTTACAGTGTGTGTTGTTAGTCTCACTCCCCAGTGCAGTGTTACAGTGTGTGTTGTTAGTCTCACTTCCCAGTGCAGTGTTACAGTGTGTGTTGTTAGTCTCACTCCCCAATGCAGTGTTACAGTGTGTGCTGTTAGTCTCACTCCCAGTGCAGTGTTACAGTGTGTGTTGTTTGTCTCCCTCCCCAGTGCAGTGTTACAGTGTGTGTTGTTTGTCTCACTCCCCAGTGCAGTGTTACAGTGTGTGCTGTTAGTCTCACCGACCCAGTGCAGTGTTACAGTGTGTGCTGTTAGTCTAACTCCCAGTGCAGTGTTACAGTGTGTGCTGTTAGTCTCCCCCCAGTGCAGCGTTACAGTGTGTGCTGTTAGTCTCACTCCCCAGTGCAGCGTTACAGTGTGTGCTGTTAGTCTCACCGACCCAGTGCAGTGTTACAGTGTGTGCTGTTAGTCTCACCGACCCAGTGCAGTGTTACAGTGTGTGCTGTTAGTCTCACTGACCCAGTGCAGTGTTACAGTGTGTGCTGTTATTCTCATTCCCCCGTACAGTGTTACAGTGTGTGCTGTTAGTCTCACTCCCCAGTGCAGTGTTACAGTGTGTGCTGTTATTCTCACTCCCAGTGCAGTGTTACAGTGTGTGCTGTTAGTCTCACTCCCAGTGCAGTGTTACAGTGTGTGCTGTTAGTCTCACTCCCCAGTGCAGCGTTACAGTGTGTGCTGTTAGTCTCACCGACCCAGTGCAGTGTTACAGTGTGTGCTGTTAGTCTCACTCCCCAGTGCAGTGTTGCAGTGTGTGCTGTTAGTCTCACCAACCCAGTGCAGTGTTACAGTGTGTGCTGTTAGTCTAACTCCCCAGTGCAGTGTTACAGTGTGTGCTGTTAGTCTCACTCCCAGTGCAGTGTTACAGTGTGTGCTGTTAGTCTCCCTCCCCAGTGCAGTGTTACAGTGTGTGCTGTTAGTCTAATTCCCCATTGCAGTGTTACAGTGTGTGCTGTTAGTCTCCCTCCCCAGTGCAGTGTTTTTAGTGTGTGCTGTTTCTCTCACTCCCCCGTACAGTGTTACATTGTGTGCTGTTAGTCTCACCAACCCAGTGCAGCGTTACAGTGTGTGCTGTTAGTCTCACTCCCAGTGCAGTGTTACAGTGTGTGCTGTTAGTCTCACTCCCCAGTACAGTGTTACAATGTGTGCTGTTAGTCTAACTCCCCAGTGCAGTGTTACAGTGTATGCTGTTACTCTAACTCCCCAGTGCAGTGTTACAGTGTGTGCTGTTAGTCTCACTCCCCAGTACAGTGTTACAATGTGTGCTGTTAGTCTAACTCCCCAGTGCAGTGTTACAGTGTATGCTGTTACTCTAACTCCCCAGTGCAGTGTTACAGTGTGTGCTGTTAGTCTCACTCCCAGTGCAGTGTTACAGTGTCTGTTGTTTGTCTCACCGACCCAGTGCAGTGTTACAGTGTGTGCTGTTAGTCTCACCGACCCAGTGCAGTGTTACAGTGTGTGCTGTTAGTCTCACTCCCCAGTGCAGTGTTACAGTGTGTGCTGTTAGTCTCCCCCCAGTGCAGTGTTACAGTGTATGCTGTTAGTCTCACTCCCCAGTGCAGTGTTACAGTGTGTGCTGTTAGTCTCACTCCCCAGTGCAGTGTTACAGTGTGTGCTGTTAGTCTAACTCCCAGTGCAGTGTTACAGTGTGTGCTGTTAGTCTCACTCCCCAGTGCAGCGTTACAGTGTGTGCTGTTAGTCTCACCGACCCAGTGCAGCGTTACAGTGTGTGCTGTTAGTCTCACTCCCCAGTGGAGTGTTACAGTGTGTGCTGTTAGTCTCACTGACCCAGTGCAGTGTTACAGTGTGTGCTGTTAGTCTCACTCCACAGTGCAGTGTTACAGTGTGTGCTGTTATTCTCATTCCCCCGTACAGTGTTACAGTGTATGCTGTTAGTCTCACCAACCCAGTGCAGTATTACAGTGTGTGCTGTTAGTCTCCCTCCCCAGTGCAGTGTTTTTAGTGTGTGCTGTTTCTCTCACTCCCCCGCACAGTGTTACAGTGTGTGCTGTTAGTCTCACCAACCCAGTGCAGTGTTACAGTGTGTGCTGTTATTCTCACTCCCAGTGCAGTGTTACAGTGTGTGCTATTAGTCTAATTCCCCATTGCAGTGTTACAGTGTGTGCTGTTAGTCTCCCTCCCCAGTGCAGTGTTTTAGTGTGTGCTGTTTCTCTCACTCCCCCGCACAGTGTTACAGTGTGTGCTGTTAGTCTCACCAACCCAGTGCAGTGTTACAGTGTGTGCTGTTATTCTCACTCCCAGTGCAGTGTTACAGTGTGTGCTGTTAGTCTAATTCCCCATTGCAGTGTTACAGTGTGTGCTGTTAGTCTCCCTCCCCAGTGCAGTGTTTTTAGTGTGTGCTGTTTCTCTCACTCCCCCGTACAGTGTTACATTGTGTGCTGTTAGTCTCACCAAACCAGTGCAGTGTTACAGTGTGTGCTGTTAGTCTAACTCCCCAGTGCAGTGTTACAGTGTGTGCTGTTAGTCTCACTCCCAGTGCAGTGTTACAGTGTGTGCTGTTAGTCTCACTCCCCAGTACAGTGTTACAATGTGTGCTGTTAGCCTCACTCCCCAGTGCAGTGTTACAGTGTATGCTGTTACTCTAACTCCCCAGTGCAGTGTTACAGTGTGTGCTGTTTGTCTAACTCCCCAGTGCAGTGTTACAGTGTGTGCTGTTAGTCTAACGCCCCAGTGCAGTGTTAGTGTGTGCTTTTAGTCTCACTCCCCAGTGCAGTGTTACAGTGAGTGCTGTTATTCTCACCGCCCCAGTGCAGTGTTACAGTGTGTGTTGTTAGTCTCACTCCCCAGTGCAGTGTTACAGTGTGTGTTGTTAGTCTCACTTCCCAGTGCAGTGTTACAGTGTGTGTTGTTAGTCTCACTCCCCAGTGCAGTGTTACAGTGTGTGCTGTTAGTCTCACTCCCAGTGCAGTGTTACAGTGTGTGTTGTTTGTCTCCCTCCCCAGTGCAGTGTTACAGTGTGTGCTGTTAGTCTCACCGACCCAGTGCAGTGTTACAGTGTGTGCTGTTAGTCTAACTCCCAGTGCAGTGTTACAGTGTGTGCTGTTAGTCTCCCCCCAGTGCAGCGTTACAGTGTGTGCTGTTAGTCTCACTCCCCAGTGCAGCGTTACAGTGTGTGCTGTTAGTCTCACCGACCCAGTGCAGTGTTACAGTGTGTGCTGTTAGTCTCACCGACCCAGTGCAGTGTTACAGTGTGTGCTGTTAGTCTCACTGACCCAGTGCAGTGTTACAGTGTGTGCTGTTATTCTCATTCCCCCGTACAGTGTTACAGTGTGTGCTGTTAGTCTCACCAACCCAGTGCAGTGTTACAGTGTGTGCTGTTAGTCTCACCGACCCAGTGCAGTGTTTTTAGTGTGTGCTGTTTCTCTCCCTCCCACGCACAGTGTTACAGTGTGTGCTGTTAGTCTCACCAACCCAGTGCAGTGTTACAGTGTGTGCTGTTAGTCTAACTCCCCAGTGCAGTGTTACAGTGTGTGCTGTTAGTCTCACTCCAAGTGCAGTGTTACAGTGTGTGCTGTTAGTCTCACTCCCCAGTGCAGTGTTACAGTGTGTGCTGTTAGTCTCACTCCCCAGTACAGTGTTACAATGTGTGCTGTTAGTCTAACTCCCCAGTGCAGTGTTACAGTGTATGCTGTTAGTCTAACTCCCCAGAGCAGTGTTACAGTGTGTGCTGTTAGTCTCACTACCCAGTGCAGTGTTACAGTGTGTGCTGTTAGTCTAATGCCCCAGTGCAGTGTTAGTGTGTGCTTTTAGTCTCACTCCCCAGTGCAGTGTTACAGTGTGTGCTGTTAGTCTCACTACCCAGTGCAGTGTTACAGTGTGTGCTGTTAGTCTAACGCCCCAGTGCAGTGTTAGTGTGTGCTTTTAGTCTCACTCCCCAGTGCAGTGTTACAGTGAGTGCAGTTATTCCCACACCCCCCAGTGCAGTGTTACAGTGTGTGTTGTTAGTCTCACTCCCCAGTGCAGTGTTACAGTGTGTGTTGTTAGTCTCACTTCCCAGTGCAGGGTTACAGTGTGTGCTGTTAGTCTCACTCCCCAGTGCAGTGTTACAGTGTGTGCTGTTAGTCGCACTCCCAGTGCAGTGTTACAGTGTGTGCTGTTAGTCTCACCAACCCAGTTCAGTGTTACAGTGTGTGCTGTTAGTCTAACGCCCCAGTGCAGTGTTAGTGTGTGCTTTTAGTCTCACTCCCCAGTGCAGTGTTACAGTGAGTGCAGTTATTCCCACACCCCCCAGTGCAGTGTTACAGTGTGTGTTGTTAGTCTCACTCCCCAGTGCAGTGTTACAGTGTGTGTTGTTAGTCTCACTTCCCAGTGCAGGGTTACAGTGTGTGCTGTTAGTCTCACTCCCCAGTGCAGTGTTACAGTGTGTGCTGTTAGTCGCACTCCCAGTGCAGTGTTACAGTGTGTGCTGTTAGTCTCACCAACCCAGTGCAGTGTTACAGTGTGTGCTGTTAGTCTCACCGACCCAGTGCAGTGTTACAGTGTGTGCTGTTAGTCTCACCAACCCAGTGCAGTGTTACAGTGTGTGCTGTTAGTCTCCCTCCCCAGTGCAGTGTATTTAGTGTGTGCTGTTTCTCTCACTCCCCCGTACAGTGTTACAGTGTGTGCTGTTAGTCTCACTAACCCAGTGCAGTGTTACAGTGTGTGCTGTTAGTCTCACTCCCCAGTGCAGTGTTACAGTGTGTGCTGTTAGTCTCACTCCCCAGTGCAGTGTTACAGTGTGTGCTGTTAGTCTAACTCCCAGTGCAGTGTTACAGTGTGTGCTGTTAGTCTCACTCCCCAGTGCAGCGTTACAGTGTGTGCTGTTAGTCTCACCGACCCAGTGCAGTGTTACAGTGTGTGCTGTTAGTCTCACTCCCCAGTGCAGTGTTACAGTGTGTGCTGTTAGTCTCCCCCCAGTGCAGTGTTACAGTGTGTGCTGTTAGTCTCACCAACCCAGTGCAGTGTTACAGTGTGTGCTGTTAGTCTCACTCCCCAGTGCAGTGTTACAGTGTGTGCTGTTAGTCTCACTCCCCAGTGCAGTGTTACAGTGTGTGCTGTTAGTCTAACTCCCAGTGCAGTGTTACAGTGTGTGCTGTTAGTCTCACTCCCCAGTGCAGCGTTACAGTGTGTGCTGTTAGTCTCACCGACCCAGTGCAGTGTTACAGTGTGTGCTGTTAGTCTCACTCCCCAGTGCAGTGTTACAGTGTGTGCTGTTAGTCTCACTCCCCAGTGCAGTGTTACAGTGTGTGCTGTTAGTCTCACTCCACAGTGCAGTGTTACAGTGTGTGCTGTTATTCTCATTCCCCGTACAGTGTTACAGTGTGTGCTGTTAGTCTAACTCCCAGTGCAGTGTTACAGTGTGTGCTGTTAGTCTCACCGACCCAGTGCAGTGTTACAGTGTGTGCTGTTAGTCTCACTCCCCAGTGCAGTGTTACAGTGTGTGCTGTTAGTCTCCCCCCAGTGCAGTGTTACAGTGTATGCTGTTAGTCTCACTCCCCAGTGCAGTGTTACAGTGTGTGCTGTTAGTCTCACTCCCCAGTGCAGTGTTACAGTGTGTGCTGTTAGTCTCACTCCCCAGTGCAGTGTTACAGTGTGTGCTGTTAGTCTAACTCCCAGTGCAGTGTTACAGTGTGTGCTGTTAGTCTCACTCCCCAGTGCAGCGTTACAGTGTGTGCTGTTAGTCTCACCGACCCAGTGCAGTGTTACAGTGTGTGCTGTTAGTCTCACTCCCCAGTGCAGTGTTACAGTGTGTGCTGTTAGTCTCACCGACCCAGTGCAGTGTTACAGTGTGTGCTGTTAGTCTCACTCCACAGTGCAGTGTTACAGTGTGTGCTGTTATTCTCATTCCCCGTACAGTGTTACAGTGTGTGCTGTTAGTCTCACCAACCCAGTGCAGTGTTACAGTGTGTGCTGTTAGTCTAACGCCCCAGTGCAGTGTTAGTGTGTGCTTTTAGTCTCACTCCCCAGTGCAGTGTTACAGTGAGTGCAGTTATTCTCACACACCCCAGTGCAGTGTTACAGTGTGTGTTGTTAGTCTCACTCCCCAGTGCAGTGTTACAGTGTGTGCTGTTAGTCTCACTTCCCAGTGCAGTGTTACAGTGTGTGTTGTTTGTCGCCCTCCCCAGTGCAGTGTTACAGTGTGTGCTGTTAGTCTCACCGACCCAGTGCAGTGTTACAGTGTGTGCTGTTAGTCTCACCAACCCAGTGCAGTGTTACAGTGTGTGCTGTTAGTCTCCCTCCCCAGTGCAGTGTATTTAGTGTGTGCTGTTTCTCTCACTCCCCCGTACAGTGTTACATTGTGTGCTGTTAGTCTCACCAACCCAGTGCAGCGTTACAGTGTGTGCTGTTAGTCTCACTCCCAGTGCAGTGTTACAGTGTGTGCTGTTAGTCTCACTCCCCAGTACAGTGTTACAATGTGTGCTGTTAGTCTAACTCCCCAGTGCAGTGTTACAGTGTATGCTGTTACTCTAACTCCCCAGTGCAGTGTTACAGTGTGTGCTGTTAGTCTCACTACCCAGTGCAGTGTTACAGTGTGTGCTGTTAGTCTAACGCCCCAGTGCAGTGTTAGTGTGTGCTTCTAGTCTCACTCCCCAGTGCAGTGTTACAGTGAGTGCTGTTATTCTCACCCCCCCAGTGCAGTGTTACAGTGTGTGTTGTTAGTCTCACTCCCCAGTGCAGTGTTACAGTGTGTGTTGTTAGTCTCACTTCCCAGTGCAGTGTTACAGTGTGTGTTGTTAGTCTCACTCCCCAGTGCAGTGTTACAGTGTGTGCTGTTAGTCTCACTCCCAGTGCAGTGTTACAGTGTGTGTTGTTTGTCTCCCTCCCCAGTGCAGTGTTACAGTGTGTGCTGTTAGTCTCACCGACCCAGTGCAGTGTTACAGTGTGTGCTGTTAGTCTCCCCCCAGTGCAGTGTTACAGTGTATGCTGTTAGTCTCACTCCCCAGTGCAGTGTTACAGTGTGTGCTGTTAGTCTCACTCCCCAGTGCAGTGTTACAGTGTGTGCTGTTAGTCTCACTCCCCAGTGCAGTGTTACAGTGTGTGCTGTTAGTCTAACTCCCAGTGCAGTGTTACAGTGTGTGCTGTTAGTCTCACCGACCCAGTGCAGTGTTACAGTGTGTGCTGTTAGTCTCACTCCCCAGTGCAGTGTTACAGTGTGTGCTGTTAGTCTCCCCCCAGTGCAGTGTTACAGTGTATGCTGTTAGTCTCACTCCCCAGTGCAGTGTTACAGTGTGTGCTGTTAGTCTCACTCCCCAGTGCAGTGTTACAGTGTGTGCTGTTAGTCTCACTCCCCAGTGCAGTGTTACAGTGTGTGCTGTTAGTCTAACTCCCAGTGCAGTGTTACAGTGTGTGCTGTTAGTCTCACTCCCCAGTGCAGTGTTACAGTGTGTGCTGTTAGTCTCCCCCCAGTGCAGTGTTACAGTGTATGCTGTTAGTCTCACTCCCCAGTGCAGTGTTACAGTGTGTGCTGTTAGTCTCACTCCCCAGTGCAGTGTTACAGTGTGTGCTGTTATTCTCATTCCCCGTACAGTGTTACAGTGTGTGCTGTTAGTCTAACTCCGAGTGCAGTGTTACAGTGTGTGCTGTTAGTCTCACCGACCCAGTGCAGTGTTACAGTGTGTGCTGTTAGTCTCACTCCCCAGTGCAGTGTTACAGTGTGTGCTGTTAGTCTCCCCCCAGTGCAGTGTTACAGTGTATGCTGTTACTCTAACTCCCCAGTGCAGTGTTACAGTGTGTGCTGTTAGTCTCACTACCCAGTGCAGTGTTACAGTGTGTGCTGTTAGTCTAACGCCCCAGTGCAGTGTTAGTGTGTGCTTCTAGTCTCACTCCCCAGTGCAGTGTTACAGTGAGTGCTGTTATTCTCACCCCCCCAGTGCAGTGTTACAGTGTGTGTTGTTAGTCTCACTCCCCAGTGCAGTGTTACAGTGTGTGTTGTTAGTCTCACTTCCCAGTGCAGTGTTACAGTGTGTGTTGTTAGTCTCACTCCCCAGTGCAGTGTTACAGTGTGTGCTGTTAGTCTCACTCCCAGTGCAGTGTTACAGTGTGTGTTGTTTGTCTCCCTCCCCAGTGCAGTGTTACAGTGTGTGCTGTTAGTCTCACCGACCCAGTGCAGTGTTACAGTGTGTGCTGTTAGTCTCACTCCCCAGTGCAGTGTTACAGTGTGTGCTGTTAGTCTCCCCCCAGTGCAGTGTTACAGTGTATGCTGTTAGTCTCACTCCCCAGTGCAGTGTTACAGTGTGTGCTGTTAGTCTCACTCCCCAGTGCAGTGTTACAGTGTGTGCTGTTAGTCTCACTCCCCAGTGCAGTGTTACAGTGTGTGCTGTTAGTCTAACTCCCAGTGCAGTGTTACAGTGTGTGCTGTTAGTCTCACCGACCCAGTGCAGTGTTACAGTGTGTGCTGTTAGTCTCACTCCACAGTGCAGTGTTACAGTGTATGCTGTTAGTCTCACTCCCCAGTGCAGTGTTACAGTGTGTGCTGTTAGTCTCACTCCCCAGTGCAGTGTTACAGTGTGTGCTGTTAGTCTCACTCCCCAGTGCAGTGTTACAGTGTGTGCTGTTAGTCTAACTCCCAGTGCAGTGTTACAGTGTGTGCTGTTAGTCTCACTCCCCAGTGCAGTGTTACAGTGTGTGCTGTTAGTCTCACTCCCCAGTGCAGTGTTACAGTGTGTGCTGTTAGTCTAACTCCCAGTGCAGTGTTACAGTGTGTGCTGTTAGTCTCACTCCCCAGTGCAGCGTTACAGTGTGTGCTGTTAGTCTCACCGACCCAGTGCAGTGTTACAGTGTGTGCTGTTAGTCTCACTCCCCAGTGCAGTGTTACAGTGTGTGCTGTTAGTCTCCCCCCAGTGCAGTGTTACAGTGTATGCTGTTAGTCTCACTACCCAGTGCAGTGTTACAGTGTGTGCTGTTAGTCTCACTCCCCAGTGCAGTGTTACAGTGTGTGCTGTTAGTCTCACTCCCCAGTGCAGTGTTACAGTGTGTGCTGTTAGTCTAACTCCCAGTGCAGTGTTACAGTGTGTGCTGTTAGTCTCACTCCCCAGTGCAGCGTTACAGTGTGTGCTGTTAGTCTCACCGAACCAGTGCAGTGTTACAGTGTGTGCTGTTAGTCTCACTCCCCAGTGCAGTGTTACAGTGTGTGCTGTTAGTCTCACCGACCCAGTGCAGTGTTACAGTGTGTGCTGTTAGTCTCACTCCACAGTGCAGTGTTACAGTGTGTGCTGTTATTCTCATTCCCCGTACAGTGTTACAGTGTGTGCTGTTAGTCTAACTCCCAGTGCAGTGTTACAGTGTGTGCTGTTAGTCTCACCAACCCAGTGCAGTGTTACAGTGTGTGCTGTTAGTCTAACGCCCCAGTGCAGTGTTAGTGTGTGCTTTTAGTCTCACTCCCCAGTGCAGTGTTACAGTGAGTGCAGTTATTCTCACACACCCCAGTGCAGTGTTACAGTGTGTGTTGTTAGTCTCACTCCCCAGTGCAGTGTTACAGTGTGTGTTGTTAGTTCCACTTCCCAGTGCAGTGTTACAGTGTGTGCTGTTAGTCTCACTCCCCAGTGCAGTGTTACAGTGTGTGCTGTTAGTCGCACTCCCAGTGCAGTGTTACAGTGTGTGCTGTTGGTCTCACCAACCCAGTGCAGTGTTACAGTGTGTGCTGTTAGTCTAACGCCCCAGTGCAGTGTTAGTGTGTGCTTTTAGTCTCACTCCCCAGTGCAGTGTTACAGTGAGTGCAGTTATTCCCACACCCCCCAGTGCAGTGTTGCAGTGTGTGTTGTTAGTCTCACTCCCCAGTGCAGTGTTACAGTGTGTGTTGTTAGTCTCACTTACCAGTGCAGTGTTACAGTGTGTGTTGTTTGTCTCCCTCCCCAGTGCAGTGTTACAGTGTGTGCTGTTAGTCTCACCGACCCAGTGCAGTGTTACAGTGTGTGCTGTTAGTCTCACCAACCCAGTGCAGTGTTACAGTGTGTGCTGTTAGTCTCCCTCCCCAGTGCAGTGTATTTAGTGTGTGCTGTTTCTCTCACTCCCCCGTACAGTGTTACAGTGTGTGCTGTTAGTCTCACTAACCCAGTGCAGTGTTACAGTGTGTGCTGTTAGTCTCACTCCCCAGTGCAGTGTTACAGTGTGTGCTGTTAGTCTCACTCCCCAGTGCAGTGTTACAGTGTGTGCTGTTAGTCTAACTCCCAGTGCAGTGTTACAGTGTATGCTGTTAGTCTCACTCCCCAGTGCAGCGTTACAGTGTGTGCTGTTAGTCTCACCGACCCAGTGCAGTGTTACAGTGTGTGCTGTTAGTCTCACTCCCCAGTGCAGTGTTACAGTGTGTGCTGTTAGTCTCCCCCCAGTGCAGTGTTACAGTGTGTGCTGTTAGTCTCACCAACCCAGTGCAGTGTTACAGTGTGTGCTGTTAGTCTCACTCCCCAGTGCAGTGTTACAGTGTGTGCTGTTAGTCTCACTCCCCAGTGCAGTGTTACAGTGTGTGCTGTTAGTCTAACTCCCAGTGCAGTGTTACAGTGTGTGCTGTTAGTCTCACTCCCCAGTGCAGCGTTACAGTGTGTGCTGTTAGTCTCACCGACCCAGTGCAGTGTTACAGTGTGTGCTGTTAGTCTCACTCCCCAGTGCAGTGTTACAGTGTGTGCTGTTAGTCTCACTCCCCAGTGCAGTGTTACAGTGTGTGCTGTTAGTCTCACTCCACAGTGCAGTGTTACAGTGTGTGCTGTTATTCTCATTCCCCGTACAGTGTTACAGTGTGTGCTGTTAGTCTAACTCCCAGTGCAGTGTTACAGTGTGTGCTGTTAGTCTCACCGACCCAGTGCAGTGTTACAGTGTGTGCTGTTAGTCTCACTCCCCAGTGCAGTGTTACAGTGTGTGCTGTTAGTCTCCCCCCAGTGCAGTGTTACAGTGTATGCTGTTAGTCTCACTCCCCAGTGCAGTGTTACAGTGTGTGCTGTTAGTCTCACTCCCCAGTGCAGTGTTACAGTGTGTGCTGTTAGTCTCACTCCCCAGTGCAGTGTTACAGTGTGTGCTGTTAGTCTAACTCCCAGTGCAGTGTTACAGTGTGTGCTGTTAGTCTCACTCCCCAGTGCAGCGTTACAGTGTGTGCTGTTAGTCTCACCGACCCAGTGCAGTGTTACAGTGTGTGCTGTTAGTCTCACTCCCCAGTGCAGTGTTACAGTGTGTGCTGTTAGTCTCACCGACCCAGTGCAGTGTTACAGTGTGTGCTGTTAGTCTCACTCCACAGTGCAGTGTTACAGTGTGTGCTGTTATTCTCATTCCCCGTACAGTGTTACAGTGTGTGCTGTTAGTCTCACCAACCCAGTGCAGTGTTACAGTGTGTGCTGTTAGTCTAACGCCCCAGTGCAGTGTTAGTGTGTGCTTTTAGTCTCACTCCCCAGTGCAGTGTTACAGTGAGTGCAGTTATTCTCACACACCCCAGTGCAGTGTTACAGTGTGTGTTGTTAGTCTCACTCCCCAGTGCAGTGTTACAGTGTGTGCTGTTAGTCTCACTTCCCAGTGCAGTGTTACAGTGTGTGTTGTTTGTCGCCCTCCCCAGTGCAGTGTTACAGTGTGTGCTGTTAGTCTCACCGACCCAGTGCAGTGTTACAGTGTGTGCTGTTAGTCTCACCAACCCAGTGCAGTGTTACAGTGTGTGCTGTTAGTCTCCCTCCCCAGTGCAGTGTATTTAGTGTGTGCTGTTTCTCTCACTCCCCCGTACAGTGTTACATTGTGTGCTGTTAGTCTCACCAACCCAGTGCAGCGTTACAGTGTGTGCTGTTAGTCTCACTCCCAGTGCAGTGTTACAGTGTGTGCTGTTAGTCTCACTCCCCAGTACAGTGTTACAATGTGTGCTGTTAGTCTAACTCCCCAGTGCAGTGTTACAGTGTATGCTGTTACTCTAACTCCCCAGTGCAGTGTTACAGTGTGTGCTGTTAGTCTCACTACCCAGTGCAGTGTTACAGTGTGTGCTGTTAGTCTAACGCCCCAGTGCAGTGTTAGTGTGTGCTTCTAGTCTCACTCCCCAGTGCAGTGTTACAGTGAGTGCTGTTATTCTCACCCCCCCAGTGCAGTGTTACAGTGTGTGTTGTTAGTCTCACTCCCCAGTGCAGTGTTACAGTGTGTGTTGTTAGTCTCACTTCCCAGTGCAGTGTTACAGTGTGTGTTGTTAGTCTCACTCCCCAGTGCAGTGTTACAGTGTGTGCTGTTAGTCTCACTCCCAGTGCAGTGTTACAGTGTGTGTTGTTTGTCTCCCTCCCCAGTGCAGTGTTACAGTGTGTGCTGTTAGTCTCACCGACCCAGTGCAGTGTTACAGTGTGTGCTGTTAGTCTCCCCCCAGTGCAGTGTTACAGTGTATGCTGTTAGTCTCACTCCCCAGTGCAGTGTTACAGTGTGTGCTGTTAGTCTCACTCCCCAGTGCAGTGTTACAGTGTGTGCTGTTAGTCTCACTCCCCAGTGCAGTGTTACAGTGTGTGCTGTTAGTCTAACTCCCAGTGCAGTGTTACAGTGTGTGCTGTTAGTCTCACCGACCCAGTGCAGTGTTACAGTGTGTGCTGTTAGTCTCACTCCCCAGTGCAGTGTTACAGTGTGTGCTGTTAGTCTCCCCCCAGTGCAGTGTTACAGTGTATGCTGTTAGTCTCACTCCCCAGTGCAGTGTTACAGTGTGTGCTGTTAGTCTCACTCCCCAGTGCAGTGTTACAGTGTGTGCTGTTAGTCTCACTCCCCAGTGCAGTGTTACAGTGTGTGCTGTTAGTCTAACTCCCAGTGCAGTGTTACAGTGTGTGCTGTTAGTCTCACTCCCCAGTGCAGTGTTACAGTGTGTGCTGTTAGTCTCCCCCCAGTGCAGTGTTACAGTGTATGCTGTTAGTCTCACTCCCCAGTGCAGTGTTACAGTGTGTGCTGTTAGTCTCACTCCCCAGTGCAGTGTTACAGTGTGTGCTGTTATTCTCATTCCCCGTACAGTGTTACAGTGTGTGCTGTTAGTCTAACTCCGAGTGCAGTGTTACAGTGTGTGCTGTTAGTCTCACCGACCCAGTGCAGTGTTACAGTGTGTGCTGTTAGTCTCACTCCCCAGTGCAGTGTTACAGTGTGTGCTGTTAGTCTCCCCCCAGTGCAGTGTTACAGTGTATGCTGTTACTCTAACTCCCCAGTGCAGTGTTACAGTGTGTGCTGTTAGTCTCACTACCCAGTGCAGTGTTACAGTGTGTGCTGTTAGTCTAACGCCGCAGTGCAGTGTTAGTGTGTGCTTCTAGTCTCACTCCCCAGTGCAGTGTTACAGTGAGTGCTGTTATTCTCACCCCCCCAGTGCAGTGTTACAGTGTGTGTTGTTAGTCTCACTCCCCAGTGCAGTGTTACAGTGTGTGTTGTTAGTCTCACTTCCCAGTGCAGTGTTACAGTGTGTGTTGTTAGTCTCACTCCCCAGTGCAGTGTTACAGTGTGTGCTGTTAGTCTCACTCCCAGTGCAGTGTTACAGTGTGTGTTGTTTGTCTCCCTCCCCAGTGCAGTGTTACAGTGTGTGCTGTTAGTCTCACCGACCCAGTGCAGTGTTACAGTGTGTGCTGTTAGTCTCACTCCCCAGTGCAGTGTTACAGTGTGTGCTGTTAGTCTCCCCCCAGTGCAGTGTTACAGTGTATGCTGTTAGTCTCACTCCCCAGTGCAGTGTTACAGTGTGTGCTGTTAGTCTCACTCCCCAGTGCAGTGTTACAGTGTGTGCTGTTAGTCTCACTCCCCAGTGCAGTGTTACAGTGTGTGCTGTTAGTCTAACTCCCAGTGCAGTGTTACAGTGTGTGCTGTTAGTCTCACCGACCCAGTGCAGTGTTACAGTGTGTGCTGTTAGTCTCACTCCACAGTGCAGTGTTACAGTGTATGCTGTTAGTCTCACTCCCCAGTGCAGTGTTACAGTGTGTGCTGTTAGTCTCACTCCCCAGTGCAGTGTTACAGTGTGTGCTGTTAGTCTCACTCCCCAGTGCAGTGTTACAGTGTGTGCTGTTAGTCTAACTCCCAGTGCAGTGTTACAGTGTGTGCTGTTAGTCTCACTCCCCAGTGCAGTGTTACAGTGTGTGCTGTTAGTCTCACTCCCCAGTGCAGTGTTACAGTGTGTGCTGTTAGTCTAACTCCCAGTGCAGTGTTACAGTGTGTGCTGTTAGTCTCACTCCCCAGTGCAGCGTTACAGTGTGTGCTGTTAGTCTCACCGACCCAGTGCAGTGTTACAGTGTGTGCTGTTAGTCTCACTCCCCAGTGCAGTGTTACAGTGTGTGCTGTTAGTCTCCCCCCAGTGCAGTGTTACAGTGTATGCTGTTAGTCTCACTACCCAGTGCAGTGTTACAGTGTGTGCTGTTAGTCTCACTCCCCAGTGCAGTGTTACAGTGTGTGCTGTTAGTCTCACTCCCCAGTGCAGTGTTACAGTGTGTGCTGTTAGTCTAACTCCCAGTGCAGTGTTACAGTGTGTGCTGTTAGTCTCACTCCCCAGTGCAGCGTTACAGTGTGTGCTGTTAGTCTCACCGAACCAGTGCAGTGTTACAGTGTGTGCTGTTAGTCTCACTCCCCAGTGCAGTGTTACAGTGTGTGCTGTTAGTCTCACCGACCCAGTGCAGTGTTACAGTGTGTGCTGTTAGTCTCACTCCACAGTGCAGTGTTACAGTGTGTGCTGTTATTCTCATTCCCCGTACAGTGTTACAGTGTGTGCTGTTAGTCTAACTCCCAGTGCAGTGTTACAGTGTGTGCTGTTAGTCTCACCAACCCAGTGCAGTGTTACAGTGTGTGCTGTTAGTCTAACGCCCCAGTGCAGTGTTAGTGTGTGCTTTTAGTCTCACTCCCCAGTGCAGTGTTACAGTGAGTGCAGTTATTCTCACACACCCCAGTGCAGTGTTACAGTGTGTGTTGTTAGTCTCACTCCCCAGTGCAGTGTTACAGTGTGTGTTGTTAGTTCCACTTCCCAGTGCAGTGTTACAGTGTGTGCTGTTAGTCTCACTCCCCAGTGCAGTGTTACAGTGTGTGCTGTTAGTCGCACTCCCAGTGCAGTGTTACAGTGTGTGCTGTTGGTCTCACCAACCCAGTGCAGTGTTACAGTGTGTGCTGTTAGTCTAACGCCCCAGTGCAGTGTTAGTGTGTGCTTTTAGTCTCACTCCCCAGTGCAGTGTTACAGTGAGTGCAGTTATTCCCACACCCCCCAGTGCAGTGTTGCAGTGTGTGTTGTTAGTCTCACTCCCCAGTGCAGTGTTACAGTGTGTGTTGTTAGTCTCACTTACCAGTGCAGTGTTACAGTGTGTGTTGTTTGTCTCCCTCCCCAGTGCAGTGTTACAGTGTGTGCTGTTAGTCTCACCGACCCAGTGCAGTGTTACAGTGTGTGCTGTTAGTCTCACCAACCCAGTGCAGTGTTACAGTGTGTGATGTTAGTCTCCCTCCCCAGTGCAGTGTATTTAGTGTCTGCTGTTAGTCTAACTCCCCAGTGCAGTGTTACAGTGTGTGCTGTTAGTCTCACCAACCCAGTGCAGTGTTACAGTGTGTGCTGTTAGTCTCACTCCCCAGTGCAGTGTTACAGTGTGTGCTGTTAGTCTCACTCCCCAGTGCAGTGTTACAGTGTGTGTTGTTAGTCTCACTCCCCAGTGCAGTGTTACAGTGTGTGTTGTTAGTCTCACTTCCCAGTGCAGTGTTACAGTGTGTGTTGTTAGTCTCACTCCCCAGTGCAGTGTTACAGTGTGTGCTGTTAGTCTCACTCCCAGTGCAGTGTTACAGTGTGTGTTGTTTGTCTCCCTCCCCAGTGCAGTGTTACAGTGTGTGCTGTTAGTCTCACCGACCCAGTGCAGTGTTACAGTGTGTGCTGTTAGTCTCACTCCCCAGTGCAGTGTTACAGTGTGTGCTGTTAGTCTCCCCCCAGTGCAGTGTTACAGTGTATGCTGTTAGTCTCACTCCCCAGTGCAGTGTTACAGTGTGTGCTGTTAGTCTCACTCCCCAGTGCAGTGTTACAGTGTGTGCTGTTAGTCTCACTCCCCAGTGCAGTGTTACAGTGTGTGCTGTTAGTCTAACTCCCAGTGCAGTGTTACAGTGTGTGCTGTTAGTCTCACCGACCCAGTGCAGTGTTACAGTGTGTGCTGTTAGTCTCACTCCACAGTGCAGTGTTACAGTGTATGCTGTTAGTCTCACTCCCCAGTGCAGTGTTACAGTGTGTGCTGTTAGTCTCACTCCCCAGTGCAGTGTTACAGTGTGTGCTGTTAGTCTCACTCCCCAGTGCAGTGTTACAGTGTGTGCTGTTAGTCTAACTCCCAGTGCAGTGTTACAGTGTGTGCTGTTAGTCTCACTCCCCAGTGCAGTGTTACAGTGTGTGCTGTTAGTCTCACTCCCCAGTGCAGTGTTACAGTGTGTGCTGTTAGTCTAACTCCCAGTGCAGTGTTACAGTGTGTGCTGTTAGTCTCACTCCCCAGTGCAGCGTTACAGTGTGTGCTGTTAGTCTCACCGACCCAGTGCAGTGTTACAGTGTGTGCTGTTAGTCTCACTCCCCAGTGCAGTGTTACAGTGTGTGCTGTTAGTCTCCCCCCAGTGCAGTGTTACAGTGTATGCTGTTAGTCTCACTACCCAGTGCAGTGTTACAGTGTGTGCTGTTAGTCTCACTCCCCAGTGCAGTGTTACAGTGTGTGCTGTTAGTCTCACTCCCCAGTGCAGTGTTACAGTGTGTGCTGTTAGTCTAACTCCCAGTGCAGTGTTACAGTGTGTGCTGTTAGTCTCACTCCCCAGTGCAGCGTTACAGTGTGTGCTGTTAGTCTCACCGAACCAGTGCAGTGTTACAGTGTGTGCTGTTAGTCTCACTCCCCAGTGCAGTGTTACAGTGTGTGCTGTTAGTCTCACCGACCCAGTGCAGTGTTACAGTGTGTGCTGTTAGTCTCACTCCACAGTGCAGTGTTACAGTGTGTGCTGTTATTCTCATTCCCCGTACAGTGTTACAGTGTGTGCTGTTAGTCTAACTCCCAGTGCAGTGTTACAGTGTGTGCTGTTAGTCTCACCAACCCAGTGCAGTGTTACAGTGTGTGCTGTTAGTCTAACGCCCCAGTGCAGTGTTAGTGTGTGCTTTTAGTCTCACTCCCCAGTGCAGTGTTACAGTGAGTGCAGTTATTCTCACACACCCCAGTGCAGTGTTACAGGTGTGTTGTTAGTCTCACTCCCCAGTGCAGTGTTACAGTGTGTGTTGTTAGTTCCACTTCCCAGTGCAGTGTTACAGTGTGTGCTGTTAGTCTCACTCCCCAGTGCAGTGTTACAGTGTGTGCTGTTAGTCGCACTCCCAGTGCAGTGTTACAGTGTGTGCTGTTGGTCTCACCAACCCAGTGCAGTGTTACAGTGTGTGCTGTTAGTCTAACGCCCCAGTGCAGTGTTAGTGTGTGCTTTTAGTCTCACTCCCCAGTGCAGTGTTACAGTGAGTGCAGTTATTCCCACACCCCCCAGTGCAGTGTTGCAGTGTGTGTTGTTAGTCTCACTCCCCAGTGCAGTGTTACAGTGTGTGTTGTTAGTCTCACTTACCAGTGCAGTGTTACAGTGTGTGTTGTTTGTCTCCCTCCCCAGTGCAGTGTTACAGTGTGTGCTGTTAGTCTCACCGACCCAGTGCAGTGTTACAGTGTGTGCTGTTAGTCTCACCAACCCAGTGCAGTGTTACAGTGTGTGCTGTTAGTCTCCCTCCCCAGTGCAGTGTATTTAGTGTGTGCTGTTTCTCTCACTCCCCCGTACAGTGTTACAGTGTGTGCTGTTAGTCTCACTAACCCAGTGCAGTGTTACAGTGTGTGCTGTTAGTCTCACTCCCCAGTGCAGTGTTACAGTGTGTGCTGTTAGTCTCACTCCCCAGTGCAGTGTTACAGTGTGTGCTGTTAGTCTAACTCCCAGTGCAGTGTTACAGTGTATGCTGTTAGTCTCACTCCCCAGTGCAGCGTTACAGTGTGTGCTGTTAGTCTCACCGACCCAGTGCAGTGTTACAGTGTGTGCTGTTAGTCTCACTCCCCAGTGCAGTGTTACAGTGTGTGCTGTTAGTCTCCCCCCAGTGCAGTGTTACAGTGTGTGCTGTTAGTCTCACCAACCCAGTGCAGTGTTACAGTGTGTGCTGTTAGTCTCACTCCCCAGTGCAGTGTTACAGTGTGTGCTGTTAGTCTCACTCCCCAGTGCAGTGTTACAGTGTGTGCTGTTAGTCTAACTCCCAGTGCAGTGTTACAGTGTGTGCTGTTAGTCTCACTCCCCAGTGCAGCGTTACAGTGTGTGCTGTTAGTCTCACCGACCCAGTGCAGTGTTACAGTGTGTGCTGTTAGTCTCACTCCCCAGTGCAGTGTTACAGTGTGTGCTGTTAGTCTCACTCCCCAGTGCAGTGTTACAGTGTGTGCTGTTAGTCTCACTCCACAGTGCAGTGTTACAGTGTGTGCTGTTATTCTCATTCCCCGTACAGTGTTACAGTGTGTGCTGTTAGTCTAACTCCCAGTGCAGTGTTACAGTGTGTGCTGTTAGTCTCACCGACCCAGTGCAGTGTTACAGTGTGTGCTGTTAGTCTCACTCCCCAGTGCAGTGTTACAGTGTGTGCTGTTAGTCTCCCCCCAGTGCAGTGTTACAGTGTATGCTGTTAGTCTCACTCCCCAGTGCAGTGTTACAGTGTGTGCTGTTAGTCTCACTCCCCAGTGCAGTGTTACAGTGTGTGCTGTTAGTCTCACTCCCCAGTGCAGTGTTACAGTGTGTGCTGTTAGTCTAACTCCCAGTGCAGTGTTACAGTGTGTGCTGTTAGTCTCACTCCCCAGTGCAGCGTTACAGTGTGTGCTGTTAGTCTCACCGACCCAGTGCAGTGTTACAGTGTGTGCTGTTAGTCTCACTCCCCAGTGCAGTGTTACAGTGTGTGCTGTTAGTCTCACCGACCCAGTGCAGTGTTACAGTGTGTGCTGTTAGTCTCACTCCACAGTGCAGTGTTACAGTGTGTGCTGTTATTCTCATTCCCCGTACAGTGTTACAGTGTGTGCTGTTAGTCTCACCAACCCAGTGCAGTGTTACAGTGTGTGCTGTTAGTCTAACGCCCCAGTGCAGTGTTAGTGTGTGCTTTTAGTCTCACTCCCCAGTGCAGTGTTACAGTGAGTGCAGTTATTCTCACACACCCCAGTGCAGTGTTACAGTGTGTGTTGTTAGTCTCACTCCCCAGTGCAGTGTTACAGTGTGTGCTGTTAGTCTCACTTCCCAGTGCAGTGTTACAGTGTGTGTTGTTTGTCGCCCTCCCCAGTGCAGTGTTACAGTGTGTGCTGTTAGTCTCACCGACCCAGTGCAGTGTTACAGTGTGTGCTGTTAGTCTCACCAACCCAGTGCAGTGTTACAGTGTGTGCTGTTAGTCTCCCTCCCCAGTGCAGTGTATTTAGTGTGTGCTGTTTCTCTCACTCCCCCGTACAGTGTTACATTGTGTGCTGTTAGTCTCACCAACCCAGTGCAGCGTTACAGTGTGTGCTGTTAGTCTCACTCCCAGTGCAGTGTTACAGTGTGTGCTGTTAGTCTCACTCCCCAGTACAGTGTTACAATGTGTGCTGTTAGTCTAACTCCCCAGTGCAGTGTTACAGTGTATGCTGTTACTCTAACTCCCCAGTGCAGTGTTACAGTGTGTGCTGTTAGTCTCACTACCCAGTGCAGTGTTACAGTGTGTGCTGTTAGTCTAACGCCCCAGTGCAGTGTTAGTGTGTGCTTCTAGTCTCACTCCCCAGTGCAGTGTTACAGTGAGTGCTGTTATTCTCACCCCCCCAGTGCAGTGTTACAGTGTGTGTTGTTAGTCTCACTCCCCAGTGCAGTGTTACAGTGTGTGTTGTTAGTCTCACTTCCCAGTGCAGTGTTACAGTGTGTGTTGTTAGTCTCACTCCCCAGTGCAGTGTTACAGTGTGTGCTGTTAGTCTCACTCCCAGTGCAGTGTTACAGTGTGTGTTGTTTGTCTCCCTCCCCAGTGCAGTGTTACAGTGTGTGCTGTTAGTCTCACCGACCCAGTGCAGTGTTACAGTGTGTGCTGTTAGTCTCCCCCCAGTGCAGTGTTACAGTGTATGCTGTTAGTCTCACTCCCCAGTGCAGTGTTACAGTGTGTGCTGTTAGTCTCACTCCCCAGTGCAGTGTTACAGTGTGTGCTGTTAGTCTCACTCCCCAGTGCAGTGTTACAGTGTGTGCTGTTAGTCTAACTCCCAGTGCAGTGTTACAGTGTGTGCTGTTAGTCTCACCGACCCAGTGCAGTGTTACAGTGTGTGCTGTTAGTCTCACTCCCCAGTGCAGTGTTACAGTGTGTGCTGTTAGTCTCCCCCCAGTGCAGTGTTACAGTGTATGCTGTTAGTCTCACTCCCCAGTGCAGTGTTACAGTGTGTGCTGTTAGTCTCACTCCCCAGTGCAGTGTTACAGTGTGTGCTGTTAGTCTCACTCCCCAGTGCAGTGTTACAGTGTGTGCTGTTAGTCTAACTCCCAGTGCAGTGTTACAGTGTGTGCTGTTAGTCTCACTCCCCAGTGCAGTGTTACAGTGTGTGCTGTTAGTCTCCCCCCAGTGCAGTGTTACAGTGTATGCTGTTAGTCTCACTCCCCAGTGCAGTGTTACAGTGTGTGCTGTTAGTCTCACTCCCCAGTGCAGTGTTACAGTGTGTGCTGTTATTCTCATTCCCCGTACAGTGTTACAGTGTGTGCTGTTAGTCTAACTCCGAGTGCAGTGTTACAGTGTGTGCTGTTAGTCTCACCGACCCAGTGCAGTGTTACAGTGTGTGCTGTTAGTCTCACTCCCCAGTGCAGTGTTACAGTGTGTGCTGTTAGTCTCCCCCCAGTGCAGTGTTACAGTGTATGCTGTTACTCTAACTCCCCAGTGCAGTGTTACAGTGTGTGCTGTTAGTCTCACTACCCAGTGCAGTGTTACAGTGTGTGCTGTTAGTCTAACGCCGCAGTGCAGTGTTAGTGTGTGCTTCTAGTCTCACTCCCCAGTGCAGTGTTACAGTGAGTGCTGTTATTCTCACCCCCCCAGTGCAGTGTTACAGTGTGTGTTGTTAGTCTCACTCCCCAGTGCAGTGTTACAGTGTGTGTTGTTAGTCTCACTTCCCAGTGCAGTGTTACAGTGTGTGTTGTTAGTCTCACTCCCCAGTGCAGTGTTACAGTGTGTGCTGTTAGTCTCACTCCCAGTGCAGTGTTACAGTGTGTGTTGTTTGTCTCCCTCCCCAGTGCAGTGTTACAGTGTGTGCTGTTAGTCTCACCGACCCAGTGCAGTGTTACAGTGTGTGCTGTTAGTCTCACTCCCCAGTGCAGTGTTACAGTGTGTGCTGTTAGTCTCCCCCCAGTGCAGTGTTACAGTGTATGCTGTTAGTCTCACTCCCCAGTGCAGTGTTACAGTGTGTGCTGTTAGTCTCACTCCCCAGTGCAGTGTTACAGTGTGTGCTGTTAGTCTCACTCCCCAGTGCAGTGTTACAGTGTGTGCTGTTAGTCTAACTCCCAGTGCAGTGTTACAGTGTGTGCTGTTAGTCTCACCGACCCAGTGCAGTGTTACAGTGTGTGCTGTTAGTCTCACTCCACAGTGCAGTGTTACAGTGTATGCTGTTAGTCTCACTCCCCAGTGCAGTGTTACAGTGTGTGCTGTTAGTCTCACTCCCCAGTGCAGTGTTACAGTGTGTGCTGTTAGTCTCACTCCCCAGTGCAGTGTTACAGTGTGTGCTGTTAGTCTAACTCCCAGTGCAGTGTTACAGTGTGTGCTGTTAGTCTCACTCCCCAGTGCAGTGTTACAGTGTGTGCTGTTAGTCTCACTCCCCAGTGCAGTGTTACAGTGTGTGCTGTTAGTCTAACTCCCAGTGCAGTGTTACAGTGTGTGCTGTTAGTCTCACTCCCCAGTGCAGCGTTACAGTGTGTGCTGTTAGTCTCACCGACCCAGTGCAGTGTTACAGTGTGTGCTGTTAGTCTCACTCCCCAGTGCAGTGTTACAGTGTGTGCTGTTAGTCTCCCCCCAGTGCAGTGTTACAGTGTATGCTGTTAGTCTCACTACCCAGTGCAGTGTTACAGTGTGTGCTGTTAGTCTCACTCCCCAGTGCAGTGTTACAGTGTGTGCTGTTAGTCTCACTCCCCAGTGCAGTGTTACAGTGTGTGCTGTTAGTCTAACTCCCAGTGCAGTGTTACAGTGTGTGCTGTTAGTCTCACTCCCCAGTGCAGCGTTACAGTGTGTGCTGTTAGTCTCACCGAACCAGTGCAGTGTTACAGTGTGTGCTGTTAGTCTCACTCCCCAGTGCAGTGTTACAGTGTGTGCTGTTAGTCTCACCGACCCAGTGCAGTGTTACAGTGTGTGCTGTTAGTCTCACTCCACAGTGCAGTGTTACAGTGTGTGCTGTTATTCTCATTCCCCGTACAGTGTTACAGTGTGTGCTGTTAGTCTAACTCCCAGTGCAGTGTTACAGTGTGTGCTGTTAGTCTCACCAACCCAGTGCAGTGTTACAGTGTGTGCTGTTAGTCTAACGCCCCAGTGCAGTGTTAGTGTGTGCTTTTAGTCTCACTCCCCAGTGCAGTGTTACAGTGAGTGCAGTTATTCTCACACACCCCAGTGCAGTGTTACAGTGTGTGTTGTTAGTCTCACTCCCCAGTGCAGTGTTACAGTGTGTGTTGTTAGTTCCACTTCCCAGTGCAGTGTTACAGTGTGTGCTGTTAGTCTCACTCCCCAGTGCAGTGTTACAGTGTGTGCTGTTAGTCGCACTCCCAGTGCAGTGTTACAGTGTGTGCTGTTGGTCTCACCAACCCAGTGCAGTGTTACAGTGTGTGCTGTTAGTCTAACGCCCCAGTGCAGTGTTAGTGTGTGCTTTTAGTCTCACTCCCCAGTGCAGTGTTACAGTGAGTGCAGTTATTCCCACACCCCCCAGTGCAGTGTTGCAGTGTGTGTTGTTAGTCTCACTCCCCAGTGCAGTGTTACAGTGTGTGTTGTTAGTCTCACTTACCAGTGCAGTGTTACAGTGTGTGTTGTTTGTCTCCCTCCCCAGTGCAGTGTTACAGTGTGTGCTGTTAGTCTCACCGACCCAGTGCAGTGTTACAGTGTGTGCTGTTAGTCTCACCAACCCAGTGCAGTGTTACAGTGTGTGATGTTAGTCTCCCTCCCCAGTGCAGTGTATTTAGTGTCTGCTGTTAGTCTAACTCCCCAGTGCAGTGTTACAGTGTGTGCTGTTAGTCTCACCAACCCAGTGCAGTGTTACAGTGTGTGCTGTTAGTCTCACTCCCCAGTGCAGTGTTACAGTGTGTGCTGTTAGTCTCACTCCCCAGTGCAGTGTTACAGTGTGTGCTGTTAGTCTAACTCCCAGTGCAGTGTTACAGTGTGTGCTGTTAGTCTCACTACCCAGTGCAGCGTTACAGTGTGTGCTGTTAGTCTCACCGACCCAGTGCAGTGTTACAGTGTGTGCTGTTAGTCTCACTCCCCAGTGCAGTGTTACAGTGTGTGCTGTTAGTCTCCCCCAGTGCAGTGTTACAGTGTATGCTGTTAGTCTCACTCCCCAGTGCAGTGTTACAGTGTGTGCTGTTAGTCTCACTCCCCAGTGCAGTGTTACAGTGTGTGCTGTTAGTCTCACTCCCCAGTGCAGTGTTACAGTGTGTGCTGTTAGTCTAACTCCCAGTGCAGTGTTACAGTGTGTGCTGTTAGTCTCACTCCCCAGTGCAGCGTTACAGTGTGTGCTGTTAGTCTCACCGACCCAGTGCAGTGTTACAGTGTGTGCTGTTAGTCTCACTCCAAAGTGCAGTGTTACAGTGTGTGCTGTTAGTCTCACCGACCCAGTGCAGTGTTACAGTGTGTGCTGTTAGTCTCACTCCACAGTGCAGTGTTACAGTGTGTGCTGTTATTCTCATTCCCCGTACAGTGTTACAGTGTGTGCTGTTAGTCTAACTCCCAGTGCAGTGTTACAGTGTGTGCTGTTAGTCTCACCGACCCAGTGCAGTGTTACAGTGTGTGCTGTTAGTCTCACTCCCCAGTGCAGTGTTACAGTGTGTGCTGTTAGTCTCCCCCCAGTGCAGTGTTACAGTGTATGCTGTTAGTCTCACTCCCCAGTGCAGTGTTACAGTGTGTGCTGTTAGTCTCACTCCCCAGTGCAGTGTTACAGTGTGTGCTGTTAGTCTCACTCCCCAGTGCAGTGTTACAGTGTGTGCTGTTAGTCTAACTCCCAGTGCAGTGTTACAGTGTGTGCTGTTAGTCTCACTCCCCAGTGCAGCGTTACAGTGTGTGCTGTTAGTCTCACCGACCCAGTGCAGTGTTACAGTGTGTGCTGTTAGTCTCACTCCCCAGTGCAGCGTTACAGTGTGTGCTGTTAGTCTCACCGACCCAGTGCAGTGTTACAGTGTGTGCTGTTAGTCTCACTCCACAGTGCAGTGTTACAGTGTGTGCTGTTATTCTCATTCCCCGTACAGTGTTACAGTGTGTGCTGTTAGTCTCACCAACCCAGTGCAGTGTTACAGTGTGTGCTGTTAGTCTAACGCCCCAGTGCAGTGTTAGTGTGTGCTTTTAGTCTCACTCCCCAGTGCAGTGTTACAGTGAGTGCAGTTATTCTCACACCCCCCAGTGCAGTGTTACAGTGTGTGTTGTTAGTCTCACTCCCCAGTGCAGTGTTACAGTGTGTGTTGTTAGTCTCACTTCCCAGTGCAGTGTTACATTGTGTGTTGTTTGTCTCCCTCCCCAGTGCAGTGTTACAGTGTGTGCTGTTAGTCTCACCGACCCAGTGCAGTGTTACAGTGTGTGCTGTTAGTCTCACCAACCCAGTGCAGTGTTACAGTGTGTGCTGTTAGTCTCCCTCCCCAGTGCAGTGTATTTAGTGTGTGCTGTTTCTCTCACTCCCCCGTACAGTGTTACATTGTGTGCTGTTAGTCTCACCAACCCAGTGCAGCGTTACAGTGTGTGCTGTTAGTCTCACTCCCAGTGCAGTGTTACAGTGTGTGCTGTTAGTCTCACTCCCCAGTACAGTGTTACAATGTGTGCTGTTAGTCTAACTCCCCAGTGCAGTGTTACAGTGTGTGCTGTTAGTCTCACCGACCCAGTGCAGTGTTACAGTGTGTGCTGTTAGTCTCACTCCCCAGTGCAGTGTTACAGTGTGTGCTGTTAGTCTCCCCCCAGTGCAGTGTTACAGTGTATGCTGTTAGTCTCACTCCCCAGTGCAGTGTTACAGTGTGTGCTGTTAGTCTCACTCCCAGTGCAGTGTTACAGTGTGTGCTGTTAGTCTCACTCCCCAGTGCAGTGTTACAGTGTGTGCTGTTAGTCTAACTCCCAGTGCAGTGTTACAGTGTGTGCTGTTAGTCTCACTCCCCAGTGCAGCGTTACAGTGTGTGCTGTTAGTCTCACCGACCCAGTGCAGTGTTACAGTGTGTGCTGTTAGTCTCACTCCCCAGTGCAGTGTTACAGTGTATGCTGTTAGTCTCACTCCCCAGTGCAGTGTTACAGTGTGTGCTGTTAGTCTCACTCCCCAGTGCAGTGTTACAGTGTGTGCTGTTAGTCTCACTCCCCAGTGCAGTGTTACAGTGTGTGCTGTTAGTCTCACTCCACAGTGCAGTGTTACAGTGTGTGCTGTTATTCTCATTCCCCCGTACAGTGTTACAGTGTATGCTGTTAGTCTCACCAACCCAGTGCAGTGTTACAGTGTGTGCTGTTAGTCTCCCTCCCCAGTGCAGTGTTTTTAGTGTGTGCTGTTTCTCTCACTCCACCGCACAGTGTTACAGTGTGTGCTGTTAGTCTCACCAACCCAGTGCAGTGTTACAGTGTGTGCTGTTAGTCTAACTCCCCAGTGCAGTGTTACAGTGTGTGCTGTTAGTCTCACTCCAAGTGCAGTGTTACAGTGTGTGCTGTTAGTCTCACTCCCAGTGCAGTGTTACAGTGTGTGATGTTAGTCTCACCGACCCAGTGCAGTGTTACAGTGTGTGCTGTTAGTCGTACTCCCAGTGCAGTGTTACAGTGTGTGCTGTTAGTCTCACTCCCCAGTGCAGTGTTACAGTGTGTGCTGTTAGTTTCACTCCCAGTGCAGTGTTACAGTGTGTGCTGTTATTCTCACTCCCAGTGCAGTGTTACAGTGTGTGCTGTTATTCTCACTCCCCAGTGCAGTGTTACAGTGTATGCTGTTAGTCTCACTCCCAGTGCAGTGTTACAGTGTGTGCTGTTAGTCTCCCTCCCCAGTGCAGTGTTTTTAGTGTGTGCTGTTTCTCTCACTCCCCCGTACAGTGTTACATTGTGTGCCGTTAGTCTCACCAACCCAGTGCAGTGTTACAGTGTGTGCTGTTAGTCTAACTCCCCAGTGCAGTGTTACAGTGTGTGCTGTTAGTCTCACTCCCAGTGCAGTGTTACAGTGTGTGCTGTTAGTCTCACTCCCCAGTACAGTGTTACAATGTGTGCTGTTAGTCTCACTCCCCAGTGCAGTGTTACAGTGTGTGCTGTTAGTCTAACTCCCCAGTGCAGTGTTACAGTGTATGCTGTTACTCTAACTCCCCAGTGCAGTGTTACAGTGTGTGCTGTTAGTCTAACTCCCCAGTGCAGTGTTACAGTGTGTGCTGTTAGTCTAACGCCCCAGTACAGTGTTAGTGTGTGCTTTTAGTCTCACTCCCCAGTGCAGTGTTACAGTGAGTGCTGTTATTCTCACCGCCCCAGTGCAGTGTTACAGTGTGTGTTGTTAGTCTCACTCCCCAGTGCAGTGTTACAGTGTGTGTTGTTAGTCTCACTTCCCAGTGCAGTGTTACAGTGTGTGTTGTTAGTCTCACTCCCCAGTGCAGTGTTACAGTGTGTGCTGTTAGTCTCACTCCCAGTGCAGTGTTACAGTGTGTGTTGTTTGTCTCCCTCCCCAGTGCAGTGTTACAGTGTGTGCTGTTAGTCTCACCGACCCAGTGCAGTGTTACAGTGTGTGCTGTTAGTCGAACTCCCAGTGCAGTGTTACAGTGTGTGCTGTTCGTCTCCCCCCAGTGCAGCGTTACAGTGTGTGCTGTTAGTCTCACTCCCCAGTGCAGCGTTACAGTGTGTGCTGTTAGTCTCACCGACCCAGTGCAGTGTTACAGTGTGTGCTGTTAGTCTCACCGACCCAGTGCAGTGTTACAGTGTGTGCTGTTAGTCTCACTGACCCAGTGCAGTGTTACAGTGTGTGCTGTTATTCTCATTCCCCCGTACAGTGTTACAGTGTGTGCTGTTAGTCTCACTCCCCAGTGCAGTGTTACAGTGTGTGCTGTTATTCTCACTCCCAGTGCAGTGTTACAGTGTGTGCTGTTAGTCTCACTCCCAGTGCAGTGTTACAGTGTGTGCTGTTAGTCTCACCGACCCAGTGCAGTGTTACAGTGTGTGCTGTTAGTCTCACCAACCCAGTGCAGTGTTACAGTGTGTGCTGTTAGTCTCACCGACCCAGTGCAGTGTTTTTAGTGTGTGCTGTTTCTCTCACTCCCACGCACAGTGTTACAGTGTGTGCTGTTAGTCTCACCAACCCAGTGCAGTGTTACAGTGTGTGCTGTTAGTCTAACTCCCCAGTGCAGTGTTACAGTGTGTGCTGTTAGTCTCACTCCAAGTGCAGTGTTACAGTGTGTGCTGTTAGTCTCACTCCCCAGTGCAGTGTTACAGTGTGTGCTGTTAGTCTCACTCCCCAGTGCAGTGTTACAGTGTGTGCTGTTAGTCTAACTCCCCAGTGCAGTGTTACAGTGTATGCTGTTAGTCTAACTCCCCAGAGCAGTGTTACAGTGTGTGCTGTTAGTCTCACTACCCAGTGCAGTGTTACAGTGTGTGCTGTTAGTCTAACGCCCCAGTGCAGTGTTAGTGTGTGCTTTTAGTCTCACTCCCCAGTGCAGTGTTACAGTGTGTGCTGTTAGTCTCACTACCCAGTGCAGTGTTACAGTGTGTGCTGTTAGTCTCACTCCCCAGTGCAGTGTTACAGTGTGTGCTGTTAGTCGCACTCCCAGTGCAGTGTTACAGTGTGTGTTGTTTGTCTCCCTCCCCAGTGCAGTGTTACAGTGTGTGCTGTTAGTCTCACCGACCCAGTGCAGTGTTACAGTGTGTGCTGTTAGTCTCACTCCCCAGTGCAGTGTTACAGTGTGTGTTGTTAGTCTCACTTCCCAGTGCAGTGTTACAGTGTGTGCTGTTAGTCTCACTCCCCAGTGCAGTGTTACAGTGTGTGCTGTTAGTCGCACTCCCAGTGCAGTGTTACAGTGTGTGTTGTTTGTCTCCCTCCCCAGTGCAGTGTTACAGTGTGTGCTGTTAGTCTCACCGACCCAGTGCAGTGTTACAGTGTGTGCTGTTAGTCTCACCAACCCAGTGCAGTGTTACAGTGTGTGCTGTTAGTCTCACTCCCCAGTGCAGTGTTACAGTGTGTGCTGTTAGTCTCACTCCCAGTGCAGTGTTACAGTGTGTGTTGTTTGTCTCCCTCCCCAGTGCAGTGTTACAGTGTGTGCTGTTAGTCTCACCGACCCAGTGCAGTGTTACAGTGTGTGCTGTTATTCTCATTCCCCGTACAGTGTTACAGTGTGTGCTGTTAGTCTCACCAACCCAGTGCAGTGTTACAGTGTGTGCTGTTAGTCTAACTCCCCAGTGCAGTGTTACAGTGTGTGCTGTTAGTCTCACTCCCAGTGCAGTGTTACAGTGTGTGCTGTTAGTCTCCCTCCCCAGTGCAGTGTTACAGTGTGTGCTGTTAGTCTAATTCCCCATTGCAGTGTTACAGTGTGTGCTGTTAGTCTCCCTCCCCAGTGCAGTGTTTTTAGTGTGTGCTGTTTCTCTCACTCCCCCGTACAGTGTTACATTGTGTGCTGTTAGTCTCACCAACCCAGTGCAGCGTTACAGTGTGTGCTGTTAGTCTCACTCCCAGTGCAGTGTTACAGTGTGTGCTGTTAGTCTCACTCCCCAGTACAGTGTTACAATGTGTGCTGTTAGTCTAACTCCCCAGTGCAGTGTTACAGTGTATGCTGTTACTCTAACTCCCCAGTGCAGTGTTACAGTGTGTGCTGTTAGTCTCACTACCCAGTGCAGTGTTACAGTGTGTGCTGTTAGTCTAACGCCCCAGTGCAGTGTTAGTGTGTGCTTTTAGTCTCACTCCCCAGTGCAGTGTTACAGTGAGTGCTGTTATTCTCACCCCCCCAGTGCAGTGTTACAGTGTGTGTTGTTAGTCTCACTCCCCAGTGCAGTGTTACAGTGTGTGTTGTTAGTCTCACTTCCCAGTGCAGTGTTACAGTGTGTGTTGTTAGTCTCACTCCCCAGTGCAGTGTTACAGTGTGTGCTGTTAGTCTCACTCCCAGTGCAGTGTTACAGTGTGTGTTGTTTGTCTCACCGACCCAGTGCAGTGTTACAGTGTGTGCTGTTAGTCTCACCGACCCAGTGCAGTGTTACAGTGTGTGCTGTTAGTCTCACTCCCCAGTGCAGTGTTACAGTGTGTGCTGTTAGTCTCCCCCCAGTGCAGTGTTACAGTGTATGCTGTTAGTCTCACTCCCCAGTGCAGTGTTACAGTGTGTGCTGTTAGTCTCACTCCCCAGTGCAGTGTTACAGTGTGTGCTGTTAGTCTAACTCCCAGTGCAGTGTTACAGTGTGTGCTGTTAGTCTCACTCCCCAGTGCAGCGTTACAGTGTGTGCTGTTAGTCTCACCGACCCAGTGCAGCGTTACAGTGTGTGCTGTTAGTCTCACTCCCCAGTGGAGTGTTACAGTGTGTGCTGTTAGTCTCACTGACCCAGTGCAGTGTTACAGTGTGTGCTGTTAGTCTCACTCCACAGTGCAGTGTTACAGTGTGTGCTGTTATTCTCATTCCCCCGTACAGTGTTACAGTGTATGCTGTTAGTCTCACCAACCCAGTGCAGTATTACAGTGTGTGCTGTTAGTCTCCCTCCCCAGTGCAGTGTTTTTAGTGTGTGCTGTTTCTCTCACTCCCCCGCACAGTGTTACAGTGTGTGCTGTTAGTCTCACCAACCCAGTGCAGTGTTACAGTGTGTGCTGTTATTCTCACTCCCAGTGCAGTGTTACAGTGTGTGCTGTTAGTCTAATTCCCCATTGCAGTGTTACAGTGTGTGCTGTTAGTCTCCCTCCCCAGTGCAGTGTTTTTAGTGTGTGCTGTTTCTCTCACTCCCCCGTACAGTGTTACATTGTGTGCTGTTAGTCTCACCGACCCAGTGCAGTGTTACAGTGTGTGCTGTTAGTCTCACCAACCCAGTGCAGTGTTACAGTGTGTGCTGTTAGTCTCACTCCCCAGTGCAGTGTTACAGTGTGTGCTGTTAGTCTCACCGACCCAGTGCAGCGTTACAGTGTGTGCTGTTAGTCTCACTCCCCAGTGCAGTGTTACAGTGTGTGCTGTTAGTCTCACCGACCCAGTGCAGTGTTACAGTGTGTGCTGTTAGTCTCACTCCCAGTGCAGTGTTACAGTGTGTGTTGTTTGTCTCCCTCCCCAGTGCAGTATTACAGTGTGTGCTGTTAGTCTCACCGACCCAGTGCAGTGTTACAGTGTGTGCTGTTAGTCTCACCGACCCAGTGCAGCGTTACAGTGTGTGCTGTTAGTCTCACTCCCCAGTGCAGTGTTACAGTGTGTGCTGTTAGTCTAACTCCCAGTGCAGTGTTACAGTGTGTGCTGTTAGTCTCACTCCCCAGTGCAGTGTTACAGTGTGTGCTGTTAGTCTAACTCCCAGTGCAGTGTTACAGTGTGTGCTGTTAGTCTCACTCCCCAGTGCAGCATTACAGTGTGTGCTGTTAGTCTCACCGACCCAGTGCAGTGTTACAGTGTGTGCTGTTAGTCTCACTCCCCAGTGCAGTGTTACAGTGTGTGCTGTTAGTCTCACCGACCCAGTGCAGTGTTACAGTGTGTGCTGTTATTCTCATTCCCCGTACAGTGTTACAGTGTGTGCTGTTAGTCTCACCAACCCAGTGCAGTGTTACAGTGTGTGCTGTTAGTCTAACTCCCCAGTGCAGTGTTACAGTGTGTGCTGTTAGTCTCACTCCCAGTGCAGTGTTACAGTGTGTGCTGTTAGTCTAATTCCCCATTGCAGTGTTACAGTGTGTGCTGTTAGTCTCCCTCCCCAGTGCAGTGTTTTTAGTGTGTGCTGTTTCTCTCACTCCCCCGTACAGTGTTACATTGTGTGCTGTTAGTCTCACCAACCCAGTGCAGTGTTACAGTGTGTGCTGTTAGTCTAACTCCCCAGTGCATTGTTACAGTGTGTGCTGTTAGTCTCACTCCCAGTGCAGTGTTACAGTGTGTGCTGTTAGTCTCACTCCCCAGTACAGTGTTACAATGTGTGCTGTTAGCCTCACTCCCCAGTGCAGTGTTACAGTGTATGCTGTTACTCTAACTCCCCAGTGCAGTGTTACAGTGTGTGCTGTTCGTCTAACTCCCCAGTGCAGTGTTACAGTGTGTGCTGTTAGTCTAACGCCCCAGTGCAGTGTTAGTGTGTGCTTTTAGTCTCACTCCCCAGTGCAGTGTTACAGTGAGTGCTGTTATTCTCACCGCCCCAGTGCAGTGTTACAGTGTGTGTTGTTAGTCTCACTCCCCAGTGCAGTGTTACAGTGTGTGTTGTTAGTCTCACTTCCCAGTGCAGTGTTACAGTGTGTGTTGTTAGTGTCACTCCCCAATGCAGTGTTACAGTGTGTGCTGTTAGTCTCACTCCCAGTGCAGTGTTACAGTGTGTGTTGTTTGTCTCCCTCCCCAGTGCAGTGTTACAGTGTGTGCTGTTAGTCTCACCGACCCAGTGCAGTGTTACAGTGTGTGCTGTTAGTCTAACTCCCAGTGCAGTGTTACAGTGTGTGCTGTTAGTCTCACTCCCCAGTGCAGCGTTACAGTGTGTGCTGTTAGTCTCACCGACCCAGTGCAGCGTTACAGTGTGTGCTGTTAGTCTCACTCCCCAGTGGAGTGTTACAGTGTGTGCTGTTAGTCTCACTGACCCAGTGCAGTGTTACAGTGTGTGCTGTTAGTCTCACTCCACAGTGCAGTGTTACAGTGTGTGCTGTTATTCTCATTCCCCCGTACAGTGTTACAGTGTATGCTGTTAGTCTCACCAACCCAGTGCAGTATTACAGTGTGTGCTGTTAGTCTCCCTCCCCAGTGCAGTGTTTTTAGTGTGTGCTGTTTCTCTCACTCCCCCGCACAGTGTTACAGTGTGTGCTGTTAGTCTCACCAACCCAGTGCAGTGTTACAGTGTGTGCTGTTATTCTCACTCCCAGTGCAGTGTTACAGTGTGTGCTGTTAGTCTAATTCCCCATTGCAGTGTTACAGTGTGTGCTGTTAGTCTCCCTCCCCAGTGCAGTGTTTTTAGTGTGTGCTGTTTCTCTCACTCCCCCGTACAGTGTTACATTGTGTGCTGTTAGTCTCACCGACCCAGTGCAGTGTTACAGTGTGTGCTGTTAGTCTCACCAACCCAGTGCAGTGTTACAGTGTGTGCTGTTAGTCTCACCGACCCAGTGCAGTGTTACAGTGTGTGCTGTTAGTCTCACTCCCAGTGCAGTGTTACAGTGTGTGTTGTTTGTCTCCCTCCCCAGTGCAGTATTACAGTGTGTGCTGTTAGTCTCACCGACCCAGTGCAGTGTTACAGTGTGTGCTGTTAGTCTCACCGACCCAGTGCAGCGTTACAGTGTGTGCTGTTAGTCTCACTCCCCAGTGCAGTGTTACAGTGTGTGCTGTTAGTCTAACTCCCAGTGCAGTGTTACAGTGTGTGCTGTTAGTCTCACTCCCCAGTGCAGTGTTACAGTGTGTGCTGTTAGTCTAACTCCCAGTGCAGTGTTACAGTGTGTGCTGTTAGTCTCACTCCCCAGTGCAGCGTTACAGTGTGTGCTGTTAGTCTCACCGACCCAGTGCAGTGTTACAGTGTGTGCTGTTAGTCTCACTCCCCAGTGCAGTGTTACAGTGTGTGCTGTTAGTCTCACCGACCCAGTGCAGTGTTACAGTGTGTGCTGTTATTCTCATTCCCCGTACAGTGTTACAGTGTGTGCTGTTAGTCTCACCAACCCAGTGCAGTGTTACAGTGTGTGCTGTTAGTCTAACTCCCCAGTGCAGTGTTACAGTGTGTGCTGTTAGTCTCACTCCCAGTGCAGTGTTACAGTGTGTGCTGTTAGTCTAATTCCCCATTGCAGTGTTACAGTGTGTGCTGTTAGTCTCCCTCCCCAGTGCAGTGTTTTTAGTGTGTGCTGTTTCTCTCACTCCCCCGTACAGTGTTACATTGTGTGCTGTTAGTCTCACCAACCCAGTGCAGTGTTACAGTGTGTGCTGTTAGTCTAACTCCCCAGTGCATTGTTACAGTGTGTGCTGTTAGTCTCACTCCCAGTGCAGTGTTACAGTGTGTGCTGTTAGTCTCACTCCCCAGTACAGTGTTACAATGTGTGCTGTTAGCCTCACTCCCCAGTGCAGTGTTACAGTGTATGCTGTTACTCTAACTCCCCAGTGCAGTGTTACAGTGTGTGCTGTTTGTCTAACTCCCCAGTGCAGTGTTACAGTGTGTGCTGTTAGTCTAACGCCCCAGTGCAGTGTTAGTGTGTGCTTTTAGTCTCACTCCCCAGTGCAGTGTTACAGTGAGTGCTGTTATTCTCACCGCCCCAGTGCAGTGTTACAGTGTGTGTTGTTAGTCTCACTCCCCAGTGCAGTGTTACAGTGTGTGTTGTTAGTCTCACTTCCCAGTGCAGTGTTACAGTGTGTGTTGTTAGTCTCACTCCCCAATGCAGTGTTACAGTGTGTGCTGTTAGTCTCACTCCCAGTGCAGTGTTACAGTGTGTGTTGTTTGTCTCCCTCCCCAGTGCAGTGTTACAGTGTGTGCTGTTAGTCTCACCGACCCAGTGCAGTGTTACAGTGTGTGCTGTTAGTCTAACTCCCAGTGCAGTGTTACAGTGTGTGCTGTTAGTCTCCCCCCAGTGCAGCGTTACAGTGTGTGCTGTTAGTCTCACTCCCCAGTGCAGCATTACAGTGTGTGCTGTTAGTCTCACTGACCCAGTGCAGTGTTACAGTGTGTGCTGTTAGTCTCACCGACCCAGTGCAGTGTTACAGTGTGTGCTGTTAGTCTCACTGACCCAGTGCAGTGTTACAGTGTGTGCTGTTATTCTCATTCCCCCGTACAGTGTTACAGTGTGTGCTGTTAGTCTCACCAACCCAGTGCAGTGTTACAGTGTGTGCTGTTAGTCTCACCGACCCAGTGCAGTGTTTTTAGTGTGTGCTGTTTCTCTCACTCCCACGCACAGTGTTACAGTGTGTGCTGTTAGTCTCACCAACCCAGTGCAGTGTTACAGTGTGTGCTGTTAGTCTAACTCCCCAGTGCAGTGTTACAGTGTGTGCTGTTAGTCTCACTCCAAGTGCAGTGTTACAGTGTGTGCTGTTAGTCTCACTCCCCAGTGCAGTGTTACAGTGTGTGCTGTTAGTCTCGCTCCCCAGTACAGTGTTACAATGTGTGCTGTTAGTCTAACTCCCCAGTGCAGTGTTACAGTGTATGCTGTTAGTCTAACTCCCCAGAGCAGTGTTACAGTGTGTGCTGTTAGTCTCACTACCCAGTGCAGTGTTACAGTGTGTGCTGTTAGTCTAATGCCCCAGTGCAGTGTTAGTGTGTGCTTTTAGTCTCACTCCAAGTGCAGTGTTACAGTGTGTGCTGTTAGTCTCACTCCCAGTGCAGTGTTACAGTGTGTGATGTTAGTCTCACCGACCCAGTGCAGTGTTACAGTGTGTGCTGTTAGTCGTACTCCCAGTGCAGTGTTACAGTGTGTGCTGTTAGTCTCACTCCCCAGTGCAGTGTTACAGTGTGTGCTGTTAGTTTCACTCCCAGTGCAGTGTTACAGTGTGTGCTGTTATTCTCACTCCCAGTGCAGTGTTACAGTGTGTGCTGTTATTCTCACTCCCCAGTGCAGTGTTACAGTGTATGCTGTTAGTCTCACTCCCAGTGCAGTGTTACAGTGTGTGCTGTTAGTCTCCCTCCCCAGTGCAGTGTTTTTAGTGTGTGCTGTTTCTCTCACTCCCCCGTACAGTGTTACATTGTGTGCCGTTAGTCTCACCAACCCAGTGCAGTGTTACAGTGTGTGCTGTTAGTCTAACTCCCCAGTGCAGTGTTACAGTGTGTGCTGTTAGTCTCACTCCCAGTGCAGTGTTACAGTGTGTGCTGTTAGTCTCACTCCCCAGTACAGTGTTACAATGTGTGCTGTTAGTCTCACTCCCCAGTGCAGTGTTACAGTGTGTGCTGTTAGTCTAACTCCCCAGTGCAGTGTTACAGTGTATGCTGTTACTCTAACTCCCCAGTGCAGTGTTACAGTGTGTGCTGTTAGTCTAACTCCCCAGTGCAGTGTTACAGTGTGTGCTGTTAGTCTAACGCCCCAGTACAGTGTTAGTGTGTGCTTTTAGTCTCACTCCCCAGTGCAGTGTTACAGTGAGTGCTGTTATTCTCACCGCCCCAGTGCAGTGTTACAGTGTGTGTTGTTAGTCTCACTCCCCAGTGCAGTGTTACAGTGTGTGTTGTTAGTCTCACTTCCCAGTGCAGTGTTACAGTGTGTGTTGTTAGTCTCACTCCCCAGTGCAGTGTTACAGTGTGTGCTGTTAGTCTCACTCCCAGTGCAGTGTTACAGTGTGTGTTGTTTGTCTCCCTCCCCAGTGCAGTGTTACAGTGTGTGCTGTTAGTCTCACCGACCCAGTGCAGTGTTACAGTGTGTGCTGTTAGTCTAACTCCCAGTGCAGTGTTACAGTGTGTGCTGTTAGTCTCCCCCCAGTGCAGCGTTACAGTGTGTGCTGTTAGTCTCACTCCCCAGTGCAGCGTTACAGTGTGTGCTGTTAGTCTCACCGACCCAGTGCAGTGTTACAGTGTGTGCTGTTAGTCTCACCGACCCAGTGCAGTGTTACAGTGTGTGCTGTTAGTCTCACTGACCCAGTGCAGTGTTACAGTGTGTGCTGTTATTCTCATTCCCCTGTACAGTGTTACAGTGTGTGCTGTTAGTCTCACTCCCCAGTGCAGTGTTACAGTGTGTGCTGTTATTCTCACTCCCAGTGCAGTGTTACAGTGTGTGCTGTTAGTCTCACTCCCAGTGCAGTGTTACAGTGTGTGCTGTTAGTCTCACCGACCCAGTGCAGTGTTACAGTGTGTGCTGTTAGTCTCACCAACCCAGTGCAGTGTTACAGTGTGTGCTGTTAGTCTCACCGACCCAGTGCAGTGTTTTTAGTGTGTGCTGTTTCTCTCACTCCCACGCACAGTGTTACAGTGTGTGCTGTTAGTCTCACCAACCCAGTGCAGTGTTACAGTGTGTGCTGTTAGTCTAACTCCCCAGTGCAGTGTTACAGTGTGTGCTGTTAGTCTCACTCCAAGTGCAGTGTTACAGTGTGTGCTGTTAGTCTCACTCCCCAGTGCAGTGTTACAGTGTGTGCTGTTAGTCTCACTCCCCAGTGCAGTGTTACAGTGTGTGCTGTTAGTCTAACTCCCCAGTGCAGTGTTACAGTGTGTGCTGTTAGTCTCACCGACCCAGTGCAGTGTTACAGTGTGTGCTGTTAGTCTCACCAACCCAGTGCAGTGTTACAGTGTGTGCTGTTAGTCTCACCGACCCAGTGCAGTGTTTTTAGTGTGTGCTGTTTCTCTCACTCCCACGCACAGTGTTACAATGTGTGCTGTTAGTCTCACTACCCAGTGCAGTGTTACAGTGTGTGCTGTTAGTCTAACGCCCCAGTGCAGTGTTAGTGTGTGCTTTTAGTCTCACTCCCCAGTGCAGTGTTACAGTGAGTGCAGTTATTCCCACACCCCCCAGTGCAGTGTTACAGTGTGTGTTGTTAGTCTCACTCCCCAGTGCAGTGTTACAGTGTGTGTTGTTAGTCTCACTTCCCAGTGCAGTGTTACAGTGTGTGCTGTTAGTCTCACTCCCCAGTGCAGTGTTACAGTGTGTGCTGTTAGTCGCACTCCCAGTGCAGTGTTACAGTGTGTGTTGTTTTTCTCCCTCCCCAGTGCAGTGTTACAGTGTGTGCTGTTAGTCTCACCGACCCAGTGCAGTGTTACAGTGTGTGCTGTTAGTCTCACCAACCCAGTGCAGTGTTACAGTGTGTGCTGTTAGTCTCCCTCCCCAGTGCAGTGTTTTTAGTGTGTGCTGTTTCTCTCACTCCCCCGTACAGTGTTACAGTGTGTGCTGTTAGTCTCACCAACCCAGTGCAGTGTTACAGTGTGTGCTGTTAGTCTCACTCCCCAGTGCAGTGTTACAGTGTGTGCTGTTAGTCTCACTCCCAGTGCAGTGTTACAGTGTGTGCTGTTAGTCTCACTCCCCAGTGCAGTGTTACAGTGTGTGCTGTTAGTCTCACTCCCCAGTGCAGTGTTACAGTGTGTGTTGTTAGTCTAACTCCCCAGTGCAGTGTTACAGTGTATGCTGTTAGTCTAACTCCCCAGTGCAGTGTTACAATGTGTGCTGTTAGTCTCACTTCCCAGTGCAGTGTTACAGTGTGTGTTGTTTGTCTCACTTCCCAGTGCAGTGTTACAGTGTGTGTTGTTAGTCTCACTCCCCAGTGCAGTGTTACAGTGTGTGCTGTTAGTCTCACTCCCAGTGCAGTGTTACAGTGTGTGTTCTTTGTCTCCCTCCCCAGTGCAGTGTTACAGTGTGTGTTGTTAGTCTCACCCCCCAGTGCAGTGTTACAGTGTGTGTTGTTAGTCTCACTTCCCAGTGCAGTGTTACAGTGTGTGTTGTTAATCTCACTCCCCAGTGCAGTGTTACAGTGTGTGCTGTTAGTCTCCCCCCAGTGCAGTGTTACAGTGTGTGTTGTTAGTCTCACTCCCAGTGCAGTGTTACAGTGTGTGTTGTTTGTCTCCCTCCCCAGTGCAGTGTTACAGTGTGTGCTGTTAGTCTCACCGACCCAGTGCAGTGTTACAGTGTGTGCTGTTAGTCTCACCGACCCAGTGCAGCGTTACAGTGTGTGCTGTTAGTCTCACTCCCCAGTGCAGTGTTACAGAGTGTGCTGTTAGTCTCACCGACCCAGTGCAGTGTTACAGTGTGTGCTGTTAGTCTCACTCCCAGTGCAGTGTTACAGTGTGTGTTGTTTGTCTCCCTCCCCAGTGCAGTATTACAGTGTGTGCTGTTAGTCTCACCGACCCAGTGCAGTGTTACAGTGTGTGCTGTTAGTCTCACCGACCCAGTGCAGCGTTACAGTGTGTGCTGTTAGTCTCACTCCCCAGTGCAGTGTTACAGTGTGTGCTGTTAGTCTAACTCCCAGTGCAGTGTTACAGTGTGTGCTGTTAGTCTCACTCCCCAGTGCAGTGTTACAGTGTGTGCTGTTAGTCTCACTCCCCAGTGCAGCGTTACAGTGTGTGCTGTTAGTCTAACTCCCAGTGCAGTGTTACAGTGTGTGCTGTTAGTCTCACCGACCCAGTGCAGCGTTACAGTGTGTGCTGTTAGTCTCACTCCCCAGTGCAGTGTTACAGTGTGTGCTGTTAGTCTAACTCCCAGTGCAGTGTTACAGTGTGTGCTGTTAGTCTCACCGACCCAGTGCAGTGTTACAGTGTGTGCTGTTATTCTCATTCCCCGTACAGTGTTACAGTGTGTGCTGTTAGTCTCACCAACCCAGTGCAGTGTTACAGTGTGTGCTGTTAGTCTCACTCCCAGTGCAGTGTTACAGTGTGTGCTGTTAGTCTCCCTCCCCAGTGCAGTGTTACAGTGTGTGCTGTTAGTCTAATTCCCCATTGCAGTGTTACAGTGTGTGCTGTTAGTCTCCCTCCCCAGTGCAGTGTTTTTAGTGTGTGCTGTTTCTCTCACTCCCCCGTACAGTGTTACATTGTGTGCTGTTAGTCTCACCAACCCAGTGCAGCGTTACAGTGTGTGCTGTTAGTCTCACTCCCAGTGCAGTGTTACAGTGTGTGCTGTTAGTCTCACTCCCCAGTACAGTGTTACAATGTGTGCTGTTAGTCTAACTCCCCAGTGCAGTGTTACAGTGTATGCTGTTACTCTAACTCCCCAGTGCAGTGTTACAGTGTGTGCTGTTAGTCTCACTACCCAGTGCAGTGTTACAGTGTGTGCTGTTAGTCTAACGCCCCAGTGCAGTGTTAGTGTGTGCTTTTAGTCTCACTCCCCAGTGCAGTGTTACAGTGAGTGCTGTTATTCTCACCCCCCCAGTGCAGTGTTACAGTGTGTGTTGTTAGTCTCACTCCCCAGTGCAGTGTTACAGTGTGTGCTGTTAGTCTAACTCCCAGTGCAGTGTTACAGTGTGTGCTGTTAGTCTCACTCCCCAGTGCAGTGTTACAGTGTGTGCTGTTAGTCTAACTCCCAGTGCAGTGTTACAGTGTGTGCTGTTAGTCTCACTCCCCAGTGCAGCGTTACAGTGTGTGCTGTTAGTCTCACCGACCCAGTGCAGTGTTACAGTGTGTGCTGTTAGTCTCACTCCCCAGTGCAGTGTTACAGTGTGTGCTGTTAGTCTCACCGACCCAGTGCAGTGTTACAGTGTGTGCTGTTATTCTCATTCCCCGTACAGTGTTACAGTGTGTGCTGTTAGTCTCACCAACCCAGTGCAGTGTTACAGTGTGTGCTGTTAGTCTAACTCCCCAGTGCAGTGTTACAGTGTGTGCTGTTAGTCTCACTCCCAGTGCAGTGTTACAGTGTGTGCTGTTAGTCTCCCTCCCCAGTGCAGTGTTACAGTGTGTGCTGTTAGTCTAATTCCCCATTGCAGTGTTACAGTGTGTGCTGTTAGTCTCCCTCCCCAGTGCAGTGTTTTTAGTGTGTGCTGTTTCTCTCACTCCCCCGTACAGTGTTACATTGTGTGCTGTTAGTCTCACCAACCCAGTGCAGCGTTACAGTGTGTGCTGTTAGTCTCACTCCCAGTGCAGTGTTACAGTGTGTGCTGTTAGTCTCACTCCCCAGTACAGTGTTACAATGTGTGCTGTTAGTCTAACTCCCCAGTGCAGTGTTACAGTGTATGCTGTTACTCTAACTCCCCAGTGCAGTGTTACAGTGTGTGCTGTTAGTCTCACTACCCAGTGCAGTGTTACAGTGTGTGCTGTTAGTCTAACGCCCCAGTGCAGTGTTAGTGTGTGCTTTTAGTCTCACTCCCCAGTGCAGTGTTACAGTGAGTGCTGTTATTCTCACCCCCCCCAGTGCAGTGTTACAGTGTGTGTTGTTAGTCTCACTCCCCAGTGCAGTGTTACAGTGTGTGTTGTTAGTCTCACTTCCCAGTGCAGTGTTACAGTGTGTGTTGTTTGTCTCACTCCCCAGTGCAGTGTTACAGTGTGTGCTGTTAGTCTCACTCCCAGTGCAGTGTTACAGTGTGTGTTGTTTGTCTCACCGACCCAGTGCAGTGTTACAGTGTGTGCTGTTAGTCTCACCAACCCAGTGCAGTGTTACAGTGTGTGCTGTTAGTCTCAGTCCCCAGTGCAGTGTTACAATGTGTGCTGTTAGTCTCCCCCCAGTGCAGTGTTACAGTGTATGCTGTTAGTCTCACTCCCCAGTGCAGTGTTACAGTGTGTGCTGTTAGTCTAACTCCCAGTGCAGTGTTACAGTGTGTGCTGTTAGTCTCACTCCCCAGTGCAGTGTTACAGTGTGTGCTGTTAGTCTAACTACAGTGCAGTGTTACAGTGTGTGTTGTTAGTCTCACTCCCCAGTGCAGTGTTACAGTGTGTGTTGTTAGTCTCACTCCCCAGTGCAGCGTTACAGTGTGTGCTGTTAGTCTCACCGACCCAGTGCAGTGTTACAGTGTGTGCTGTTACTCTCACCAACCCAGTGCAGTGTTACAGTGTGTGCTGTTAGTCTCACCGACCCAGTGCAGTGTTACAGTGTGTGCTGTTATTCTCATTCCCCGTACAGTGTTACAGTGTGTGCTGTTAGTCTCGCCAACCCAGTGCAGTGTTACAGTGTGTGCTGTTAGTCTAACTCCCCAGTGCAGTGTTACAGTGTGTGCTGTTAGTCTCACTCCCAGTGCAGTGTTACAGTGTGTGCTGTTAGTCTCCCTCCCCAGTGCAGTGTTACAGTGTGTGCTGTTAGTCTAATTCCCCATTGCAGTGTTACAGTGTGTGCTGTTAGTCTCCCTCCCCAGTGCAGTGTTTTTAGTGTGTGCTGTTTCTCTCACTCCCCCGTACAGTGTTACATTGTGTGCTGTTAGTCTCACCAACCCAGTGCAGCGTTACAGTGTGTGCTGTTAGTCTCACTCCCAGTGCAGTGTTACAGTGTGTGCTGTTAGTCTCCCTCCCCAGTGCAGTGTTACAGTGTGTGCTGTTAGTCTCACTCCCAGTGCAGTGTTACAGTGTGTGTTGTTTGTCTCACCGACCCAGTGCAGTGTTACAGTGTGTGCTGTTAGTCTCACCGACCCAGTGCAGTGTTACAGTGTGTGCTGTTAGTCTCACTCCCCAGTGCAGTGTTACAGTGTGTGCTGTTAGTCTCCCCCCAGTGCAGTGTTACAGTGTATGCTGTTAGTCTCACTCCCCAGTGCAGTGTTACAGTGTGTGCTGTTAGTCTCACTCCCCAGTGCAGTGTTACAGTGTGTGCTGTTAGTCTAACTCCCAGTGCAGTGTTACAGTGTGTGCTGTTAGTCTCACTCCCCAGTGCAGCGTTACAGTGTGTGCTGTTAGTCTCACTCCCCAGTGCAGTGTTACAGTGTGTGCTGTTAGTCTCACTCCCCAGTGGAGTGTTACAGTGTGTGCTGTTAGTCTCACTGACCCAGTGCAGTGTTACAGTGTGTGCTGTTAGTCTCACTCCACAGTGCAGTGTTACAGTGTGTGCTGTTATTCTCATTCCCCCGTACAGTGTTACAGTGTATGCTGTTAGTCTCACCAACCCAGTGCAGTATTACAGTGTGTGCTGTTAGTCTCCCTCCCCAGTGCAGTGTTTTTAGTGTGTGCTGTTTCTCTCACTCCCCCGCACAGTGTTACAGTGTGTGCTGTTAGTCTCACCAACCCAGTGCAGTGTTACAGTGTGTGCTGTTATTCTCACTCCCAGTGCAGTGTTACAGTGTGTGCTGTTAGTCTAATTCCCCATTGCAGTGTTACAGTGTGTGCTGTTAGTCTCCCTCCCCAGTGCAGTGTTTTTAGTGTGTGCTGTTTCTCTCACTCCCCCGTACAGTGTTACATTGTGTGCTGTTAGTCTCACCGACCCAGTGCAGTGTTACAGTGTGTGCTGTTAGTCTCACCAACCCAGTGCAGTGTTACAGTGTGTGCTGTTAGTCTCACCGACCCAGTGCAGCGTTACAGTGTGTGCTGTTAGTCTCACTCCCCAGTGCAGTGTTACAGTGTGTGCTGTTAGTCTCACCGACCCAGTGCAGTGTTACAGTGTGTGCTGTTAGTCTCACTCCCAGTGCAGTGTTACAGTGTGTGTTGTTTGTCTCCCTCCCCAGTGCAGTATTACAGTGTGTGCTGTTAGTCTCACCGACCCAGTGCAGCATTACAGTGTGTGCTGTTAGTCTCACTCCCCAGTGCAGTGTTACAGTGTGTGCTGTTAGTCTAACTCCCAGTGCAGTGTTACAGTGTGTGCTGTTAGTCTCACTCCCCAGTGCAGTGTTACAGTGTGTGCTGTTAGTCTAACTCCCAGTGCAGTGTTACAGTGTGTGCTGTTAGTCTCACTCCCCAGTGCAGCGTTACAGTGTGTGCTGTTAGTCTCACCGACCCAGTGCAGTGTTACAGTGTGTGCTGTTAGTCTCACTCCCCAGTGCAGTGTTACAGTGTGTGCTGTTAGTCTCACCGACCCAGTGCAGTGTTACAGTGTGTGCTGTTATTCTCATTCCCCGTACAGTGTTACAGTGTGTGCTGTTAGTCTCACCAACCCAGTGCAGTGTTACAGTGTGTGCTGTTAGTCTAACTCCCCAGTGCAGTGTTACAGTGTGTGCTGTTAGTCTCACTCCCAGTGCAGTGTTACAGTGTGTGCTGTTAGTCTAATTCCCCATTGCAGTGTTACAGTGTGTGCTGTTAGTCTCCCTCCCCAGTGCAGTGTTTTTAGTGTGTGCTGTTTCTCTCACTCCCCCGTACAGTGTTACATTGTGTGCTGTTAGTCTCACCAACCCAGTGCAGTGTTACAGTGTGTGCTGTTAGTCTAACTCCCCAGTGCATTGTTACAGTGTGTGCTGTTAGTCTCACTCCCAGTGCAGTGTTACAGTGTGTGCTGTTAGTCTCACTCCCCAGTACAGTGTTACAATGTGTGCTGTTAGCCTCACTCCCCAGTGCAGTGTTACAGTGTATGCTGTTACTCTAACTCCCCAGTGCAGTGTTACAGTGTGTGCTGTTTGTCTAACTCCCCAGTGCAGTGTTACAGTGTGTGCTGTTGGTCTAACGCCCCAGTGCAGTGTTAGTGTGTGCTTTTAGTCTCACTCCCCAGTGCAGTGTTACAGTGAGTGCTGTTATTCTCACCGCCCCAGTGCAGTGTTACAGTGTGTGTTGTTAGTCTCACTCCCCAGTGCAGTGTTACAGTGTGTGTTGTTAGTCTCACTTCCCAGTGCAGTGTTACAGTGTGTGTTGTTAGTCTCACTCCCCAATGCAGTGTTACAGTGTGTGCTGTTAGTCTCACTCCCAGTGCAGTGTTACAGTGTGTGTTGTTTGTCTCCCTCCCCAGTGCAGTGTTACAGTGTGTGCTGTTAGTCTCACCGACCCAGTGCAGTGTTACAGTGTGTGCTGTTAGTCTAACTCCCAGTGCAGTGTTACAGTGTGTGCTGTTAGTCTCCCCCCAGTGCAGCGTTACAGTGTGTGCTGTTAGTCTCACTCCCCAGTGCAGCGTTACAGTGTGTGCTGTTAGTCTCACTGACCCAGTGCAGTGTTACAGTGTGTGCTGTTAGTCTCACCGACCCAGTGCAGTGTTACAGTGTGTGCTGTTAGTCTCACTGACCCAGTGCAGTGTTACAGTGTGTGCTGTTATTCTCATTCCCCCGTACAGTGTTACAGTGTGTGCTGTTAGTCTCACCAACCCAGTGCAGTGTTACAGTGTGTGCTGTTAGTCTCACCGACCCAGTGCAGTGTTTTTAGTGTGTGCTGTTTCTCTCACTCCCACGCACAGTGTTACAGTGTGTGCTGTTAGTCTCACCAACCCAGTGCAGTGTTACAGTGTGTGCTGTTAGTCTAACTCCCCAGTGCAGTGTTACAGTGTGTGCTGTTAGTCTCACTCCAAGTGCAGTGTTACAGTGTGTGCTGTTAGTCTCACTCCCCAGTGCAGTGTTACAGTGTGTGCTGTTAGTCTCACTCCCCAGTACAGTGTTACAATGTGTGCTGTTAGTCTAACTCCCCAGTGCAGTGTTACAGTGTATGCTGTTAGTCTAACTCCCCAGAGCAGTGTTACAGTGTGTGCTGTTAGTCTCACTACCCAGTGCAGTGTTACAGTGTGTGCTGTTAGTCTAATGCCCCAGTGCAGTGTTAGTGTGTGCTTTTAGTCTCACTCCAAGTGCAGTGTTACAGTGTGTGCTGTTAGTCTCACTCCCAGTGCAGTGTTACAGTGTGTGATGTTAGTCTCACCGACCCAGTGCAGTGTTACAGTGTGTGCTGTTAGTCGTACTCCCAGTGCAGTGTTACAGTGTGTGCTGTTAGTCTCACTCCCCAGTGCAGTGTTACAGTGTGTGCTGTTAGTTTCACTCCCAGTGCAGTGTTACAGTGTGTGCTGTTATTCTCACTCCCAGTGCAGTGTTACAGTGTGTGCTGTTATTCTCACTCCCCAGTGCAGTGTTACAGTGTATGCTGTTAGTCTCACTCCCAGTGCAGTGTTACAGTGTGTGCTGTTAGTCTCCCTCCCCAGTGCAGTGTTTTTAGTGTGTGCTGTTTCTCTCACTCCCCCGTACAGTGTTACATTGTGTGCCGTTAGTCTCACCAACCCAGTGCAGTGTTACAGTGTGTGCTGTTAGTCTAACTCCCCAGTGCAGTGTTACAGTGTGTGCTGTTAGACTCACTCCCAGTGCAGTGTTACAGTGTGTGCTGTTAGTCTCACTCCCCAGTACAGTGTTACAATGTGTGCTGTTAGTCTCACTCCCCAGTGCAGTGTTACAGTGTGTGCTGTTAGTCTAACTCCCCAGTGCAGTGTTACAGTGTATGCTGTTACTCTAACTCCCCAGTGCAGTGTTACAGTGTGTGCTGTTAGTCTAACTCCCCAGTGCAGTGTTACAGTGTGTGCTGTTAGTCTAACGCCCCAGTACAGTGTTAGTGTGTGCTTTTAGTCTCACTCCCCAGTGCAGTGTTACAGTGAGTGCTGTTATTCTCACCGCCCCAGTGCAGTGTTACAGTGTGTGTTGTTAGTCTCACTCCCCAGTGCAGTGTTACAGTGTGTGTTGTTAGTCTCACTTCCCAGTGCAGTGTTACAGTGTGTGTTGTTAGTCTCACTCCCCAGTGCAGTGTTACAGTGTGTGCTGTTAGTCTCACTCCCAGTGCAGTGTTACAGTGTGTGTTGTTTGTCTCCCTCCCCAGTGCAGTGTTACAGTGTGTGCTGTTAGTCTCACCGACCCAGTGCAGTGTTACAGTGTGTGCTGTTAGTCTAACTCCCAGTGCAGTGTTACAGTGTGTGCTGTTAGTCTCCCCCCAGTGCAGCGTTACAGTGTGTGCTGTTAGTCTCACTCCCCAGTGCAGCGTTACAGTGTGTGCTGTTAGTCTCACCGACCCAGTGCAGTGTTACAGTGTGTGCTGTTAGTCTCACCGACCCAGTGCAGTGTTACAGTGTGTGCTGTTAGTCTCACTGACCCAGTGCAGTGTTACAGTGTGTGCTGTTAGTCTCACTCCCAGTGCAGTGTTACAGTGTGTGCTGTTAGTCTCACCGACCCAGTGCAGTGTTACAGTGTGTGCTGTTAGTCTCACCAACCCAGTGCAGTGTTACAGTGTGTGCTGTTAGTCTCACCGACCCAGTGCAGTGTTTTTAGTGTGTGCTGTTTCTCTCACTCCCACGCACAGTGTTACAGTGTGTGCTGTTAGTCTCACCAACCCAGTGCAGTGTTACAGTGTGTGCTGTTAGTCTAACTCCCCAGTGCAGTGTTACAGTGTGTGCTGTTAGTCTCACTCCAAGTGCAGTGTTACAGTGTGTGCTGTTAGTCTCACTCCCCAGTGCAGTGTTATAGTGTGTGCTGTTAGTCTCACTCCCCAGTGCAGTGTTACAGTGTGTGCTGTTAGTCTAACTCCCCAGTGCAGTGTTACAGTGTATGCTGTTAGTCTAACTCCCCAGAGCAGTGTTACAGTGTGTGCTGTTAGTCTCACTACCCAGTGCAGTGTTACAGTGTGTGCTGTTAGTCTAACGCCCCAGTGCAGTGTTAGTGTGTGCTTTTAGTCTCACTCCCCAGTGCAGTGTTACAGTGTGTGCTGTTAGTCTCACTACCCAGTGCAGTGTTACAGTGTGTGCTGTTAGTCGAACGCCCAAGTGCAGTGTTAGTGTGTGCTTTTAGTCTCACTCCCCAGTGCAGTGTTACAGTGAGTGCAGTTATTCCCACACCCCCCAGTGCAGTGTTACAGTGTGTGTTGTTAGTCTCACTCCCCAGTGCAGTGTTACAGTGTGTGTTGTTAGTCTCACTTCCCAGTGCAGTGTTACAGTGTGTGCTGTTAGTCTCACTCCCCAGTGCAGTGTTACAGTGTGTGCTGTTAGTCGCACTCCCAGTGCAGTGTTACAGTGTGTGTTGTTTGTCTCCCTCCCCAGTGCAGTGTTACAGTGTGTGCTGTTAGTCTCACCGACCCAGTGCAGTGTTACAGTGTGTGCTGTTAGTCTCACCAACCCAGTGCAGTGTTACAGTGTGTGCTGTTAGTCTCCCTCCCCAGTGCAGTGTTTTTAGTGTGTGCTGTTTCTCTCACTCCCCCGTACAGTGTTACAGTGTGTGCTGTTAGTCTCACCAACCCAGTGCAGTGTTACAGTGTGTGCTGTTAGTCTCACTCCCCAGTGCAGTGTTACAGTGTGTGCTGTTAGTCTCACTCCCAGTGCAGTGTTACAGTGTGTGCTGTTAGTCTCACTCCCCAGTGCAGTGTTACAGTGTGTGCTGTTAGTCTCCCTCCCCAGTGCAGTGTTTTTAGTGTGTGCTGTTTCTCTCACTCCCCCGTACAGTGTTACATTGTGTGCTGTTAGTCTCACCAACCCAGTGCAGTGTTACAGTGTGTGCTGTTAGTCTAACTCCCCAGTGCATTGTTACAGTGTGTGCTGTTAGTCTCACTCCCAGTGCAGTGTTACAGTGTGTGCTGTTAGTCTCACTCCCCAGTACAGTGTTACAATGTGTGCTGTTAGCCTCACTCCCCAGTGCAGTGTTACAGTGTATGCTGTTACTCTAACTCCCCAGTGCAGTGTTACAGTGTGTGCTGTTTGTCTAACTCCCCAGTGCAGTGTTACAGTGTGTGCTGTTGGTCTAACGCCCCAGTGCAGTGTTAGTGTGTGCTTTTAGTCTCACTCCCCAGTGCAGTGTTACAGTGAGTGCTGTTATTCTCACCGCCCCAGTGCAGTGTTACAGTGTGTGTTGTTAGTCTCACTCCCCAGTGCAGTGTTACAGTGTGTGTTGTTAGTCTCACTTCCCAGTGCAGTGTTACAGTGTGTGTTGTTAGTCTCACTCCCCAATGCAGTGTTACAGTGTGTGCTGTTAGTCTCACTCCCAGTGCAGTGTTACAGTGTGTGTTGTTTGTCTCCCTCCCCAGTGCAGTGTTACAGTGTGTGCTGTTAGTCTCACCGACCCAGTGCAGTGTTACAGTGTGTGCTGTTAGTCTAACTCCCAGTGCAGTGTTACAGTGTGTGCTGTTAGTCTCCCCCCAGTGCAGCGTTACAGTGTGTGCTGTTAGTCTCACTCCCCAGTGCAGCGTTACAGTGTGTGCTGTTAGTCTCACTGACCCAGTGCAGTGTTACAGTGTGTGCTGTTAGTCTCACCGACCCAGTGCAGTGTTACAGTGTGTGCTGTTAGTCTCACTGACCCAGTGCAGTGTTACAGTGTGTGCTGTTATTCTCATTCCCCCGTACAGTGTTACAGTGTGTGCTGTTAGTCTCACCAACCCAGTGCAGTGTTACAGTGTGTGCTGTTAGTCTCACCGACCCAGTGCAGTGTTTTTAGTGTGTGCTGTTTCTCTCACTCCCACGCACAGTGTTACAGTGTGTGCTGTTAGTCTCACCAACCCAGTGCAGTGTTACAGTGTGTGCTGTTAGTCTAACTCCCCAGTGCAGTGTTACAGTGTGTGCTGTTAGTCTCACTCCAAGTGCAGTGTTACAGTGTGTGCTGTTAGTCTCACTCCCCAGTGCAGTGTTACAGTGTGTGCTGTTAGTCTCACTCCCCAGTACAGTGTTACAATGTGTGCTGTTAGTCTAACTCCCCAGTGCAGTGTTACAGTGTATGCTGTTAGTCTAACTCCCCAGAGCAGTGTTACAGTGTGTGCTGTTAGTCTCACTACCCAGTGCAGTGTTACAGTGTGTGCTGTTAGTCTAATGCCCCAGTGCAGTGTTAGTGTGTGCTTTTAGTCTCACTCCAAGTGCAGTGTTACAGTGTGTGCTGTTAGTCTCACTCCCAGTGCAGTGTTACAGTGTGTGATGTTAGTCTCACCGACCCAGTGCAGTGTTACAGTGTGTGCTGTTAGTCGTACTCCCAGTGCAGTGTTACAGTGTGTGCTGTTAGTCTCACTCCCCAGTGCAGTGTTACAGTGTGTGCTGTTAGTTTCACTCCCAGTGCAGTGTTACAGTGTGTGCTGTTATTCTCACTCCCAGTGCAGTGTTACAGTGTGTGCTGTTATTCTCACTCCCCAGTGCAGTGTTACAGTGTATGCTGTTAGTCTCACTCCCAGTGCAGTGTTACAGTGTGTGCTGTTAGTCTCCCTCCCCAGTGCAGTGTTTTTAGTGTGTGCTGTTTCTCTCACTCCCCCGTACAGTGTTACATTGTGTGCCGTTAGTCTCACCAACCCAGTGCAGTGTTACAGTGTGTGCTGTTAGTCTAACTCCCCAGTGCAGTGTTACAGTGTGTGCTGTTAGACTCACTCCCAGTGCAGTGTTACAGTGTGTGCTGTTAGTCTCACTCCCCAGTACAGTGTTACAATGTGTGCTGTTAGTCTCACTCCCCAGTGCAGTGTTACAGTGTGTGCTGTTAGTCTAACTCCCCAGTGCAGTGTTACAGTGTATGCTGTTACTCTAACTCCCCAGTGCAGTGTTACAGTGTGTGCTGTTAGTCTAACTCCCCAGTGCAGTGTTACAGTGTGTGCTGTTAGTCTAACGCCCCAGTACAGTGTTAGTGTGTGCTTTTAGTCTCACTCCCCAGTGCAGTGTTACAGTGAGTGCTGTTATTCTCACCGCCCCAGTGCAGTGTTACAGTGTGTGTTGTTAGTCTCACTCCCCAGTGCAGTGTTACAGTGTGTGTTGTTAGTCTCACTTCCCAGTGCAGTGTTACAGTGTGTGTTGTTAGTCTCACTCCCCAGTGCAGTGTTACAGTGTGTGCTGTTAGTCTCACTCCCAGTGCAGTGTTACAGTGTGTGTTGTTTGTCTCCCTCCCCAGTGCAGTGTTACAGTGTGTGCTGTTAGTCTCACCGACCCAGTGCAGTGTTACAGTGTGTGCTGTTAGTCTAACTCCCAGTGCAGTGTTACAGTGTGTGCTGTTAGTCTCCCCCCAGTGCAGCGTTACAGTGTGTGCTGTTAGTCTCACTCCCCAGTGCAGCGTTACAGTGTGTGCTGTTAGTCTCACCGACCCAGTGCAGTGTTACAGTGTGTGCTGTTAGTCTCACCGACCCAGTGCAGTGTTACAGTGTGTGCTGTTAGTCTCACTGACCCAGTGCAGTGTTACAGTGTGTGCTGTTATTCTCACTCCCAGTGCAGTGTTACAGTGTGTGCTGTTAGTCTCACTCCCAGTGCAGTGTTACAGTGTGTGCTGTTAGTCTCACCGACCCAGTGCAGTGTTACAGTGTGTGCTGTTAGTCTCACCAACCCAGTGCAGTGTTACAGTGTGTGCTGTTAGTCTCACCGACCCAGTGCAGTGTTTTTAGTGTGTGCTGTTTCTCTCACTCCCACGCACAGTGTTACAGTGTGTGCTGTTAGTCTCACCAACCCAGTGCAGTGTTACAGTGTGTGCTGTTAGTCTAACTCCCCAGTGCAGTGTTACAGTGTGTGCTGTTAGTCTCACTCCAAGTGCAGTGTTACAGTGTGTGCTGTTAGTCTCACTCCCCAGTGCAGTGTTACAGTGTGTGCTGTTAGTCTCACTCCCCAGTGCAGTGTTACAGTGTGTGCTGTTAGTCTAACTCCCCAGTGCAGTGTTACAGTGTATGCTGTTAGTCTAACTCCCCAGAGCAGTGTTACAGTGTGTGCTGTTAGTCTCACTACCCAGTGCAGTGTTACAGTGTGTGCTGTTAGTCTAACGCCCCAGTGCAGTGTTAGTGTGTGCTTTTAGTCTCACTCCCCAGTGCAGTGTTACAGTGTGTGCTGTTAGTCTCACTACCCAGTGCAGTGTTACAGTGTGTGCTGTTAGTCGAACGCCCAAGTGCAGTGTTAGTGTGTGCTTTTAGTCTCACTCCCCAGTGCAGTGTTACAGTGAGTGCAGTTATTCCCACACCCCCCAGTGCAGTGTTACAGTGTGTGTTGTTAGTCTCACTCCCCAGTGCAGTGTTACAGTGTGTGTTGTTAGTCTCACTTCCCAGTGCAGTGTTACAGTGTGTGCTGTTAGTCTCACTCCCCAGTGCAGTGTTACAGTGTGTGCTGTTAGTCGCACTCCCAGTGCAGTGTTACAGTGTGTGTTGTTTGTCTCCCTCCCCAGTGCAGTGTTACAGTGTGTGCTGTTAGTCTCACCGACCCAGTGCAGTGTTACAGTGTGTGCTGTTAGTCTCACCAACCCAGTGCAGTGTTACAGTGTGTGCTGTTAGTCTCCCTCCCCAGTGCAGTGTTTTTAGTGTGTGCTGTTTCTCTCACTCCCCCGTACAGTGTTACAGTGTGTGCTGTTAGTCTCACCAACCCAGTGCAGTGTTACAGTGTGTGCTGTTAGTCTCACTCCCCAGTGCAGTGTTACAGTGTGTGCTGTTAGTCTCACTCCCAGTGCAGTGTTACAGTGTGTGCTGTTAGTCTCACTCCCCAGTGCAGTGTTACAGTGTGTGCTGTTAGTCTCACTCCCCAGTGCAGTGTTACAGTGTGTGTTGTTAGTCTAACTCCCCAGTGCAGTGTTACAGTGTATGCTGTTAGTCTAACTCCCCAGTGCAGTGTTACAATGTGTGCTGTTAGTCTCACTTCCCAGTGCAGTGTTACAGTGTGTGTTGTTTGTCTCACTTCCCAGTGCAGTGTTACAGTGTGTGTTGTTAGTCTCACTCCCCAGTGCAGTGTTACAGTGTGTGCTGTTAGTCTCACTCCCAGTGCAGTGTTACAGTGTGTGTTCTTTGTCTCCCTCCCCAGTGCAGTGTTACAGTGTGTGTTGTTAGTCTCACCCCCCAGTGCAGTGTTTCAGTGTGTGTTGTTAGTCTCACTTCCCAGTGCAGTGTTACAGTGTGTGTTGTTAATCTCACTCCCCAGTGCAGTGTTACAGTGTGTGCTGTTAGTCTCCCCCCAGTGCAGTGTTACAGTGTGTGTTGTTAGTCTCACTCCCAGTGCAGTGTTACAGTGTGTGTTGTTTGTCTCCCTCCCCAGTGCAGTATTACAGTGTGTGCTGTTAGTCTCACCGACCCAGTGCAGTGTTACAGTGTGTGCTGTTAGTCTCACTCCCCAGTGCAGTGTTACAGTGTGTGCTGTTAGTCTCACCGACCCAGTGCAGCGTTACAGTGTGTGCTGTTAGTCTCACTCCCCAGTGCAGTGTTACAGAGTGTGCTGTTAGTCTCACCGACCCAGTGCAGTGTTACAGTGTGTGCTGTTAGTCTCACTCCCAGTGCAGTGTTACAGTGTGTGTTGTTTGTCTCCCTCCCCAGTGCAGTATTACAGTGTATGCTGTTAGTCTCACCGACCCAGTGCAGCGTTACAGTGTGTGCTGTTAGTCTCACTCCCCAGTGCAGTGTTACAGTGTGTGCTGTTAGTCTAACTCCCAGTGCAGTGTTACAGTGTGTGCTGTTAGTCTCACTCCCCAGTGCAGTGTTACAGTGTGTGCTGTTAGTCTCACTCCCCAGTGCAGTGTTACAGTGTGTGCTGTTAGTCTCACTCCCCAGTGCAGTGTTACAGTGTGTGCTGTTAGTCTCACCGACCCAGTGCAGCGTTACAGTGTGTGCTGTTAGTCTCACTCCCCAGTGCAGTGTTACAGTGTGTGCTCTTAGTCTAACTCCCAGTGCAGTGTTACAGTGTGTGCTGTTAGTCTCACCGACCCAGTGCAGTGTTACAGTGTGTGCTGTTATTCTCATTCCCCGTACAGTGTTACAGTGTGTGCTGTTAGTCTCACCAACCCAGTGCAGTGTTACAGTGTGTGCTGTTAGTCTAACTCCCCAGTGCAGTGTTACAGTGTGTGCTGTTAGTCTCACTCCCAGTGCAGTGTTACAGTGTGTGCTGTTAGTCTCCCTCCCCAGTGCAGTGTTACAGTGTGTGCTGTTAGTCTAATTCCCCATTGCAGTGTTACAGTGTGTGCTGTTAGTCTCCCTCCCCAGTGCAGTGTTTTTAGTGTGTGCTGTTTCTCTCACTCCCCCGTACAGTGTTACATTGTGTGCTGTTAGTCTCACCAACCCAGTGCAGCGTTACAGTGTGTGCTGTTAGTCTCACTCCCAGTGCAGTGTTACAGTGTGTGCTGTTAGTCTCACTCCCCAGTACAGTGTTACAATGTGTGCTGTTAGTCTAACTCCCCAGTGCAGTGTTACAGTGTATGCTGTTACTCTAACTCCCCAGTGCAGTGTTACAGTGTGTGCTGTTAGTCTCACTACCCAGTGCAGTGTTACAGTGTGTGCTGTTAGTCTAACGCCCCAGTGCAGTGTTAGTGTGTGCTTTTAGTCTCACTCCCCAGTGCAGTGTTACAGTGAGTGCTGTTATTCTCACCCCCCCAGTGCAGTGTTACAGTGTGTGTTGTTAGTCTCACTCCCCAGTGCAGTGTTACAGTGTGTGCTGTTAGTCTAACTCCCAGTGCAGTGTTACAGTGTGTGCTGTTAGTCTCACTCCCCAGTGCAGTGTTACAGTGTGTGCTGTTAGTCTAACTCCCAGTGCAGTGTTACAGTGTGTGCTGTTAGTCTCACTCCCCAGTGCAGCGTTACAGTGTGTGCTGTTAGTCTCACCGACCCAGTGCAGTGTTACAGTGTGTGCTGTTAGTCTCACCGACCCAGTGCAGTGTTACAGTGTGTGCTGTTAGTCTCACCGACCCAGTGCAGTGTTACAGTGTGTGCTGTTATTCTCATTCCCCGTACAGTGTTACAGTGTGTGCTGTTAGTCTCACCAACCCAGTGCAGTGTTACAGTGTGTGCTGTTAGTCTAACTCCCCAGTGCAGTGTTACAGTGTGTGCTGTTAGTCTCACTCCCAGTGCAGTGTTACAGTGTGTGCTGTTAGTCTCCCTCCCCAGTGCAGTGTTACAGTGTGTGCTGTTAGTCTAATTCCCCATTGCAGTGTTACAGTGTGTGCTGTTAGTCTCCCTCCCCAGTGCAGTGTTTTTAGTGTGTGCTGTTTCTCTCACTCCCCCGTACAGTGTTACATTGTGTGCTGTTAGTCTCACCAACCCAGTGCAGCGTTACAGTGTGTGCTGTTAGTCTCACTCCCAGTGCAGTGTTACAGTGTGTGCTGTTAGTCTCACTCCCCAGTACAGTGTTACAATGTGTGCTGTTAGTCTAACTCCCCAGTGCAGTGTTACAGTGTATGCTGTTACTCTAACTCCCCAGTGCAGTGTTACAGTGTGTGCTGTTAGTCTCACTACCCAGTGCAGTGTTACAGTGTGTGCTGTTAGTCTAACGCCCCAGTGCAGTGTTAGTGTGTGCTTTTAGTCTCACTCCCCAGTGCAGTGTTACAGTGAGTGCTGTTATTCTCACCCCCCCAGTGCAGTGTTACAGTGTGTGTTGTTAGTCTCACTCCCCAGTGCAGTGTTACAGTGTGTGCTGTTAGTCTCACTCCCAGTGCAGTGTTACAGTGTGTGTTGTTTGTCTCACCGACCCAGTGCAGTGTTACAGTGTGTGCTGTTAGTCTCACCGACCCAGTGCAGTGTTACAGTGTGTGCTGTTAGTCTCACTCCCCAGTGCAGTGTTACAGTGTGTGCTGTTAGTCTCCCCCCAGTGCAGTGTTACAGTGTATGCTGTTAGTCTCACTCCCCAGTGCAGTGTTACAGTGTGTGCTGTTAGTCTAACTCCCAGTGCAGTGTTACAGTGTGTGCTGTTAGTCTCACTTCCCAGTGCAGTGTTACAGTGTGTGTTGTTAGTCTCACTCCCCAGTGCAGTGTTACAGTGTGTGCTGTTAGTCTCACTCCCAGTGCAGTGTTACAGTGTGTGTTGTTTGTCTCACCGACCCAGTGCAGTGTTACAGTGTGTGCTGTTAGTCTCACCGACCCAGTGCAGTGTTACAGTGTGTGCTGTTAGTCTCACTCCCCAGTGCAGTGTTACAGTGTGTGCTGTTAGTCTCCCCCCAGTGCAGTGTTACAGTGTATGCTGTTAGTCTCACTCCCCAGTGCAGTGTTACAGTGTGTGCTGTTAGTCTAACTCCCAGTGCAGTGTTACAGTGTGTGCTGTTAGTCTCACTCCCCAGTGCAGTGTTACAGTGTGTGCTGTTAGTCTAACTCCCAGTGCAGTGTTACAGTGTGTGCTGTTAGTCTCACTCCCCAGTGCAGCGTTACAGTGTGTGCTGTTAGTCTCACCGACCCAGTGCAGTGTTACAGTGTGTGCTGTTACTCTCACCAACCCAGTGCAGTGTTACAGTGTGTGCTGTTAGTCTCACCGACCCAGTGCAGTGTTACAGTGTGTGCTGTTATTCTCATTCCCCGTACAGTGTTACAGTGTGTGCTGTTAGTCTCACCAACCCAGTGCAGTGTTACAGTGTGTGCTGTTAGTCTAACTCCCCAGTGCAGTGTTACAGTGTGTGCTGTTAGTCTCACTCCCAGTGCAGTGTTACAGTGTGTGCTGTTAGTCTCCCTCCCCAGTGCAGTGTTACAGTGTGTGCTGTTAGTCTAATTCCCCATTGCAGTGTTACAGTGTGTGCTGTTAGTCTCCCTCCCCAGTGCAGTGTTTTTAGTGTGTGCTGTTTCTCTCACTCCCCCGTACAGTGTTACATTGTGTGCTGTTAGTCTCACCAACCCAGTGCAGCGTTACAGTGTGTGCTGTTAGTCTCACTCCCAGTGCAGTGTTACAGTGTGTGCTGTTAGTCTCACTCCCCAGTACAGTGTTACAATGTGTGCTGTTAGTCTAACTCCCCAGTGCAGTGTTACAGTGTATGCTGTTACTCTAACTCCCCAGTGCAGTGTTACAGTGTGTGCTGTTAGTCTCACTACCCAGTGCAGTGTTACAGTGTGTGCTGTTAGTCTAACGCCCCAGTGCAGTGTTAGTGTGTGCTTTTAGTCTCACTCCCCAGTGCAGTGTTACAGTGAGTGCTGTTATTCTCACCCCCCCAGTGCAGTGTTACAGTGTGTGTTGTTAGTCTCACTCCCCAGTGCAGTGTTACAGTGTGTGTTGTTAGTCTCACTTCCCAGTGCAGTGTTACAGTGTGTGTTGTTAGTCTCCCTCCCCAGTGCAGTGTTACAGTGTGTGCTGTTAGTCTAATTCCCCATTGCAGTGTTACAGTGTGTGCTGTTAGTCTCCCTCCCCAGTGCAGTGTTTTTAGTGTGTGCTGTTTCTCTCACTCCCCCGCACAGTGTTACAGTGTGTGCTGTTAGTCTCACCAACCCAGTGCAGTGTTACAGTGTGTGCTGTTATTCTCACTCCCAGTGCAGTGTTACAGTGTGTGCTGTTAGTCTAATTCCCCATTGCAGTGTTACAGTGTGTGCTGTTAGTCTAACTCCCCAGTGCAGTGTTACAGTGTGTGCTGTTAGTCTCCCTCCCCAGTGCAGTGTTTTTAGTGTGTGCTGTTTCTCTCACTCCCCCGTACAGTGTTACATTGTGTGCTGTTAGTCTCACCGACCCAGTGCAGTGTTTTTAGTGTGTGCTGTTTCTCTCACTCCCCCGTACAGTGTTACATTGTGTGCTGTTAGTCTCACCGACCCAGTGCAGTGTTACAGTGTGTGCTGTTAGTCTCCCTCCCCAGTGCAGTGTTTTTAGTGTGTGCTGTTTCTCTCACTCCCCCGTACAGTGTTACATTGTGTGCTGTTAGTCTCACCGACCCAGTGCAGTGTTACAGTGTGTGCTGTTAGTCTCACCAACCCAGTGCAGTGTTACAGTGTGTGCTGTTAGTCTCACCGACCCAGTGCAGCGTTACAGTGTGTGCTGTTAGTCTCACTCCCCAGTGCAGTGTTACAGTGTGTGCTGTTAGTCTCACCGACCCAGTGCAGTGTTACAGTGTGTGTTGTTTGTCTCCCTCCCCAGTGCAGTATTACAGTGTGTGCTGTTAGTCTCACCGACCCAGTGCAGTGTTACAGTGTGTGCTGTTAGTCTCACCGACCCAGTGCAGCGTTACAGTGTGTGCTGTTAGTCTCACTCCCCAGTGCAGTGTTACAGTGTGTGCTGTTAGTCTAACTCCCAGTGCAGTGTTACAGTGTGTGCTGTTAGTCTCACTCCCCAGTGCAGTGTTACAGTGTGTGCTGTTAGTCTAACTCCCAGTGCAGTGTTACAGTGTGTGCTGTTAGTCTCACTCCCCAGTGCAGCGTTACAGTGTGTGCTGTTAGTCTCACCGACCCAGTGCAGTGTTACAGTGTGTGCTGTTAGTCTCACTCCCCAGTGCAGTGTTACAGTGTGTGCTGTTAGTCTCACCGACCCAGTGCAGTGTTACAGTGTGTGCTGTTATTCTCATTCCCCGTACAGTGTTACAGTGTGTGCTGTTAGTCTCACCAACCCAGTGCAGTGTTACAGTGTGTGCTGTTAGTCTAACTCCCCAGTGCAGTGTTACAGTGTGTGCTGTTAGTCTCACTCCCAGTGCAGTGTTACAGTGTGTGCTGTTAGTCTAATTCCCCATTGCAGTGTTACAGTGTGTGCTGTTAGTCTCCCTCACCAGTGCAGTGTTTTTAGTGTGTGCTGTTTCTCTCACTCCCCCGTACAGTGTTACATTGTGTGCTGTTAGTCTCACCAACCCAGTGCAGTGTTACAGTGTGTGCTGTTAGTCTAACTCCCCAGTGCATTGTTACAGTGTGTGCTGTTAGTCTCACTCCCAGTGCAGTGTTACAGTGTGTGCTGTTAGTCTCACTCCCCAGTACAGTGTTACAATGTGTGCTGTTAGCCTCACTCCCCAGTGCAGTGTTACAGTGTATGCTGTTACTCTAACTCCCCAGTGCAGTGTTACAGTGTGTGCTGTTTGTCTAACTCCCCAGTGCAGTGTTACAGTGTGTGCTGTTAGTCTAACGCCCCAGTGCAGTGTTAGTGTGTGCTTTTAGTCTCACTCCCCAGTGCAGTGTTACAGTGAGTGCTGTTATTCTCACCGCCCCAGTGCAGTGTTACAGTGTGTGTTGTTAGTCTCACTCCCCAGTGCAGTGTTACAGTGTGTGTTGTTAGTCTCACTTCCCAGTGCAGTGTTACAGTGTGTGTTGTTAGTCTCACTCCCCAATGCAGTGTTACAGTGTGTGCTGTTAGTCTCACTCCCAGTGCAGTGTTACAGTGTGTGTTGTTTGTCTCCCTCCCCAGTGCAGTGTTACAGTGTGTGCTGTTAGTCTCACCGACCCAGTGCAGTGTTACAGTGTGTGCTGTTAGTCTAACTCCCAGTGCAGTGTTACAGTGTGTGCTGTTAGTCTCCCCCCAGTGCAGCGTTACAGTGTGTGCTGTTAGTCTCACTCCCCAGTGCAGCATTACAGTGTGTGCTGTTAGTCTCACTGACCCAGTGCAGTGTTACAGTGTGTGCTGTTAGTCTCACCGACCCAGTGCAGTGTTACAGTGTGTGCTGTTAGTCTCACTGACCCAGTGCAGTGTTACAGTGTGTGCTGTTATTCTCATTCCCCCGTACAGTGTTACAGTGTGTGCTGTTAGTCTCACCAACCCAGTGCAGTGTTACAGTGTGTGCTGTTAGTCTCACCGACCCAGTGCAGTGTTTTTAGTGTGTGCTGTTTCTCTCACTCCCACGCACAGTGTTACAGTGTGTGCTGTTAGTCTCACCAACCCAGTGCAGTGTTACAGTGTGTGCTGTTAGTCTAACTCCCCAGTGCAGTGTTACAGTGTGTGCTGTTAGTCTCACTCCAAGTGCAGTGTTACAGTGTGTGCTGTTAGTCTCACTCCCCAGTGCAGTGTTACAGTGTGTGCTGTTAGTCTCACTCCCCAGTACAGTGTTACAATGTGTGCTGTTAGTCTAACTCCCCAGTGCAGTGTTACAGTGTATGCTGTTAGTCTAACTCCCCAGAGCAGTGTTACAGTGTGTGCTGTTAGTCTCACTACCCAGTGCAGTGTTACAGTGTGTGCTGTTAGTCTAACGCCCCAGTGCAGTGTTAGTGTGTGCTTTTAGTCTCACTCCCCAGTGCAGTGTTACAGTGTGTGCTGTTAGTCTCACTACCCAGTGCAGTGTTACAGTGTGTGCTGTTAGTCTAACGCCCCAGTGCAGTGTTAGTGTGTGCTTTTAGTCTCACTCCCCAGTGCAGTGTTACAGTGAGTGCAGTTATTCCCACACCCCCCAGTGCAGTGTTACAGTGTGTGCTGTTAGTCTCACTCCCCAGTGCAGTGTTACAGTGTGTGTTGTTAGTCTCACTTCCCAGTGCAGTGTTACAGTGTGTGCTGTTAGTCTCACTCCCCAGTGCAGTGTTACAGTGTGTGCTGTTAGTCGCACTCCCAGTGCAGTGTTACAGTGTGTGCTGTTAGTCTCACCAACCCAGTGCAGTGTTACAGTGTGTGCTGTTAGTCTAACGCCCCAGTGCAGTGTTAGTGTGTGCTTTTAGTCTCACTCCCCAGTGCAGTGTTACAGTGAGTGCAGTTATTCCCACACACCCCAGTGCAGTGTTACAGTGTGTGTTGTTAGTCTCACTCCCCAGTGCAGTGTTACAGTGTGTGTTGTTAGTCTCACTTACCAGTGCAGTGTTACAGTGTGTGTTGTTTGTCTCCCTCCCCAGTGCAGTGTTACAGTGTGTGCTGTTAGTCTCACCGACCCAGTGCAGTGTTACAGTGTGTGCTGTTAGTCTCACCAACCCAGTGCAGTGTTACAGTGTGTGCTGTTAGTCTCCCTCCCCAGTGCAGTGTATTTAGTGTGTGCTGTTTCTCTCACTCCCCCGTACAGTGTTACAGTGTGTGCTGTTAGTCTCACCAACCCAGTGCAGTGTTACAGTGTGTGCTGTTAGTCTCACTCCCCAGTGCAGTGTTACAGTGTGTGCTGTTAGTCTCACTCCCCAGTGCAGTGTTACAGTGTGTGCTGTTAGTCTAACTCCCAGTGCAGTGTTACAGTGTGTGCTGTTAGTCTCACTCCCCAGTGCAGCGTTACAGTGTGTGCTGTTAGTCTCACCGACCCAGTGCAGTGTTACAGTGTGTGCTGTTAGTCTCACTCCCCAGTGCAGTGTTACAGTGTGTGCTGTTAGTCTCACTCCCCAGTGCAGTGTTACAGTGTGTGCTGTTAGTCTCACTCCCCAGTGCAGTGTTACAGTGTGTGCTGTTAGTCTAACTCCCAGTGCAGTGTTACAGTGTGTGCTGTTAGTCTCACTCCCCAGTGCAGCGTTACAGTGTGTTCTGTTAGTCTCACCGACCCAGTGCAGTGTTACAGTGTGTGCTGTTAGTCTCACTCCCCAGTGCAGTGTTACAGTGTGTGCTGTTAGTCTCACCGACCCAGTGCAGTGTTACAGTGTGTGCTGTTAGTCTCACTCCACAGTGCAGTGTTACAGTGTGTGCTGTTATTCTCATTCCCCGTACAGTGTTACAGTGTGTGCTGTTAGTCTCACCAACCCAGTGCAGTGTTACAGTGTGTGCTGTTAGTCTAACGCCCCAGTGCAGTGTTAGTGTGTGCTTTTAGTCTCACTCCCCAGTGCAGTGTTACAGTGAGTGCAGTTATTCTCACACCCCCAGTGCAGTGTTACAGTGTGTGTTGTTAGTCTCACTCCCCAGTGCAGTGTTACAGTGTGTGTTGTTAGTCTCACTTCCCAGTGCAGTGTTACAGTGTGTGTTGTTTGTCTCCCTCCCCAGTGCAGTGTTACAGTGTGTGCTGTTAGTCTCACCGACCCAGTGCAGTGTTACAGTGGGTGCTGTTAGTCTCACCAACCCAGTGCAGTGTTACAGTGTGTGCTGTTAGTCTCCCTCCCCAGTGCAGTGTATTTAGTGTGTGCTGTTTCTCTCACTCCCCCGTACAGTGTTACATTGTGTGCTGTTAGTCTCACCAACCCAGTGCAGTGTTACAGTGTGTGCTGTTAGTCTCACTCCCAGTGCAGTGTTACAGTGTGTGCTGTTAGTCTCACTCCCCAGTACAGTGTTACAATGTGTGCTGTTAGTCTAACTCCCCAGTGCAGTGTTACAGTGTATGCTGTTACTCTAACTCCCCAGTGCAGTGTTGCAGTGTGTGCTGTTAGTCTCACTACCCAGTGCAGTGTTACAGTGTGTGCTGTTAGTCTAACGCCCCAGTGCAGTGTTAGTGTGTGCTTTTAGTCTCACTCCCCAGTGCAGTGTTACAGTGAGTGCTGTTATTCTCACCGCCCCAGTGCAGTGTTACAGTGTGTGTTGTTAGTCTCACTCCCCAGTGCAGTGTTACAGTGTGTGTTGTTAGTCTCACTTCCCAGTGCAGTGTTACAGTGTGTGTTGTTAGTCTCACTCCCCAGTGCAGTGTTACAGTGTGTGCTGTTAGTCTCACTCCCAGTGCAGTGTTACAGTGTGTGTTGTTTGTCTCCCTCCCCAGTGCAGTGTTACAGTGTGTGCTGTTAGTCTCACTACCCAGTGCAGTGTTACAGTGTGTGCTGTTAGTCTAACGCCCCAGTGCAGTGTTAGTGTGTGCTTTTAGTCTCACTCCCCAGTGCAGTGTTACAGTGAGTGCTGTTATTCTCACCGCCCCAGTGCAGTGTTACAGTGTGTGTTGTTAGTCTCACTCCCCAGTGCAGTGTTACAGTGTGTGTTGTTAGTCTCACTTCCCAGTGCAGTGTTACAGTGTGTGTTGTTAGTCTCACTCCCCAGTGCAGTGTTACAGTGTGTGCTGTTAGTCTCACTCCCAGTGCAGTGTTACAGTGTGTGTTGTTTGTCTCCCTCCCCAGTGCAGTGTTACAGTGTGTGCTGTTAGTCTCACCGACCCAGTGCAGTGTTACAGTGTGTGCTGTTAGTCTCACTCCCCAGTGCAGTGTTACAGTGTGTGCTGTTAGTCTCCCCCCAGTGCAGTGTTACAGTGTATGCTGTTAGTCTCACTCCCCAGTGCAGTGTTACAGTGTGTGCTGTTAGTCTCACTCCCCAGTGCAGTGTTACAGTGTGTGCTGTTAGTCTCACTCCCCAGTGCAGTGTTACAGTGTGTGCTGTTAGTCTAACTCCCAGTGCAGTGTTACAGTGTGTGCTGTTAGTCTCACTCCCCAGTGCAGCGTTACAGTGTGTGCTGTTAGTCTCACCGACCCAGTGCAGTGTTACAGTGTGTGCTGTTAGTCTCACTCCCCAGTGCAGTGTTACAGTGTATGCTGTTAGTCTCACTCCCCAGTGCAGTGTTACAGTGTGTGCTGTTAGTCTCACTCCCCAGTGCAGTGTTACAGTGTGTGCTGTTAGTCTCACTCCCCAGTGCAGTGTTACAGTGTGTGCTGTTAGTCTCACTCCACAGTGCAGTGTTACAGTGTGTGCTGTTATTCTCATTCCCCCGTACAGTGTTACAGTGTATGCTGTTAGTCTCACCAACCCAGTGCAGTGTTACAGTGTGTGCTGTTAGTCTCCCTCCCCAGTGCAGTGTTTTTAGTGTGTGCTGTTTCTCTCACTCCCCCGCACAGTGTTACAGTGTGTGCTGTTAGTCTCACCAACCCAGTGCAGTGTTACAGTGTGTGCTGTTAGTCTAACTCCCCAGTGCAGTGTTACAGTGTGTGCTGTTAGTCTCACTCCAAGTGCAGTGTTACAGTGTGTGCTGTTAGTCTCACTCCCAGTGCAGTGTTACAGTGTGTGATGTTAGTCTCACCGACCCAGTGCAGTGTTACAGTGTGTGCTGTTAGTCGTACTCCCAGTGCAGTGTTACAGTGTGTGCTGTTAGTCTCACTCCCCAGTGCAGTGTTACAGTGTGTGCTGTTAGTTTCACTCCCAGTGCAGTGTTACAGTGTGTGCTGTTATTCTCACTCCCAGTGCAGTGTTACAGTGTGTGCTGTTATTCTCACTCCCCAGTGCAGTGTTACAGTGTATGCTGTTAGTCTCACTCCCAGTGCAGTGTTACAGTGTGTGCTGTTAGTCTCCCTCCCCAGTGCAGTGTTTTTAGTGTGTGCTGTTTCTCTCACTCCCCCGTACAGTGTTACATTGTGTGCCGTTAGTCTCACCAACCCAGTGCAGTGTTACAGTGTGTGCTGTTAGTCTAACTCCCCAGTGCAGTGTTACAGTGTGTGCTGTTAGTCTCACTCCCAGTGCAGTGTTACAGTTTGTGCTGTTAGTCTCACTCCCCAGTACAGTGTTACAATGTGTGCTGTTAGTCTCACTCCCCAGTGCAGTGTTACAGTGTGTGCTGTTAGTCTAACTCCCCAGTGCAGTGTTACAGTGTATGCTGTTACTCTAACTCCCCAGTGCAGTGTTACAGTGTGTGCTGTTAGTCTAACTCCCCAGTGCAGTGTTACAGTGTGTGCTGTTAGTCTAACGCCCCAGTACAGTGTTAGTGTGTGCTTTTAGTCTCACTCCCCAGTGCAGTGTTACAGTGAGTGCTGTTATTCTCACCGCCCCAGTGCAGTGTTACAGTGTGTGTTGTTAGTCTCACTCCCCAGTGCAGTGTTACAGTGTGTGTTGTTAGTCTCACTTCCCAGTGCAGTGTTACAGTGTGTGTTGTTAGTCTCACTCCCCAGTGCAGTGTTACAGTGTGTGCTGTTAGTCTCACTCCCAGTGCAGTGTTACAGTGTGTGCTGTTTGTCTCCCTCCCCAGTGCAGTGTTACAGTGTGTGCTGTTAGTCTCACCGACCCAGTGCAGTGTTACAGTGTGTGTTGTTAGTCTCACTCCCCAGTGCAGTGTTACAGTGTGTGCTGTTAGTCTCCCCCCAGTGCAGTGTTACAGTGTATGCTGTTAGTCTCACTCCCCAGTGCAGTGTTACAGTGTGTGCTGTTAGTCTCACTCCCCAGTGCAGTGTTACAGTGTGTGCTGTTAGTCCCACTCCCCAGTGCAGTGTTACAGTGTGTGCTGTTAGTCTAACTCCCAGTGCAGTGTTACAGTGTGTGCTGTTAGTCTCACTCCCCAGTGCAGCGTTACAGTGTGTGCTGTTAGTCTCACCGACCCAGTGCAGTGTTACAGTGTGTGCTGTTAGTCTCACTCCCCAGTGCAGTGTTACAGTGTGTGCTGTTAGTCTCACCGACCCAGTGCAGTGTTACAGTGTGTGCTGTTAGTCTCACTCCACAGTGCAGTGTTACAGTGTGTGCTGTTATTCTCATTCCCCGTACAGTGTTACAGTGTGTGCTGTTAGTCTAACTCCCAGTGCAGTGTTACAGTGTGTGCTGTTAGTCTCACCAACCCAGTGCAGTGTTACAGTGTGTGCTGTTAGTCTAACGCCCCAGTGCAGTGTTAGTGTGTGCTTTTAGTCTCACTCCCCAGTGCAGTGTTACAGTGAGTGCAGTTATTCTCACACCCCCCAGTGCAGTGTTACAGTGTGTGTTGTTAGTCTCACTCCCCAGTGCAGTGTTACAGTGTGTGCTGTTAGTCTCACTCCCCAGTGCAGTGTTACAGTGTGTGCTGTTAGTCTCGCTCCCCAGTGCAGTGTTACAGTGTGTGCTGTTAGTCTCACTCCACAGTGCAGTGTTACAGTGTGTGCTGTTATTCTCATTCCCCTGTACAGTGTTACAGTGTATGCTGTTAGTCTCACCAACCCAGTGCAGTGTTACAGTGTGTGCTGTTAGTCTCCCTCCCCAGTGCAGTGTTTTTAGTGTGTGCTGTTTCTCTCACTCCCCCGCACAGTGTTACAGTGTGTGCTGTTAGTCTCACCAACCCAGTGCAGTGTTACAGTGTGTGCTGTTAGTCTAACTCCCCAGTGCAGTGTTACAGTGTGTGCTGTTAGTCTCACTCCAAGTGCAGTGTTAAAGTGTGTGCTGTTAGTCTCACTCCCAGTGCAGTGTTACAGTGTGTGATGTTAGTCTCACCGACCCAGTGCAGTGTTACAGTGTGTGCTGTTAGTCGTACTCCCAGTGCAGTGTTACAGTGTGTGCTGTTAGTCTCACTCCCCAGTGCAGTGTTACAGTGTGTGCTGTTAGTTTCACTCCCAGTGCAGTGTTACAGTGTGTGCTGTTATTCTCACTCCCAGTGCAGTGTTACAGTGTGTGCTGTTATTCTCACTCCCCAGTGCAGTGTTACAGTGTATGCTGTTAGTCTCACTCCCAGTGCAGTGTTACAGTGTGTGCTGTTAGTCTCCCTCCCCAGTGCAGTGTTTTTAGTGTGTGCTGTTTCTCTCACTCCCCCGTACAGTGTTACATTGTGTGCCGTTAGTCTCACCAACCCAGTGCAGTGTTACAGTGTGTGCTGTTAGTCTAACTCCCCAGTGCAGTGTTACAGTGTGTGCTGTTAGTCTCACTCCCAGTGCAGTGTTACAGTGTGTGCTGTTAGTCTCACTCCCCAGTACAGTGTTACAATGTGTGCTGTTAGTCTCACTCCCCAGTGCAGTGTTACAGTGTGTGCTGTTAGTCTAACTCCCCAGTGCAGTGTTACAGTGTATGCTGTTACTCTAACTCCCCAGTGCAGTGTTACAGTGTGTGCTGTTAGTCTAACTCCCCAGTGCAGTGTTACAGTGTGTGCTGTTAGTCTAACGCCCCAGTACAGTGTTAGTGTGTGCTTTTAGTCTCACTCCCCAGTGCAGTGTTACAGTGAGTGCTGTTATTCTCACCGCCCCAGTGCAGTGTTACAGTGTGTGTTGTTAGTCTCACTCCCCAGTGCAGTGTTACAGTGTGTGTTGTTAGTCTCACTTCCCAGTGCAGTGTTACAGTGTGTGTTGTTAGTCTCACTCCCCAGTGCAGTGTTACAGTGTGTGCTGTTAGTCTCACTCCCAGTGCAGTGTTACAGTGTGTGTTGTTTGTCTCCCTCCCCAGTGCAGTGTTACAGTGCGTGCTGTTAGTCTCACCGACCCAGTGCAGTGTTACAGTGTGTGCTGTTAGTCTAACTCCCAGTGCAGTGTTACAGTGTGTGCTGTTAGTCTCCCCCCAGTGCAGCGTTACAGTGTGTGCTGTTAGTCTCACTCCCCAGTGCAGCGTTACAGTGTGTGCTGTTAGTCTCACCGACCCAGTGCAGTGTTACAGTGTGTGCTGTTAGTCTCACCGACCCAGTGCAGTGTTACAGTGTGTGCTGTTAGTCTCACTGACCCAGTGCAGTGTTACAGTGTGTGCTGTTATTCTCATTCCCCCGTACAGTGTTACAGTGTGTGCTGTTAGTCTCACTCCCCAGTGCAGTGTTACAGTGTGTGCTGTTATTCTCACTCCCAGTGCAGTGTTACAGTGTGTGCTGTTAGTCTCACTCCCAGTGCAGTGTTACAGTGTGTGCTGTTAGTCTCACCGACCCAGTGCAGTGTTACAGTGTGTGCTGTTAGTCTCACCAACCCAGTGCAGTGTTACAGTGTGTGCTGTTAGTCTCACCGACCCAGTGCAGTGTTTTTAGTGTGTGCTGTTTCTCTCACTCCCACGCACAGTGTTACAGTGTGTGCTGTTAGTCTCACCAACCCAGTGCAGTGTTACAGTGTGTGCTGTTAGTCTAACTCCCCAGTGCAGTGTTACAGTGTGTGCTGTTAGTCTCACTCCAAGTGCAGTGTTACAGTGTGTGCTGTTAGTCTCACTCCCCAGTGCTGCGTTACAGTGTGTGCTGTTAGTCTCACTCCCCAGTGCAGTGTTACAGTGTGTGCTGTTAGTCTAACTCCCCAGTGCAGTGTTACAGTGTATGCTGTTAGTCTAACTCCCCAGAGCAGTGTTACAGTGTGTGCTTTTAGTCTCACTCCCCAGTGCAGTGTTACAGTGTGTGCTGTTAGTCTCACTACCCAGTGCAGTGTTACAGTGTGTGCTGTTAGTCTAACGCCCCAGTGCAGTGTTAGTGTGTGCTTTTAGTCTCACTCCCCAGTGCAGTGTTACAGTGAGTGCAGTTATTCCCACACCCCCCAGTGCAGTGTTACAGTGTGTGTTGTTAGTCTCACTCCCCAGTGCAGTGTTACAGTGTGTGTTGTTAGTCTCACTTCCCAGTGCAGTGTTACAGTGTGTGCTGTTAGTCTAACGCCCCAGTGCAGTGTTAGTGTGTGCTTTTAGTCTCACTCCCCAGTGCAGTGTTACAGTGAGTGCAGTTATTCCCACACCCCCCAGTGCAGTGTTACAGTGTGTGTTGTTAGTCTCACTCCCCAGTGCAGTGTTACAGTGAGTGCAGTTATTCCCACACCCCCCAGTGCAGTGTTACAGTGTGTGTTGTTAGTCTCACTTCCCAGTGCAGTGTTACAGTGTGTGCTGTTAGTCGCACTCCCAGTGCAGTGTTACAGTGTGTGCTGTTAGTCTCACTCCCCAGTGCAGTGTTACAGTGTGTGCTGTTAGTCTCACCGACCCAGTGCAGTGTTACAGTGTGTGCTGTTAGTCTCACCAACCCAGTGCAGTGTTACAGTGTGTGCTGTTAGTTTCCCTCCCCAGTGCAGTGTTTTTAGTGTGTGCTGTTTCTCTCACTCCCCCGTACAGTGTTACAGTGTGTGCTGTTAGTCTCACCAACCCAGTGCAGTGTTACAGTGTGTGCTGTTAGTCTCACTCCCCAGTGCAGTGTTACAGTGTGTGCTGTTAGTCTCACTCCCAGTGCAGTGTTACAGTGTGTGCTGTTAGTCTCACTCCCAGTGCAGTGTTACAGTGTGTGTTGTTTGTCTCCCTCCCCAGTGCAGTGTTACAGTGTGTGCTGTTAGTCTCACCGACCCAGTGCAGTGTTACAGTGTGTGCTGTTAGTCTCACTCCCCAGTGCAGTGTTACAGTGTGTGCTGTTAGTCTCCCCCCAGTGCAGTGTTACAGTGTATGCTGTTAGTCTCACTCCCCAGTGCAGTGTTACAGTGTGTGCTGTTAGTCTCACTCCCCAGTGCAGTGTTACAGTGTGTGCTGTTAGTCTCACTCCCCAGTGCAGTGTTACAGTGTGTGCTGTTAGTCTAACTCCCAGTGCAGTGTTACAGTGTGTGCTGTTAGTCTCACTCCCCAGTGCAGCGTTACAGTGTGTGCTGTTAGTCTCACCGACCCAGTGCAGTGTTACAGTGTGTGCTGTTAGTCTCACTCCCCAGTGCAGTGTTACAGTGTATGCTGTTAGTCTCACTCCCCAGTGCAGTGTTACAGTGTGTGCTGTTAGTCTCACTCCCCAGTGCAGTGTTACAGTGTGTGCTGTTAGTCTCACTCCCCAGTGCAGTGTTACAGTGTGTGCTGTTAGTCTCACTCCACAGTGCAGTGTTACAGTGTGTGCTGTTATTCTCATTCCCCCGTACAGTGTTACAGTGTATGCTGTTAGTCTCACCAACCCAGTGCAGTGTTACAGTGTGTGCTGTTAGTCTCCCTCCCCAGTGCAGTGTTTTTAGTGTGTGCTGTTTCTCTCACTCCCCCGCACAGTGTTACAGTGTGTGCTGTTAGTCTCACCAACCCAGTGCAGTGTTACAGTGTGTGCTGTTAGTCTAACTCCCCAGTGCAGTGTTACAGTGTGTGCTGTTAGTCTCACTCCAAGTGCAGTGTTACAGTGTGTGCTGTTAGTCTCACTCCCAGTGCAGTGTTACAGTGTGTGATGTTAGTCTCACCGACCCAGTGCAGTGTTACAGTGTGTGCTGTTAGTCGTACTCCCAGTGCAGTGTTACAGTGTGTGCTGTTAGTCTCACTCCCCAGTGCAGTGTTACAGTGTGTGCTGTTAGTTTCACTCCCAGTGCAGTGTTACAGTGTGTGCTGTTATTCTCACTCCCAGTGCAGTGTTACAGTGTGTGCTGTTATTCTCACTCCCCAGTGCAGTGTTACAGTGTATGCTGTTAGTCTCACTCCCAGTGCAGTGTTACAGTGTGTGCTGTTAGTCTCCCTCCCCAGTGCAGTGTTTTTAGTGTGTGCTGTTTCTCTCACTCCCCCGTACAGTGTTACATTGTGTGCCGTTAGTCTCACCAACCCAGTGCAGTGTTACAGTGTGTGCTGTTAGTCTAACTCCCCAGTGCAGTGTTACAGTGTGTGCTGTTAGTCTCACTCCCAGTGCAGTGTTACAGTTTGTGCTGTTAGTCTCACTCCCCAGTACAGTGTTACAATGTGTGCTGTTAGTCTCACTCCCCAGTGCAGTGTTACAGTGTGTGCTGTTAGTCTAACTCCCCAGTGCAGTGTTACAGTGTATGCTGTTACTCTAACTCCCCAGTGCAGTGTTACAGTGTGTGCTGTTAGTCTAACTCCCCAGTGCAGTGTTACAGTGTGTGCTGTTAGTCTAACGCCCCAGTACAGTGTTAGTGTGTGCTTTTAGTCTCACTCCCCAGTGCAGTGTTACAGTGAGTGCTGTTATTCTCACCGCCCCAGTGCAGTGTTACAGTGTGTGTTGTTAGTCTCACTCCCCAGTGCAGTGTTACAGTGTGTGTTGTTAGTCTCACTTCCCAGTGCAGTGTTACAGTGTGTGTTGTTAGTCTCACTCCCCAGTGCAGTGTTACAGTGTGTGCTGTTAGTCTCACTCCCAGTGCAGTGTTACAGTGTGTGCTGTTTGTCTCCCTCCCCAGTGCAGTGTTACAGTGTGTGCTGTTAGTCTCACCGACCCAGTGCAGTGTTACAGTGTGTGTTGTTAGTCTCACTCCCCAGTGCAGTGTTACAGTGTGTGCTGTTAGTCTCCCCCCAGTGCAGTGTTACAGTGTATGCTGTTAGTCTCACTCCCCAGTGCAGTGTTACAGTGTGTGCTGTTAGTCTCACTCCCCAGTGCAGTGTTACAGTGTGTGCTGTTAGTCCCACTCCCCAGTGCAGTGTTACAGTGTGTGCTGTTAGTCTAACTCCCAGTGCAGTGTTACAGTGTGTGCTGTTAGTCTCACTCCCCAGTGCAGCGTTACAGTGTGTGCTGTTAGTCTCACCGACCCAGTGCAGTGTTACAGTGTGTGCTGTTAGTCTCACTCCCCAGTGCAGTGTTACAGTGTGTGCTGTTAGTCTCACCGACCCAGTGCAGTGTTACAGTGTGTGCTGTTAGTCTCACTCCACAGTGCAGTGTTACAGTGTGTGCTGTTATTCTCATTCCCCGTACAGTGTTACAGTGTGTGCTGTTAGTCTAACTCCCAGTGCAGTGTTACAGTGTGTGCTGTTAGTCTCACCAACCCAGTGCAGTGTTACAGTGTGTGCTGTTAGTCTAACGCCCCAGTGCAGTGTTAGTGTGTGCTTTTAGTCTCACTCCCCAGTGCAGTGTTACAGTGAGTGCAGTTATTCTCACACCCCCCAGTGCAGTGTTACAGTGTGTGTTGTTAGTCTCACTCCCCAGTGCAGTGTTACAGTGTGTGCTGTTAGTCTCACTCCCCAGTGCAGTGTTACAGTGTGTGCTGTTAGTCTCGCTCCCCAGTGCAGTGTTACAGTGTGTGCTGTTAGTCTCACTCCACAGTGCAGTGTTACAGTGTGTGCTGTTATTCTCATTCCCCTGTACAGTGTTACAGTGTATGCTGTTAGTCTCACCAACCCAGTGCAGTGTTACAGTGTGTGCTGTTAGTCTCCCTCCCCAGTGCAGTGTTTTTAGTGTGTGCTGTTTCTCTCACTCCCCCGCACAGTGTTACAGTGTGTGCTGTTAGTCTCACCAACCCAGTGCAGTGTTACAGTGTGTGCTGTTAGTCTAACTCCCCAGTGCAGTGTTACAGTGTGTGCTGTTAGTCTCACTCCAAGTGCAGTGTTAAAGTGTGTGCTGTTAGTCTCACTCCCAGTGCAGTGTTACAGTGTGTGATGTTAGTCTCACCGACCCAGTGCAGTGTTACAGTGTGTGCTGTTAGTCGTACTCCCAGTGCAGTGTTACAGTGTGTGCTGTTAGTCTCACTCCCCAGTGCAGTGTTACAGTGTGTGCTGTTAGTTTCACTCCCAGTGCAGTGTTACAGTGTGTGCTGTTATTCTCACTCCCAGTGCAGTGTTACAGTATGTGCTGTTATTCTCACTCCCCAGTGCAGTGTTACAGTGTATGCTGTTAGTCTCACTCCCAGTGCAGTGTTACAGTGTGTGCTGTTAGTCTCCCTCCCCAGTGCAGTGTTTTTAGTGTGTGCTGTTTCTCTCACTCCCCCGTACAGTGTTACATTGTGTGCCGTTAGTCTCACCAACCCAGTGCAGTGTTACAGTGTGTGCTGTTAGTCTAACTCCCCAGTGCAGTGTTACAGTGTGTGCTGTTAGTCTCACTCCCAGTGCAGTGTTACAGTGTGTGCTGTTAGTCTCACTCCCCAGTACAGTGTTACAATGTGTGCTGTTAGTCTCACTCCCCAGTGCAGTGTTACAGTGTGTGCTGTTAGTCTAACTCCCCAGTGCAGTGTTACAGTGTATGCTGTTACTCTAACTCCCCAGTGCAGTGTTACAGTGTGTGCTGTTAGTCTAACTCCCCAGTGCAGTGTTACAGTGTGTGCTGTTAGTCTAACGCCCCAGTACAGTGTTAGTGTGTGCTTTTAGTCTCACTCCCCAGTGCAGTGTTACAGTGAGTGCTGTTATTCTCACCGCCCCAGTGCAGTGTTACAGTGTGTGTTGTTAGTCTCACTCCCCAGTGCAGTGTTACAGTGTGTGTTGTTAGTCTCACTTCCCAGTGCAGTGTTACAGTGTGTGTTGTTAGTCTCACTCCCCAGTGCAGTGTTACAGTGTGTGCTGTTAGTCTCACTCCCAGTGCAGTGTTACAGTGTGTGTTGTTTGTCTCCCTCCCCAGTGCAGTGTTACAGTGCGTGCTGTTAGTCTCACCGACCCAGTGCAGTGTTACAGTGTGTGCTGTTAGTCTAACTCCCAGTGCAGTGTTACAGTGTGTGCTGTTAGTCTCCCCCCAGTGCAGCGTTACAGTGTGTGCTGTTAGTCTCACTCCCCAGTGCAGCGTTACAGTGTGTGCTGTTAGTCTCACCGACCCAGTGCAGTGTTACAGTGTGTGCTGTTAGTCTCACCGACCCAGTGCAGTGTTACAGTGTGTGCTGTTAGTCTCACTGACCCAGTGCAGTGTTACAGTGTGTGCTGTTATTCTCATTCCCCCGTACAGTGTTACAGTGTGTGCTGTTAGTCTCACTCCCCAGTGCAGTGTTACAGTGTGTGCTGTTATTCTCACTCCCAGTGCAGTGTTACAGTGTGTGCTGTTAGTCTCACTCCCAGTGCAGTGTTACAGTGTGTGCTGTTAGTCTCACCGACCCAGTGCAGTGTTACAGTGTGTGCTGTTAGTCTCACCAACCCAGTGCAGTGTTACAGTGTGTGCTGTTAGTCTCACCGACCCAGTGCAGTGTTTTTAGTGTGTGCTGTTTCTCTCACTCCCACGCACAGTGTTACAGTGTGTGCTGTTAGTCTCACCAACCCAGTGCAGTGTTACAGTGTGTGCTGTTAGTCTAACTCCCCAGTGCAGTGTTACAGTGTGTGCTGTTAGTCTCACTCCAAGTGCAGTGTTACAGTGTGTGCTGTTAGTCTCACTCCCCAGTGCTGCGTTACAGTGTGTGCTGTTAGTCTCACTCCCCAGTGCAGTGTTACAGTGTGTGCTGTTAGTCTAACTCCCCAGTGCAGTGTTACAGTGTATGCTGTTAGTCTAACTCCCCAGAGCAGTGTTACAGTGTGTGCTTTTAGTCTCACTCCCCAGTGCAGTGTTACAGTGTGTGCTGTTAGTCTCACTACCCAGTGCAGTGTTACAGTGTGTGCTGTTAGTCTAACGCCCCAGTGCAGTGTTAGTGTGTGCTTTTAGTCTCACTCCCCAGTGCAGTGTTACAGTGAGTGCAGTTATTCCCACACCCCCCAGTGCAGTGTTACAGTGTGTGTTGTTAGTCTCACTCCCCAGTGCAGTGTTACAGTGTGTGTTGTTAGTCTCACTTCCCAGTGCAGTGTTACAGTGTGTGCTGTTAGTCTAACGCCCCAGTGCAGTGTTAGTGTGTGCTTTTAGTCTCACTCCCCAGTGCAGTGTTACAGTGAGTGCAGTTATTCCCACACCCCCCAGTGCAGTGTTACAGTGTGTGTTGTTAGTCTCACTCCCCAGTGCAGTGTTACAGTGAGTGCAGTTATTCCCACACCCCCCAGTGCAGTGTTACAGTGTGTGTTGTTAGTCTCACTTCCCAGTGCAGTGTTACAGTGTGTGCTGTTAGTCGCACTCCCAGTGCAGTGTTACAGTGTGTGCTGTTAGTCTCACTCCCCAGTGCAGTGTTACAGTGTGTGCTGTTAGTCTCACCGACCCAGTGCAGTGTTACAGTGTGTGCTGTTAGTCTCACCAACCCAGTGCAGTGTTACAGTGTGTGCTGTTAGTTTCCCTCCCCAGTGCAGTGTTTTTAGTGTGTGCTGTTTCTCTCACTCCCCCGTACAGTGTTACAGTGTGTGCTGTTAGTCTCACCAACCCAGTGCAGTGTTACAGTGTGTGCTGTTAGTCTCACTCCCCAGTGCAGTGTTACAGTGTGTGCTGTTAGTCTCACTCCCAGTGCAGTGTTACAGTGTGTGCTGTTAGTCTCACTCCCCAGTGCAGTGTTACAGTGTGTGCTGTTAGTCTCACTCCCCAGTGCAGTGTTACAGTGTGTGTTGTTCGTCTAACTCCCCAGTGCAGTGTTACAGTGTATGCTGTTAGTCTAACTCCCCAGTGCAGTGTTACAGTGTGTGCTGTTAGTCTCACTTCCCAGTGCAGTGTTACAGTGTGTGTTGTTTGTCTCACTTCCCAGTGCAGTGTTACAGTGTGTGTTGTTAGTCTCACTCCCCAGTGCAGTGTTACAGTGTGTGCTGTTAGTCTCCCCCCAGTGCAGTGTTACAGTGTGTGTTGTTAGTCTCACTCCCAGTGCAGTGTTACAGTGTGTGTTGTTTGTCTCCCTCCCCAGTGCAGTATTACAGTGTGTGCTGTTAGTCTCACCGACCCAGTGCAGTGTTACAGTGTGTGCTGTTAGTCTCACCAACCCAGTGCAGTGTTACAGTGTGTGCTGTTAGTCTCACCGACCCAGTGCAGCGTTACAGTGTGTGCTGTTAGTCTCACTCCCCAGTGCAGTGTTACAGTGTGTGCTGTTAGTCTCACCGACCCAGTGCAGTGTTACAGTGTGTGCTGTTAGTCTCACTCCCAGTGCAGTGTTACAGTGTGTGTTGTTTGTCTCCCTCCCCAGTGCAGTATTACAGTGTGTGCTGTTAGTCTCACCGACCCAGTGCAGTATTACAGTGTGTGCTGTTAGTCTCACCGACCCAGTGCAGTGTTACAGTGTATGCTGTTAGTCTCACTCCCCAGTGCAGTGTTACAGTGTGTGCTGTTAGTCTCACCGACCCAGTGCAGCGTTACAGTGTGTGCTGTTAGTCTCACTCCCCAGTGCAGCGTTACAGTGTGTGCTGTTAGTCTCACTCCCCAGTGCAGTGTTACAGTGTGTGCTGTTAGTCTAACTCCCAGTGCAGTGTTACAGTGTGTGCTGTTAGTCTCACTCCCCAGTGCAGTGTTACAGTGTGTGCTGTTAGTCTAACTCCCAGTGCAGTGTTACAGTGTGTGCTGTTAGTCTCACTCCCCAGTGCAGCGTTACAGTGTGTGCTGTTAGTCTCACCGACCCAGTGCAGTGTTACAGTGTGTGCTGTTAGTCTCACTCCCCAGTGCAGTGTTACAGTGTGTGCTGTTAGTCTCACCGACCCAGTGCAGTGTTACAGTGTGTGCTGTTATTCTCATTCCCCGTACAGTGTTACAGTGTGTGCTGTTAGTCTCACCAACCCAGTGCAGTGTTACAGTGTGTGCTGTTAGTCTAACTCCCCAGTGCAGTGTTACAGTGTGTGCTGTTAGTCTCACTCCCAGTGCAGTGTTCCAGTGTGTGCTGTTAGTCTCCCTCCCCAGTGCAGTGTTACAGTGTGTGCTGTTAGTCTAATTCCCCATTGCAGTGTTACAGTGTGTGCTGTTAGTCTCCCTCCCCAGTGCAGTGTTTTTAGTGTGTGCTGTTTCTCTCACTCCCCCGTACAGTGTTACATTGTGTGCTGTTAGTCTCACCAACCCAGTGCAGCGTTACAGTGTGTGCTGTTAGTCTCACTCCCAGTGCAATGTTACAGTGTGTGCTGTTAGTCTCACTCCCCAGTACAGTGTTACAATGTGTGCTGTTAGTCTAACTCCCCAGTGCAGCGTTACAGTGTATGCTGTTACTCTAACGCCCCAGTGCAGTGTTAGTGTGTGCTTTTAGTCTCACTCCCCAGTGCAGTGTTACAGTGAGTGCAGTTATTCTCACCCCCCCAGTGCAGTGTTACAGTGTGTGTTGTTAGTCTCACTCCCCAGTGCAGTGTTACAGTGTGTGTTGTTAGTCTCACTTCCCAGTGCAGTGTTACAGTGTGTGTTGTTAGTCTCACTCCCCAGTGCAGTGTTACAGTGTGTGCTGTTAGTCTCACTCCCAGTGCAGTGTTACAGTGTGTGTTGTTTGTCTCACCGACCCAGTGCAGTGTTACAGTGTGTGCTGTTAGTCTCACCGACCCAGTGCAGTGTTACAGTGTGTGCTGTTAGTCTCACTCCCCAGTGCAGTGTTACAGTGTGTGCTGTTAGTCTCCCCCCAGTGCAGTGTTACAGTGTATGCTGTTAGTCTCACTCCCCAGTGCAGTGTTACAGTGTGTGCTGTTAGTCTCACTCCCCAGTGCAGTGTTACAGTGTGTGCTGTTAGTCTAACTCCCAGTGCAGTGTTACAGTGTGTGCTGTTAGTCTCACTCCCCAGTGCAGCGTTACAGTGTGTGCTGTTAGTCTCACCGACCCAGTGCAGCGTTACAGTGTGTGCTGTTAGTCTCACTCCCCAGTGGAGTGTTACAGTGTGTGCTGTTAGTCTCACTGACCCAGTGCAGTGTTACAGTGTGTGCTGTTAGTCTCACTCCACAGTGCAGTGTTACAGTGTGTGCTGTTATTCTCATTCCCCCGTACAGTGTTACAGTGTATGCTGTTAGTCTCACCAACCCAGTGCAGTATTACAGTGTGTGCTGTTAGTCTCCCTCCCCAGTGCAGTGTTTTAGTGTGTGCTGTTTCTCTCACTCCCCCGCACAGTGTTACAGTGTGTGCTGTTAGTCTCACCAACCCAGTGCATTGTTACAGTGTGTGCTGTTATTCTCACTCCCAGTGCAGTGTTACAGTGTGTGCTGTTAGTCTAATTCCCCATTGCAGTGTTACAGTGTGTGCTGTTAGTCTCCCTCCCCAGTGCAGTGTTTTTAGTGTGTGCTGTTTCTCTCACTCCCCCGTACAGTGTTACATTGTGTGCTGTTAGTCTCACCAACCCAGTGCAGTGTTACAGTGTGTGCTGTTAGTCTAACTCCCCAGTGCAGTGTTACAGTGTGTGCTGTTAGTCTCACTCCCAGTGCAGTGTTACAGTGTGTGCTGTTAGTCTCACTCCCCAGTGCAGTGTTACACTGTGCTGTTAGTCTCGCTCCCCAGTGCAGTGTTACAGTGTGTGCTGTTAGTCTCACTCCACAGTGCAGTGTTACAGTGTGTGCTGTTATTCTCATTCCCCTGTACAGTGTTACAGTGTATGCTGTTAGTCTCACCAACCCAGTGCAGTGTTACAGTGTGTGCTGTTAGTCTCCCTCCCCAGTGCAGTGTTTTTAGTGTGTGCTGTTTCTCTCACTCCCCCGCACAGTGTTACAGTGTGTGCTGTTAGTCTCACCAACCCAGTGCAGTGTTACAGTGTGTGCTGTTAGTCTAACTCCCCAGTGCAGTGTTACAGTGTGTGCTGTTAGTCTCACTCCAAGTGCAGTGTTAAAGTGTGTGCTGTTAGTCTCACTCCCAGTGCAGTGTTACAGTGTGTGATGTTAGTCTCACCGACCCAGTGCAGTGTTACAGTGTGTGCTGTTAGTCGTACTCCCAGTGCAGTGTTACAGTGTGTGCTGTTAGTCTCACTCCCCAGTGCAGTGTTACAGTGTGTGCTGTTAGTTTCACTCCCAGTGCAGTGTTACAGTGTGTGCTGTTATTCTCACTCCCAGTGCAGTGTTACAGTGTGTGCTGTTATTCTCACTCCCCAGTGCAGTGTTACAGTGTATGCTGTTAGTCTCACTCCCAGTGCAGTGTTACAGTGTGTGCTGTTAGTCTCCCTCCCCAGTGCAGTGTTTTTAGTGTGTGCTGTTTCTCTCACTCCCCCGTACAGTGTTACATTGTGTGCCGTTAGTCTCACCAACCCAGTGCAGTGTTACAGTGTGTGCTGTTAGTCTAACTCCCCAGTGCAGTGTTACAGTGTGTGCTGTTAGTCTCACTCCCAGTGCAGTGTTACAGTGTGTGCTGTTAGTCTCACTCCCCAGTACAGTGTTACAATGTGTGCTGTTAGTCTCACTCCCCAGTGCAGTGTTACAGTGTGTGCTGTTAGTCTAACTCCCCAGTGCAGTGTTACAGTGTATGCTGTTACTCTAACTCCCCAGTGCAGTGTTACAGTGTGTGCTGTTAGTCTAACTCCCCAGTGCAGTGTTACAGTGTGTGCTGTTAGTCTAACGCCCCAGTACAGTGTTAGTGTGTGCTTTTAGTCTCACTCCCCAGTGCAGTGTTACAGTGAGTGCTGTTATTCTCACCGCCCCAGTGCAGTGTTACAGTGTGTGTTGTTAGTCTCACTCCCCAGTGCAGTGTTACAGTGTGTGTTGTTAGTCTCACTTCCCAGTGCAGTGTTACAGTGTGTGTTGTTAGTCTCACTCCCCAGTGCAGTGTTACAGTGTGTGCTGTTAGTCTCACTCCCAGTGCAGTGTTACAGTGTGTGTTGTTTGTCTCCCTCCCCAGTGCAGTGTTACAGTGCGTGCTGTTAGTCTCACCGACCCAGTGCAGTGTTACAGTGTGTGCTGTTAGTCTAACTCCCAGTGCAGTGTTACAGTGTGTGCTGTTAGTCTCCCCCCAGTGCAGCGTTACAGTGTGTGCTGTTAGTCTCACTCCCCAGTGCAGCGTTACAGTGTGTGCTGTTAGTCTCACCGACCCAGTGCAGTGTTACAGTGTGTGCTGTTAGTCTCACCGACCCAGTGCAGTGTTACAGTGTGTGCTGTTAGTCTCACTGACCCAGTGCAGTGTTACAGTGTGTGCTGTTATTCTCATTCCCCCGTACAGTGTTACAGTGTGTGCTGTTAGTCTCACTCCCCAGTGCAGTGTTACAGTGTGTGCTGTTATTCTCACTCCCAGTGCAGTGTTACAGTGTGTGCTGTTAGTCTCACTCCCAGTGCAGTGTTACAGTGTGTGCTGTTAGTCTCACCGACCCAGTGCAGTGTTACAGTGTGTGCTGTTAGTCTCACCAACCCAGTGCAGTGTTACAGTGTGTGCTGTTAGTCTCACCGACCCAGTGCAGTGTTTTTAGTGTGTGCTGTTTCTCTCACTCCCACGCACAGTGTTACAGTGTGTGCTGTTAGTCTCACCAACCCAGTGCAGTGTTACAGTGTGTGCTGTTAGTCTAACTCCCCAGTGCAGTGTTACAGTGTGTGCTGTTAGTCTCACTCCAAGTGCAGTGTTACAGTGTGTGCTGTTAGTCTCACTCCCCAGTGCTGCGTTACAGTGTGTGCTGTTAGTCTCACTCCCCAGTGCAGTGTTACAGTGTGTGCTGTTAGTCTAACTCCCCAGTGCAGTGTTACAGTGTATGCTGTTAGTCTAACTCCCCAGAGCAGTGTTACAGTGTGTGCTTTTAGTCTCACTCCCCAGTGCAGTGTTACAGTGTGTGCTGTTAGTCTCACTACCCAGTGCAGTGTTACAGTGTGTGCTGTTAGTCTAACGCCCCAGTGCAGTGTTAGTGTGTGCTTTTAGTCTCACTCCCCAGTGCAGTGTTACAGTGAGTGCAGTTATTCCCACACCCCCCAGTGCAGTGTTACAGTGTGTGTTGTTAGTCTCACTCCCCAGTGCAGTGTTACAGTGTGTGTTGTTAGTCTCACTTCCCAGTGCAGTGTTACAGTGTGTGCTGTTAGTCTAACGCCCCAGTGCAGTGTTAGTGTGTGCTTTTAGTCTCACTCCCCAGTGCAGTGTTACAGTGAGTGCAGTTATTCCCACACCCCCCAGTGCAGTGTTACAGTGTGTGTTGTTAGTCTCACTCCCCAGTGCAGTGTTACAGTGAGTGCAGTTATTCCCACACCCCCCAGTGCAGTGTTACAGTGTGTGTTGTTAGTCTCACTTCCCAGTGCAGTGTTACAGTGTGTGCTGTTAGTCGCACTCCCAGTGCAGTGTTACAGTGTGTGCTGTTAGTCTCACTCCCCAGTGCAGTGTTACAGTGTGTGCTGTTAGTCTCACCGACCCAGTGCAGTGTTACAGTGTGTGCTGTTAGTCTCACCAACCCAGTGCAGTGTTACAGTGTGTGCTGTTAGTTTCCCTCCCCAGTGCAGTGTTTTTAGTGTGTGCTGTTTCTCTCACTCCCCCGTACAGTGTTACAGTGTGTGCTGTTAGTCTCACCAACCCAGTGCAGTGTTACAGTGTGTGCTGTTAGTCTCACTCCCCAGTGCAGTGTTACAGTGTGTGCTGTTAGTCTCACTCCCAGTGCAGTGTTACAGTGTGTGCTGTTAGTCTCACTCCCCAGTGCAGTGTTACAGTGTGTGCTGTTAGTCTCACTCCCCAGTGCAGTGTTACAGTGTGTGTTGTTCGTCTAACTCCCCAGTGCAGTGTTACAGTGTATGCTGTTAGTCTAACTCCCCAGTGCAGTGTTACAGTGTGTGCTGTTAGTCTCACTTCCCAGTGCAGTGTTACAGTGTGTGTTGTTTGTCTCACTTCCCAGTGCAGTGTTACAGTGTGTGTTGTTAGTCTCACTCCCCAGTGCAGTGTTACAGTGTGTGCTGTTAGTCTCCCCCCAGTGCAGTGTTACAGTGTGTGTTGTTAGTCTCACTCCCAGTGCAGTGTTACAGTGTGTGTTGTTTGTCTCCCTCCCCAGTGCAGTATTACAGTGTGTGCTGTTAGTCTCACCGACCCAGTGCAGTGTTACAGTGTGTGCTGTTAGTCTCACCAACCCAGTGCAGTGTTACAGTGTGTGCTGTTAGTCTCACCGACCCAGTGCAGCGTTACAGTGTGTGCTGTTAGTCTCACTCCCCAGTGCAGTGTTACAGTGTGTGCTGTTAGTCTCACCGACCCAGTGCAGTGTTACAGTGTGTGCTGTTAGTCTCACTCCCAGTGCAGTGTTACAGTGTGTGTTGTTTGTCTCCCTCCCCAGTGCAGTATTACAGTGTGTGCTGTTAGTCTCACCGACCCAGTGCAGTATTACAGTGTGTGCTGTTAGTCTCACCGACCCAGTGCAGTGTTACAGTGTATGCTGTTAGTCTCACTCCCCAGTGCAGTGTTACAGTGTGTGCTGTTAGTCTCACCGACCCAGTGCAGCGTTACAGTTTGTGCTGTTAGTCTCACTCCCCAGTGCAGTGTTACAGTGTGTGCTGTTAGTCTAACTCCCAGTGCAGTGTTACAGTGTGTGCTGTTAGTCTCACTCCCCAGTGCAGTGTTACAGTGTGTGCTGTTAGTCTAACTCCCAGTGCAGTGTTACAGTGTGTGCTGTTAGTCTCACTCCCCAGTGCAGCGTTACAGTGTGTGCTGTTAGTCTCACCGACCCAGTGCAGTGTTACAGTGTGTGCTGTTAGTCTCACTCCCCAGTGCAGTGTTACAGTGTGTGCTGTTAGTCTCACCGACCCAGTGCAGTGTTACAGTGTGTGCTGTTATTCTCATTCCCCGTACAGTGTTACAGTGTGTGCTGTTAGTCTCACCAACCCAGTGCAGTGTTACAGTGTGTGCTGTTAGTCTAACTCCCCAGTGCAGTGTTACAGTGTGTGCTGTTAGTCTCACTCCCAGTGCAGTGTTCCAGTGTGTGCTGTTAGTCTCCCTCCCCAGTGCAGTGTTACAGTGTGTGCTGTTAGTCTAATTCCCCATTGCAGTGTTACAGTGTGTGCTGTTAGTCTCCCTCCCCAGTGCAGTGTTTTTAGTGTGTGCTGTTTCTCTCACTCCCCCGTACAGTGTTACATTGTGTGCTGTTAGTCTCACCAACCCAGTGCAGCGTTACAGTGTGTGCTGTTAGTCTCACTCCCAGTGCAATGTTACAGTGTGTGCTGTTAGTCTCACTCCCCAGTACAGTGTTACAATGTGTGCTGTTAGTCTAACTCCCCAGTGCAGCGTTACAGTGTATGCTGTTACTCTAACGCCCCAGTGCAGTGTTAGTGTGTGCTTTTAGTCTCACTCCCCAGTGCAGTGTTACAGTGAGTGCTGTTATTCTCACCCCCCCAGTGCAGTGTTACAGTGTGTGTTGTTAGTCTCACTCCCCAGTGCAGTGTTACAGTGTGTGTTGTTAGTCTCACTTCCCAGTGCAGTGTTACAGTGTGTGTTGTTAGTCTCACTCCCCAGTGCAGTGTTACAGTGTGTGCTGTTAGTCTCACTCCCAGTGCAGTGTTACAGTGTGTGTTGTTTGTCTCACCGACCCAGTGCAGTGTTACAGTGTGTGCTGTTAGTCTCACCGACCCAGTGCAGTGTTACAGTGTGTGCTGTTAGTCTCACTCCCCAGTGCAGTGTTACAGTGTGTGCTGTTAGTCTCCCCCCAGTGCAGTGTTACAGTGTATGCTGTTAGTCTCACTCCCCAGTGCAGTGTTACAGTGAGTGCTGTTATTCTCACCAACCCAGTGCAGTGTTACAGTGTGTGCTGTTATTCTCACTCCCAGTGCAGTGTTACAGTGTGTGCTGTTAGTCTCACTCCCAGTGCAGTGTTACAGTGTGTGCTGTTAGTCTCACCGACCCAGTGCAGTGTTACAGTGTGTGCTGTTAGTCTCACCAACCCAGTGCAGTGTTACAGTGTGTGCTGTTAGTCTCACCGACCCAGTGCAGTGTTTTTAGTGTGTGCTGTTTCTCTCACTCCCACGCACAGTGTTACAGTGTGTGCTGTTAGTCTCACCAACCCAGTGCAGTGTTACAGTGTGTGCTGTTAGTCTAACTCCCCAGTGCAGTGTTACAGTGTGTGCTGTTAGTCTCACTCCAAGTGCAGTGTTACAGTGTGTGCTGTTAGTCTCACTCCCCAGTGCTGCGTTACAGTGTGTGCTGTTAGTCTCACTCCCCAGTGCAGTGTTACAGTGTGTGCTGTTAGTCTAACTCCCCAGTGCAGTGTTACAGTGTATGCTGTTAGTCTAACTCCCCAGAGCAGTGTTACAGTGTGTGCTTTTAGTCTCACTCCCCAGTGCAGTGTTACAGTGTGTGCTGTTAGTCTCACTACCCAGTGCAGTGTTACAGTGTGTGCTGTTAGTCTAACGCCCCAGTGCAGTGTTAGTGTGTGCTTTTAGTCTCACTCCCCAGTGCAGTGTTACAGTGAGTGCAGTTATTCCCACACCCCCCAGTGCAGTGTTACAGTGTGTGTTGTTAGTCTCACTCCCCAGTGCAGTGTTACAGTGTGTGTTGTTAGTCTCACTTCCCAGTGCAGTGTTACAGTGTGTGCTGTTAGTCTAACGCCCCAGTGCAGTGTTAGTGTGTGCTTTTAGTCTCACTCCCCAGTGCAGTGTTACAGTGAGTGCAGTTATTCCCACACCCCCCAGTGCAGTGTTACAGTGTGTGTTGTTAGTCTCACTCCCCAGTGCAGTGTTACAGTGAGTGCAGTTATTCCCACACCCCCCAGTGCAGTGTTACAGTGTGTGTTGTTAGTCTCACTTCCCAGTGCAGTGTTACAGTGTGTGCTGTTAGTCGCACTCCCAGTGCAGTGTTACAGTGTGTGCTGTTAGTCTCACTCCCCAGTGCAGTGTTACAGTGTGTGCTGTTAGTCTCACCGACCCAGTGCAGTGTTACAGTGTGTGCTGTTAGTCTCACCAACCCAGTGCAGTGTTACAGTGTGTGCTGTTAGTTTCCCTCCCCAGTGCAGTGTTTTTAGTGTGTGCTGTTTCTCTCACTCCCCCGTACAGTGTTACAGTGTGTGCTGTTAGTCTCACCAACCCAGTGCAGTGTTACAGTGTGTGCTGTTAGTCTCACTCCCCAGTGCAGTGTTACAGTGTGTGCTGTTAGTCTCACTCCCAGTGCAGTGTTACAGTGTGTGCTGTTAGTCTCACTCCCCAGTGCAGTGTTACAGTGTGTGCTGTTAGTCTCACTCCCCAGTGCAGTGTTACAGTGTGTGTTGTTCGTCTAACTCCCCAGTGCAGTGTTACAGTGTATGCTGTTAGTCTAACTCCCCAGTGCAGTGTTACAGTGTGTGCTGTTAGTCTCACTTCCCAGTGCAGTGTTACAGTGTGTGTTGTTTGTCTCACTTCCCAGTGCAGTGTTACAGTGTGTGTTGTTAGTCTCACTCCCCAGTGCAGTGTTACAGTGTGTGCTGTTAGTCTCCCCCCAGTGCAGTGTTACAGTGTGTGTTGTTAGTCTCACTCCCAGTGCAGTGTTACAGTGTGTGTTGTTTGTCTCCCTCCCCAGTGCAGTATTACAGTGTGTGCTGTTAGTCTCACCGACCCAGTGCAGTGTTACAGTGTGTGCTGTTAGTCTCACCAACCCAGTGCAGTGTTACAGTGTGTGCTGTTAGTCTCACCGACCCAGTGCAGCGTTACAGTGTGTGCTGTTAGTCTCACTCCCCAGTGCAGTGTTACAGTGTGTGCTGTTAGTCTCACCGACCCAGTGCAGTGTTACAGTGTGTGCTGTTAGTCTCACTCCCAGTGCAGTGTTACAGTGTGTGTTGTTTGTCTCCCTCCCCAGTGCAGTATTACAGTGTGTGCTGTTAGTCTCACCGACCCAGTGCAGTATTACAGTGTGTGCTGTTAGTCTCACCGACCCAGTGCAGTGTTACAGTGTATGCTGTTAGTCTCACTCCCCAGTGCAGTGTTACAGTGTGTGCTGTTAGTCTCACCGACCCAGTGCAGCGTTACAGTTTGTGCTGTTAGTCTCACTCCCCAGTGCAGTGTTACAGTGTGTGCTGTTAGTCTAACTCCCAGTGCAGTGTTACAGTGTGTGCTGTTAGTCTCACTCCCCAGTGCAGTGTTACAGTGTGTGCTGTTAGTCTAACTCCCAGTGCAGTGTTACAGTGTGTGCTGTTAGTCTCACTCCCCAGTGCAGCGTTACAGTGTGTGCTGTTAGTCTCACCGACCCAGTGCAGTGTTACAGTGTGTGCTGTTAGTCTCACTCCCCAGTGCAGTGTTACAGTGTGTGCTGTTAGTCTCACCGACCCAGTGCAGTGTTACAGTGTGTGCTGTTATTCTCATTCCCCGTACAGTGTTACAGTGTGTGCTGTTAGTCTCACCAACCCAGTGCAGTGTTACAGTGTGTGCTGTTAGTCTAACTCCCCAGTGCAGTGTTACAGTGTGTGCTGTTAGTCTCACTCCCAGTGCAGTGTTCCAGTGTGTGCTGTTAGTCTCCCTCCCCAGTGCAGTGTTACAGTGTGTGCTGTTAGTCTAATTCCCCATTGCAGTGTTACAGTGTGTGCTGTTAGTCTCCCTCCCCAGTGCAGTGTTTTTAGTGTGTGCTGTTTCTCTCACTCCCCCGTACAGTGTTACATTGTGTGCTGTTAGTCTCACCAACCCAGTGCAGCGTTACAGTGTGTGCTGTTAGTCTCACTCCCAGTGCAATGTTACAGTGTGTGCTGTTAGTCTCACTCCCCAGTACAGTGTTACAATGTGTGCTGTTAGTCTAACTCCCCAGTGCAGCGTTACAGTGTATGCTGTTACTCTAACGCCCCAGTGCAGTGTTAGTGTGTGCTTTTAGTCTCACTCCCCAGTGCAGTGTTACAGTGAGTGCTGTTATTCTCACCCCCCCAGTGCAGTGTTACAGTGTGTGTTGTTAGTCTCACTCCCCAGTGCAGTGTTACAGTGTGTGTTGTTAGTCTCACTTCCCAGTGCAGTGTTACAGTGTGTGTTGTTAGTCTCACTCCCCAGTGCAGTGTTACAGTGTGTGCTGTTAGTCTCACTCCCAGTGCAGTGTTACAGTGTGTGTTGTTTGTCTCACCGACCCAGTGCAGTGTTACAGTGTGTGCTGTTAGTCTCACCGACCCAGTGCAGTGTTACAGTGTGTGCTGTTAGTCTCACTCCCCAGTGCAGTGTTACAGTGTGTGCTGTTAGTCTCCCCCCAGTGCAGTGTTACAGTGTATGCTGTTAGTCTCACTCCCCAGTGCAGTGTTACAGTGAGTGCTGTTATTCTCACCAACCCAGTGCAGTGTTACAGTGTGTGCTGTTAGTCTAACTCCCCAGTGCAGTGTTACAGTGTGTGCTGTTAGTCTCACTCCAAGTGCAGTGTTAAAGTGTGTGCTGTTAGTCTCACTCCCAGTGCAGTGTTACAGTGTGTGATGTTAGTCTCACCGACCCAGTGCAGTGTTACAGTGTGTGCTGTTAGTCGTACTCCCAGTGCAGTGTTACAGTGTGTGCTGTTAGTCTCACTCCCCAGTGCAGTGTTACAGTGTGTGCTGTTAGTTTCACTCCCAGTGCAGTGTTACAGTGTGTGCTGTTATTCTCACTCCCAGTGCAGTGTTACAGTGTGTGCTGTTATTCTCACTCCCCAGTGCAGTGTTACAGTGTATGCTGTTAGTCTCACTCCCAGTGCAGTGTTACAGTGTGTGCTGTTAGTCTCCCTCCCCAGTGCAGTGTTTTTAGTGTGTGCTGTTTCTCTCACTCCCCCGTACAGTGTTACATTGTGTGCCGTTAGTCTCACCAACCCAGTGCAGTGTTACAGTGTGTGCTGTTAGTCTAACTCCCCAGTGCAGTGTTACAGTGTGTGCTGTTAGTCTCACTCCCAGTGCAGTGTTACAGTGTGTGCTGTTAGTCTCACTCCCCAGTACAGTGTTACAATGTGTGCTGTTAGTCTCACTCCCCAGTGCAGTGTTACAGTGTGTGCTGTTAGTCTAACTCCCCAGTGCAGTGTTACAGTGTATGCTGTTACTCTAACTCCCCAGTGCAGTGTTACAGTGTGTGCTGTTAGTCTAACTCCCCAGTGCAGTGTTACAGTGTGTGCTGTTAGTCTAACGCCCCAGTACAGTGTTAGTGTGTGCTTTTAGTCTCACTCCCCAGTGCAGTGTTACAGTGAGTGCTGTTATTCTCACCGCCCCAGTGCAGTGTTACAGTGTGTGTTGTTAGTCTCACTCCCCAGTGCAGTGTTACAGTGTGTGTTGTTAGTCTCACTTCCCAGTGCAGTGTTACAGTGTGTGTTGTTAGTCTCACTCCCCAGTGCAGTGTTACAGTGTGTGCTGTTAGTCTCACTCCCAGTGCAGTGTTACAGTGTGTGTTGTTTGTCTCCCTCCCCAGTGCAGTGTTACAGTGCGTGCTGTTAGTCTCACCGACCCAGTGCAGTGTTACAGTGTGTGCTGTTAGTCTAACTCCCAGTGCAGTGTTACAGTGTGTGCTGTTAGTCTCCCCCCAGTGCAGCGTTACAGTGTGTGCTGTTAGTCTCACTCCCCAGTGCAGCGTTACAGTGTGTGCTGTTAGTCTCACCGACCCAGTGCAGTGTTACAGTGTGTGCTGTTAGTCTCACCGACCCAGTGCAGTGTTACAGTGTGTGCTGTTAGTCTCACTGACCCAGTGCAGTGTTACAGTGTGTGCTGTTATTCTCATTCCCCCGTACAGTGTTACAGTGTGTGCTGTTAGTCTCACTCCCCAGTGCAGTGTTACAGTGTGTGCTGTTATTCTCACTCCCAGTGCAGTGTTACAGTGTGTGCTGTTAG